>NC_139220.1:112428971-113028971 GCF_055691185.1 Crinia signifera | reverse complement strand
CCAACTGTACCCTTGGACTGTGTCTATTGGGCTAAATGTGGGGGCAAAAAGATGTTAGTGATAAATGTAATGTAGGTGAGTTCACTTCCAGCAAAGGTACATGTAGGAATAGAGGGCACATGTGCTTACCAGAAAAGTAGTGCCTGATGATGTCTGTACGCACCAGATTCCCCCTCTGCGTACCCCTCACTACCTGAGGTGTGGTAGGTTGGGCTTCCTGCACGACTGCTGCATGATCCTCCTCCACATAGGCTGGTTGGTATAGTGCTATGTTGTGTAACATGCAGCAAGCCTGGACGATCATCACTACTTTTGCAGGGTGGTAAAGCAGCAAACCAGATGACTGGTCCAAACACCGGAATCTACTTTTCAACACTCCAAACGTACGCTCCACCACATTGCGGGTTGCAATATGGGTTTAATTATACCGGTGCTGTGCAGGGCCATCGGAGGTGCGCAAAGGTGTCATGAGCCAGGAAAGACACCCATATCCTGAGTCACCTAAACCAAAGAAAGGAAGTTATTGCCCTATATTGTAAGGTATGTGCAGTGGACAAATAGTATTTACTTGGACAAGAGTAGTAGGCTGGTGAAAATTGAAACACACACACACACACATTTCAGCAGGTACAAAGACGAATAGAGAGGATAATATGTAAAAATGTACTTACCAAGTAGCCAGCCCTCTGGCATTTGTTGTTGGGTAAATCGGTTTCAGAGGCCGGAGTGTCTCAAAATATAGGCGTCATGGCAGTTCCCAGGGAAGCCTGCAACTACACTTAGGATTTTGAGATGAGCATCACATACCACCTGCACGTTCAGGGAGTGCCGCCCACGCCTATTGACATAGATGTGGCCCCGCATGTGCGGTGCCCTAATCCCAATGTGTGTGCAGTCTATAGCTCCCAGCACATGAGGGAATGCTGAGGGTGACATTCTATGCTTTGCGCTAAATGCGCATGTTTTATTCGCGCACCACATCGCCGCAAATCGCACTTTTACAAATCGCACTTTTCAGTAAAAATGCGCATATTTAATGTGATGCGCATTGGAGGCTGAAAAGTGCGAAGAGGGACGATTTGCGGCGAAGTGGTGCGCTGTATTTAGTCCTGAAAATGTGCGATTTTCATGTCTGAAAATCGCACATTTGCAGGACAGCGCAAAGTTTTTTAAAAAAAACCGAGCGCGGGGTCCCCCGCCCGAGTATAACCAGCCCCGGGCTCACTGAGCCGGTGCTGGTGACATAAAATCAGGGTCCCCGACAAATAGGGGTCCTCTTGATTTCATGAAACCAGCACCAGGCTCAAGGTCCGGCGCTGGTTCCCAAAATACGGGGGACAAAGTGACTAGGGGTCCCCCGTATTTTAAGAACCAGCACCGGACACAACCAGCCAGCAGGGTAATGCCACAGCCGGGGGAAACTTATTATATAAGCTCCCGCGGCCAAAGCATTAACCCCCTGGCTGGTCAGCATGGGCAGGGGTCCTGGGGAAGTGGGGACCCCCCCAATGAAGGGGTCCCCCCCCTCCAGGACTTACCAGCCCATGCTGATAGTCCGGGGCTGTCCCCGATGCCCCTGGGCGGTGGGCATCGGGCTGATGGCTTGTGTAAAAAAAGAAGTAAAACTATTGTTTTATACTGGCGAATTATGAGTCCCAGCAAGCCTACCCCGCATGCTGGGACTTGGAGAACCACAAGTCCCAGCATGCGGGGCATTAAAGGGCCCGCTGGCACTTGTAGTTCAGCAGTACAAAAAATAGTTAACAAAATCACACTGACACACTGTAAAATAAAAGTTTAATACATACAAAACACACACACACTGATACTTACCTACCTTGAGCCCGCAGGTCGGTCCCTGGATCCTGGGTCCGTCCTCCAGGGCAGAAGAGTCCGGTTCCGGGGCCTTGGTCCTGGTTCCGGGGCTGGTCCTGGGGTTCCGGGGCTCCTGGGCTGCAGAATCCGGGGTCCGGGATCCGAGGTAGTCCCCAGGGGTACCTAAGGAAGCAAATCCAACTCACCTGGTCCCCGGCGACGACCTCGGAATCCTCTCCGGTGACAGCGCTGCTCCCATCTGGTACCCGGCTCGCAGGACTTTGACAGGCGCAGAGATGTTTCCTCCTCGGCGTCTCTGCACAGAATGATTTCTTGGCCAATCAGGAGCCGAGAAAGTCGGCTCCTGATTGGCCAGAAATCATTCTGAATACAGACGCCGAGGAAGTAACATCTCAGCGCATCTAGAGCAGAGATGTTTCCTCCTCTATTTGTCGGGGACCCTGATTTTATGTCACCAGCACCGGCTCAGTGAGCCCGGGGCTGGTTATACTCGGGCGGGGGACCCCGCGCTCGTTTTTTTTTTATTTTAATCCTTTCTTTTATTTTTTACAGCAGAACCCTGCACAGAACATTGCGATCTGTGCAGGGTTCTGGCTAATTCGCCAAACAGACCCTGGTCTGAAATAAGTGCGAAAATTAGGCACCTAAATAATGCGATGTGCAAATGCGCATTGCATTAAATAAGCGACTTGTATACTTTTCTATACAAAAACATCTGGATGCGATAAAAATGCGAATTAATCTCGCAATTTTACTCAGCATACCTTAACGCACATAATATGCAATTTCAGTCCCTTAGCGCATCCCATTAAATTAATGATTTAATGGGAAAATGCGATATCGCCATTTTGTGGTCTAATTACCGCAAAAAAACGGAAATCGCAGAGCATAGAATGTCACCCTGAGAGTCTATAGAAAGCAACCTTGTGGTCCTGCCACTCTGACTCTGAACTGGGGAATCTAATGTACAGATAGCGCAGGGCTTGTCGTTGCTGGGGATGGCGGAGGACTCGCCACCCGCCATCCCCCGCCCCTCGCCATCTGTATGTCGGAAGGGGACGCGCGTGCACGAGGTGCACGCGCGTCCCGTTCCGACGGTGCCTTTCCCCGGGTCCCCGCCGGCTTCCCCGGGTCCCCGCCGGTCCACACCGTCCCCCCGCAGCCCCCCGCAGCCCTGCCCGTCTCCCTGAAGCTGGAGACGGGCAGGACTGCACCCGCCGCGCCGCCTCGCCGCCCGGCTATTGAGACGCTCGTGCGTGGGAGACGCACGAGCGTCTCATTCAGCCAGAGCGCCAGATTGCTGGCGGATCGCCAGGGACACGGTCCTGGCGCTCCGCCAGCAATAATAAGGCCAGCTCCATCTGTATGTCCGCCACAACTTCTTTAAAGCAAGTAACACTTGAGTAAAATGCTTTGAGAAAGTGGCTTGTGATACCCCCAAGTACCATGAGGTCACGTACTGAGTGGAGCCAGTGGCCAAATAGTAGAGGGTACACATTAATTTCTGCAGCCCAGACACTGCATAGTTACTCCCCCCCCCCCCCCCCCAAAGGGTCCAAATCATCTCTCACCTGCTCATATAAGTTCAACAAGTTATTGCAGTTTAGCCTAAACATCCCCACAACCTGTTGATCCGAGAGGGAGTCCAGGTACAGCCTAGCACGATACATATGTGGGGTACGCACTATTTGGGGTGGTACCTGGTTCTGGTGCGCAGCTTCCTCCCTCCTGCGCAGCTCCTCCAAATGGGCCAAATCCAAAATGAGCAACTCAAATCCACTCTGCACAATCTCCATGTCTCAAACCCTCACAGGTGTCCTTAATGATGTGGGGGTATATGTAGGGGTGTTTGTGAGTGAAATTAAACACATGATGACATTAATCATATGTGCACTTGACCAAATTGAGTTCTGGGCCAAATCGCCCAACAGAACCTGGTCTGAAAAAATGGCGATTATTAGACACCTTAAAAGTGCGATTTGCGAAAATCCCATTCCATTAAATAAGCGAATTGTATACTTTTCTATTGGAAAACATCTGGATGCGAAAAAAGTGCGAATTTTTACCGCACTTTCAGTACGCATGACTTATCCCACAAAATATGCGATTTAGGGACCTTTTCGCATCAGATTAAATATGCGATTTCAAGGAAAAATGCGAATTAGCCGTTTTTTGGAGTAAAATTCGCCAAAAAACACAACTCTCATTCCATAGAATGTCACCCATAATCTTTTTTTACACAACATTTTTACGTGAATTTATATAACAAATGTGAGCGACGCCATTTTTAGAGGATATTTTGTGCATCTCTCACTCACTGATGTTGGCCCTCAAAGGGTTAAGGAGACAGCGCAGGGGAATATGTACTCCCAGTCCAGCTCTATCAGTGGGCATCCCTGCCAGAGCAAACTGAAATCACTAGCTCCCTATCTCTTATGCAGCCAAAATATAAGCAGGACAGTATGCAGTCCAGAGACAGAGGAGTAACAGGTTTCATGAGCAGCCCTCTGACGAAGTCGATGACGAAACACGTTGGGGCGTGGCCTAGCGTCATCTCTGACGGGAGTTGAACTTTTGGAGAACTGATCACTGCTGCCGCTCGCTGCTGGAACAGACCGCTGCTGTCTGCTGGATACTGTGTGCCGCCTGTTGGTAATCGATCTGAGTGTAACCTCTCCAACAAATGTGCTGCGGAGTCAGCTATTCCATGTGTATGTACAGCGGTGTATGTACCGCCTTATTCGGTATGTGATCCCTGCTCTTTGTATCACCAATATTTTACCCTGTGTCCAATAAAACTTTTAAACAGATTCATGCACTATGAGCGCTTGCTCTCATAATTTTCTTTTAGATAAACCACCTGTGGATTCAGGATTACCTTTGTGAGGTGGAGAGCTAAAGTTGCCGGGGACATACTTCACCTGAGTGCAATATAAGAGACATTTGTGGAGGAGATCCTCTAAGGGTATATTGTCTAAATTGGACACTGACTTTTTGACCTATTTGCGCACTGTTATTTCTGATATATATATATATATTTATATATATATTTAACAAAATCTCTAAAATTGCGCTAGAAAGTCTTATAGAATATTTCTAGAGGTTGGTCGCTATTAGCACAAAGTACAATAGTGCCAACAGCGCCCACAATTTCACTAGGATTTATTCCAACATTACAAACCAACAAATTTCAAACATGTTTTAACTTTTTTTTTTATTTATTATAAAATTATAATAACTTCTTGTGGCTGGAATAAATGTTGATATAAACAGTTGTTTGTAATCATGGATGCATCATACCCGACGCGTTTCATCTTTAGAAAGACTTCATCAGGGGTGAAAAAGATCTCTCGTTTGAAAGGTCGAAATATGTTCCCTAGATATATATTGTAGGGTTTATTCCATGATTTTATTTTTTTATTTAGAAGAGATGACCTCTAAGGGTTACCTTCAATGAGTATACAGAGTATTTTCAAAATTCTTGTCACATGTAGAAATGGTAATAAATTAACAATTTTGGAAGACGTGTCTAGATCAGGGCTGGGCAATAGCGGCCCTCCAGATGTTGATGAACTACACATACCAGCATGCCTTGCATCAGTTTCAGCATGGCCACATAGCAAAACTAATGCAAAGCATCCTGGGATGTGTAGTTCATCAACAGCTGGAGGGCCACTATTGCCCAGCCCTAGTCTAGATGATAGAGAAAAGTATGCACATATAGCTCTCTCCTTTAGAGCATAAGTAGTGGTATAGCAAAGGCAATTCCTACTCTCTACCAATGGTGTGTGTGTCCGTCAAGGTGTCCAGCTCACAAGTGTGAGCTGTGCATACTTTTCTCTAACATCATTCTCTATCATATTATGTATTTCAGAATGTTTTTATATTTCAATTATGTATTTTGAGGTATCTTACATTTATGTTGTACAAACACATCAAACACATGAAATACACACACACACGTATTTTATTTGTGCATAAAACAAGGTTTCAAAACATGAAACAAAGTTTGTGTACTGTCTCAGGCACTGAATATAAATGCCAAGCAATCATTGTCTTGCACCTATTTAGTGCCAGTTACATATCATGTTGTCAGTAGTGCTGTTACAGATGTCCCCAGTAGTGCCAGTTACATATCATCATAGTTGCCTACCCTCCTACATTCTTCAGGAGACTCCCTGAAATAGCTGCAATCTCCCTCTCTCCCTCATTAGTCTACCAATCTCCCTAATTTCACCTAGACCATGTTACACTGTTACATTTTTGGGGAAAAAAGTAATGAGAGACAGATACATTTACATTGAATTATCAGCGCCATTTCCCAGCATTTTACCAAATATAGTAGCTCTCACTAACTGCTTTGGGGCTCATATACATTTGGATATGTCATTTTAAAAGATTCCTAGCAGTACACATCCACGCTTCTTCACAATCTCTCCATATATGGAACTAGACACGCCCTTATATTGGAGCATGACAGGCCCCCTCAATGTGCAAATTCTGCTACCAGCTATTATCTCCCTGAAACTAGTTTTCAAAAGTAGGCAAGTATGCATATCATGTGTGTGTATATATATATATATATATATATATATATATACAGAAAGCAGGAAGGGCCGTCACTCAGGACTGAGATGAGCTGGAGTGGTCAATAGCTTGCCCCGGTGCCAACTTACAGAAGGCAGCAGCGTAGAACTGCCCACAGAATATAACAGAGCAATGAATGGGCACTCAGGGACTCCAAGGTGCTGGTGAAAACACGGACCGAGTTTATTCCATATGTGGTCTCACAGGCGTCAACGTTTCGGGGGCCGAACCCCGTCGTCAGGACAAGATGCAGACAAGGTGTAATCAACGTTTCAAATAACTTTGTATTTTTCTTCAGGATCCTGAAGAAAAATACAAAGTTATTTGAAACGTTGATGACCCATTTACCGTGTCACGGTGTGTTTATTGATCAGTATCTAAGCCTCGAGTGCCGCACCTCCAGCCTCTGTATGTATCGTTTCTGTGAGGGCACCGGCTGCAGCTAATACGCTGTTTTATGGGAGTGCCAGACCGACATCGACTATATATATATATATATATATATATATATATATATATATATATATAAAAATACAGTATGGACCTCGTATTGCGCTAACAGATATCTGCTGCTACTCCGATAAGGCTCCCCTGTTAGTGGGAGTCAGATGCAAGGTACAAAAAAGGGGTTTATATCGGAGAGCGCTGAAAATGTGTACCACCTAGTCACTTCAGTACAATATAAAACACTTGTAATATGGTGTAGCGACAGTTGATAATTGTCCCTTTCCCGAATGAGACGTGGAAATCGGTTCAAGATAAAAAGTTCTTTATTGAAACCCAACGCGTTTCGTCAGAATGACTTCATCAGGGGTAAAACAGAATGTTTTCAAGTGTGTGATTTGATCAACTTTTTAGAGTTTATACAGGGTAAAATCCATTGTAGGTAAGTGGATGCCAAAACAGGCTGAATGATAGAATGTCGGTGTAGATCCGTGAATGACAAAGTTATTAGGGTCCCTATTTGAAAGTTCAAGGGATAAATCCTTATTGGCTAATAAATATCCGGTCTGTAGACGTTGGGGACATCAAATAATAATTCACTGGTAGGTGACTCTATATGTAGAATTCATTTATTCGCATATAAACAGGTATGATCCTCAGCTATAAAAAGGTGAATAGATGTGCAGAAACCATTTAGTTGGGTGTGGGTGGGCGTGGTCCTAGGTTGTAGGATTTCATCATCCCGATATGATGGACAGAAATCGGATATGGGCTATACCGGCTTTCTCTAGAGATAAAAATGGGACTATGATTCGCTCAATCGTATCCAAGTGGGTTTAATTTTCAACCCCAGTGGGAAAATCAAACGGATGAAGGACTTGGATTTTGGGAAATCACTTCACAATAATAATATCACCACAATGTAGCAGTTTTTCAAGTAGCTCCTTCACTATCAGACCCCTGACCGTCACGCTGCGAAGGCCAGCGTCCTGCTACAGAGGACCGCTCCCGGCCAACTCCTAGCCTCCCCTCCTGCTTCTGGTGCCGCAGCTACCTGCCCGGAGGCAGGCAAGCATCACCGCAGCGCCGCTGTCTGCCCCGCTCCCGCCAGCCTGTAAGTAAATCTGCACCCCCGCAACGCTGCTCTGCCCCGCTCCCGGCTGCCACGCACCTGCCCGCCCATATAGGGGTGGACAGGGTGTGTTTTTCTTTTAGGGATGCCAATCCCGGGATCCCGAGAATCCCGGGATTGAGCATTTTTCAATTCCGGAATCCAGGTTTGAAAAAATGCCCCGGGATTGGCATCCCTAGTGCCGACAGGCGGTATTTCATGCCCTACCATCCACTAGGGCATGGTGGGAGAATAAAATAGTGTGCCTGAAGCATAGCGGCTGCGGTTCACCTCCAACTGTGTCCATATCGACTGTGTCGACATTCGGGTAAAAAAACTGAAAACACCCATGTCGACCTTGCGACCCGTCGACCCAAAGTCATGTTGATAGTTTCACCTGCATATTCTATATGTCGGTATTTTGACCTTGTCGGGATTTTCAATGTCTGTATTTTGTCCTTGTCGGTATTTTGTCCTTGTCGGTATTATGACCTATACGGGATTTTGACCCTGTCGGGATTTTGACCGCTGGGATTTCATACCGAATCCGTTGTTACAAACCTATGCCTGCCAGTGCCGGTTATTTGGATGTGTGTATATCTCTTATATATTTAGCCAGATCTGTCACTCAACCCCTGTGGAGAACGTTCCTGTGTAGAACAGTTTCACTTTCATGTGTCTAACCTTCCACCCCCTTGACATCACCTCCCCCCGCCCAGCCAGGGCTACAGTACACGCCCACCATCAACCATTACTCCACAGCCACCATCCACCATTACTCCTGCACATCCCTACCCTCTGCCAGGACCCCCGCGACCCCCCTCCCGCGATTCGCGGGACCCCCCGCGACCCCCCCCTCCCACAATTTGCGGGACCCCCCCACAACCCCCCCTCCCGCGATTCGCGGGACCCCCCGCGCCCCCCCCTCCCGCGAATCCCGGGACCCCCGCCCCCCCTCCCGCGATTCGCGCGACCCCCCTCCCGCGTTTCGCGGGACCCCCGCGACCCCCCCTCCCACGATTTGCGGAACCCCCGTGACCCCCCCTCCCACCATTCGCGGGACCCCGCACCCCCCCTCCCGCGATTCGCGGGACACCCGCTTTCCACCCTCCCGCGAGTCTCGGGACCCCCGCGACCCCCCCTCCCGTGATTCGCGGGACCCCCGCGAACCCCCCCTCCTGCGATTCGCGGGACCCCCGCGACCCCCCTCCCGCGATTCGCGGGACCCCCGCGACCACCCTCCCGCGATTCGCGGGACCCCCGCGACCACCCCGGTATCCGGACTATTGTTAGACAGCACTTACATCGACAGCCATTACATCTACACCATTAGTTCGACAGCTCAATAGGTCGACATGGTTTTAGGTCGACATACCATTAGGTCGACATGTCATTATGTCGACAGCTCAATAGGTCGACATGTCGACCTAATGGCAGTGTCGACCTAAAAACATGTCGACCTAATGAGCTGTCGACCTAATGAGCTGTCGACCTAATGAGCTGTCGACATAATGGCATGTCGACCTAATGGTATGTCGACCTAAAACCATGTCGACCTATTGAGCTGTCGAACTAATGGTGTCGATGTAATGGCTGTCGATGTAAGTGCTGTCTAATATCCGTCCCAGACCCGACCACCCCCTCCCGCGATTCGCTGGACCTCCGCGACCACCCCATCCAGCGAAACGCGGGACCCCCGCGACCCTCCCGAAAATCGCGGGACCCCAGCGACCCCTCCCTCCCGCGAGCCCCCTCCCGCAATTCGCAGGACCCCTGCATCCTCCCCTCCCGCGATTCGCGGGACCCCTGCGACCCCCCCTCCCGGCATTAAAAGGGCCCCCCACGACCCCCCCTCCCGCGATTCACGGCACCCCCCCCCTACTGTGATTTGCGACCCCCCTCCCGCAATTCGCGCCGCCCCCTCCCGCGATTCATGGAACCCCCCGTAGCGCCCCCCTCCCGCGATTTGCGGGCCCCCTCGGCACTTCTCGCGATTTGCGACCGCCCCCTAATTCACACATTCGGGGACCCCACCTCCCGCGATTCATGCCCCCCTCACGCAATTCACGGCACCCCCCACACCCCCCTTCCTGCGATTCGCAACCCCCCACGATCCCCCCTCCCGCCATTCATGCCCCCTCCCGCGATTCACGGACCCCCGCACCACCCCCCTGCGCCCACCCTCCCTTGATTCACGCCCCCCCCCCTCCCGCTAACCTCGGATCCCCACACACCACCCCCCCTCCCGCAATTTGCAGACCCCCCAGACCCCCTTCCGGCAATTCCACCCCCCAGCGGACCACCGTGGCCCCCGCTCCCGCATTTCACGTACCCCCATGACAATGAGGGATCCTGTACCACCACAAGCAGGTACCGCCCCTAGGTGGGAAATCCGGCCCTGGCTGCCGCACTGCAGGTTTCCCCACTGCCCTCTGCACCAGCGCCACAACTTTTATCAATGTCTTGCCCACATACCACTATTATACAGCCTCCTGCTCTCATGCACGCTCACTCCCTCCCAGTGGGAGGAGACGCTCACCCACTGCCGGGAGCTGCATACTGTCCCCCACCCTCCTCCAGTTCTAGGGATGCCCATCGACCATCAATGATTTTCAAATAATCGATGGTTTATGGCCGATGTTGAATACTTTTGCCATCAATGTGGGAGGACACTGCCCTGCCTCCTGTTCTCCTGCCCCGTAACTTCCGCCAGTGGAGACCCGCTCACCCTGTGTTGCCCACATTCCCCTATTATGCTTTACCGCCCAGCCTCCTGCTCTCATGCACCCTAACTCCCACCCAGTCGGAGGAGACACTGACTCCTGTATTTCTGTGCTCCCACGCTGGACCCTCACCCACTGGCAGAAGCTGCACAGTGTTCACCACCCTCTTTAGTCCCCCGTATGCCCACACACCCCTATCACTACCCAGCTTCCTGCTCTCCTGAACCGTAACTTCCACCACTGGGTAATCGCTGACGCTGTGTTGCCCACATACCCCTATCATGCCTCATATCCCAGCCTCCTGCTCTCATGCACCCTAACTCCCACCCAGTAGGAGGAGACACTGACTCAGGGCCACCGTCCAGTACTCCTGTGCTGCCACGCTGGACCCTCACCCACTGCCAGAAGCTGCAATACAGGGCATCTTTCATACAATTCTAACCATATTTCTCACAATACAAATGTTCACAAATTAAGGGGCGTAGCCCCTTCCGCCGGTGTGAAGAGCGCCCGTAGGGCGCGATGAATCACCTAGTATATATATATATTGTTAATGGCGATTAAATATGACCAGAGAGACAATAAGTGAAAAGCGCTGGTTACGTAATAAGTCCGCAACCAACGTACCCTTTATACCTAACTACGTGCGAACAAAGCGTAGCGCAGCGTAGCGTACCTTTTATTGTATTATGTATACCAAGAACCAATACCTTAATCAGAGATTCCTTCGCAGTACTTTGTCTCTAATCTGCGAATATACCTTAAAGGACAGTGTCCGTAATATACCTTATCGCTATTATGCGAATAAACAGACACGACCACTGTATAGAAATAAGGAGATAAGAACTCCGTAAAAAGGTTGTATTTAAGTCCCTAATGGACAAAAGGGGGTTACAGAAATAAGAATAAACAGGTATAACAAGTGATACAATATACTAACAATGAATACTAAACAGACTCTGCTAAGGGGAAAGAAAACAGATACAAGACACAATCAGCCAATCAATACAATAAGAATAAATACCGTTAATGCAACCGTTACCGTTCTCATCAAATATGCGAAGCGCAGTCCGGTCAGAGCTCACTATCGTTCAGGGATGAACTATAGTCCGGTGGTAAGTCAGGGAAAGGTAGATGTGCCGAAGAGACTTTGGCTGCTCTGGGTCGCCTATCTTATAGGGTCAGAAAGGGGAGGTCAAAGGCCGTTCTCATTGGTCAGAGGTCGTATGCCAGGTCAGCTGTGATTGGGGGTAAGATGATACTCCTGGTTTGGCTAGGTCCAGGGGAGTGAACTTTAAGAGTCCTTTGTTTGGTGGTTTCGGCGTCAGCAGTGATAAGAACTGGTTTCATCTAGATTCCTTTGTTACATTCTTTTAACAGAAACTGTCCCTGGAATATGGATTATGTCCATAACTATCGAGCCGTGTATATTGCGAAATATTCGCAATGACCGGAATACTTCGCACAATGAACGGAACGGAACGATACTAAACATGATACAGACAGATGTGTGCAGGGCTAACTAAGCTATGTGTGGCGTTCTAAACCTTTAACTATATTTCATTTAGTGTAAGTGTGTTATTATGAATTTATGTGTGATAGTATGGCTACTCTTCTGGTCCACTTTGTCACACATACTCGGGTATGGAAACTTTATTTGCGCAACTCTGCGAACCAAAATGGCGGCCATACTATCCTAAAATGGCGTGTGTGTAACTCGACTTCCATAGTCCACCCTTTAACAGTAAATATAAAACTGTTACATAAAAAAACATTTTACACGACAATACAGAAATTCATAATCCTAACAAAGAAATTGGGATCCATGAAATAAACATATAAGGGGAGTAAACCATCTGCTCTTGGCCGATCCAGGATCACGGATAAACGATGGGCCGCATTTATCGAACAATCTACTCAGGGTCACGAAGGATAATGTACAATTTTGGGATAAAAATAAAAACAAGGGTGGTTACAACATATACACGTTCACAAATATGGTTTCTTTAAAGGGAGGTGGTTTCGATTCTAGGGTCATATACCAAACCCTGGTCTTCCTCTGTATCTCTCGTTCTTACACTCATGATTTCGGTACGTTTTGTCTTTCCCCGGGTCACCACCTTTAAACATTTGAACAATAGCACAAAGACTATGATGGCACCACCGATACAGAGAAGGAGTTTTCCTATGCTAGCTATGATCCCTTGCGCCCATTCTCCTAAACCAGAGAACCAGTGCATTGGATTCAACCAGGAGTTCCATTCACTAACTTTGTTACCTATTTCTGCCAGGCTGATATTATGTTCCCTTCTAAATTCCCATTTAAGCTGAAGAATCTCATCCATCCGATGATCGATGATTTCTTCTGGGTCTTCAGTATTGTTGGTGATATATGTACAACATTTCACCCCAAACTGTGTAGAGAGGGTGACACAATATCCTCCTGTCATAGCTGTCAGATAGTTCAGCACCATCCGATGTTGGACTAGCTCTCTTTTATATGCTTGCAACTCCTTCCCAGTGTATCTAAAGGTGTCATCATAAATCTCCGTGATGTTATCTACCAAGCTGGCTAATGCTTGTATATATTTAAAATTTATGACTCCTCTGGCGGTATGGGTGATATCTAATGCAATGAGAAGTTGGATACCGAATGACTCGTGTATCATTTCAGAAGCTAGGGGTTCTTTCCTGATTGTTAAATCCCTTTTATGGATTTGATCATAATGGGTATGAGTGTAAGGAGGAGGTATGCCTCTGTGTATGCTCACCATCTCATCATGGGTGAGGGTCATCACTTCAGGTAACACTCTGCCTAGGTAACAAATTCCAACGTAGTTCATGGAGAGCCATTTGTACGCCCTTCTACCACAAATATAATAAACATCGTCAGGGAGAAAATAAGGGACAGAGTATTTCATGATCTTGTCACACATTATCCATAAGAACATTCCCGTCCCCTGCTCCCTGACTTGTTCCTCACAAGTTTCTGGCTGTAGGGTCATATTACAGTAGCCGGCTGATACTCTGCCGGCCATCATTTTACTTTTCTTCACCGTGTAGACATATTTATAGTGTCTCCCACTGGTTCGGATTTTTAACAACAATTCTTTATCAATAGGCTCTCCATCTGGACGCTGGGAGTAAGTTATTGTCTGGTTATGCCATGTCACTTCCCAAGTACCAATCGCTCTGGAACTCGAGAAGTTCATACATACCAGGGATTTATCCACTTGGTATGGGTGTAATCTAAGACTAGGGGACCTGGTATACAGGTATCTCTTATCCAATGGCCTCCCCTTATTTAATACGCTTATCTCTGAAATATTAAGCGGGTATGGGACTAGGCCTACACTACTCCTTTTATGTAACACTTGTGAACACACCCAGCATTCTGTTTGGTTTAAGACCTTACCCACTAGTGAGTGGTAATCACTCAAAGGATGTCGGCCTGTAGTTGCCTTACTTGTCGACTGACATCGCTGGATGCATTCTTCTTCCATTTTAGGTTGACAATATCTACAGACACAGTACTCACCAGACAATAACTCATCACATAGCCCTTGAACTACGTTTCCCTCATACCTTTTACCTTCTCCTGTCATGGGCAAAGTGTCAAGCTGGTTTAGGGATTCTACCTCACCCATATCTGGGTCCATTATTACACTGTCAGAACTCCGCTCCGATTGCTCTAGTATGTGGCAGCCACCGAGTATCTTGGGATGAAGAAAAGAACACAGAAAGAAAACAAAGAAATATATGCATAACTGTGAACCTGTTGCTTGGAGTCCTTCCATCATCTCTACCAGGGGACTTTTATTTTGCTCTGCTCTTGGACCTTTGTTCGCTCAGGTTGCTCGACCTTGGCTGCTTCTCAGTGTTCCCGAAACAATGCTTCTAGCGACACTTCTTCTCTTTCGCTCTCTGCACACTGGGATTCTGGGTTACTGGCTTTCTTGCAGTGGGACGAATGTATCCAAGTCTCTCTCTCTGCGACTTTAATTGATGTAGTGCTGGTCAACAAAACTTGGTACGGTCCTTCCCAACGGTCTATCAAACAACCTGAGCGTAAAAAATTTCGGATCATAACAAAGTCTCCTGGTTTAAGATTATGACAATTATCGGTAGGCATATCAGGGTTCAGTAAATTCAGCTGCTTTTGTTGCTCCCGTAGCTGTTTGTTTAGCTTTAGGATATACTGTACAGTTAGCTCATTGTTACATTTGAGATCATCCTGTGGGTCTATCATGATGTGTGGCTGCCGACCAAACAATATCTCGAAGGGGGACAAGTTGAGCGGAGTCCTGGGAGTGGTCCTAATGCTATACAACACAATAGGCAGTGCCTCTGGCCATAACAACCCTGTTTCAGCCATAACTTTACCCAATTTGTTCTTAATAGTACCATTCATTCTCTCAACTTTGGCGCTCGCCTTGGGACGATATGGAGTATGAAGTTTACTATTAATCCCCAGGAGTTTACACATGATTTGGAAGACCTCTCCTGTGAAATGAGTGCCTCTGTCACTCTCAATGACCTTTGGGATACCATATCTACAGACAAACTCCTGACATATTTTCTTTGCTGTAAATGTAGCAGTGTTGGAGGCAGCGGGGAAAGCCTCCACCCAGCTAGAAAACATGTCAACACAAACTAATACATATTTCAAATTTCTACAGGGTGGTAACTGTATGAAGTCGATTTGTATTACCTGGAAAGGGCCTTCTGTAGGAGGGATGTGGGATGGCTCTGTTGGGATGGCTTTTCCAACGTTCTTCCTCAAACAGGTGAGGCATGACATTGCCACTCTACCTGCTTGAGAAGCGAACCCTGGTGCACACCAGTAGGCCTTTACCAGCTTGCACATACCTTCCTTCCCAAGATGTGTCAGCCCATGGGCCGCCTCGGCTAGACTAGGAAGGTATGCCCTGGGGGCCACTGGTTTCCCGTGTCCATCTCTCCAAAGTCCGGTAGACTCTTGGCCACATCCCTTCGACTTCCATACTGCTCTTTCCTGTGGGGAACACAAATTCTGCATGTCTATCAGTTTGGATGTGGATACCATGTTCAGTGTACAAAGGTTGGTAGGATGGGTGAAAATATTTACAGGGCATGCGGCCCTTTTCGCTGCCTCATCAGCGCGGCTGTTACCAAGTGACACCGGGTCCTTCTCTGATGTGTGAGCTTTGCACTTGATAACAGCCACTCTGTCTGGAAGCTGAATAGCCTTAGTTGTAAGTAACGGAAGAACATATGGTTCCCTATCTTAAATTCTCTCTTCAGATTATCAAACGATTTAAGCCTACCCCCGCTGATCACTTGACTAAGGGTACTTATTCCCACTTTTCCCCAGCTCTCTCTAATCTCACGGTCTCTTATCATATTGGTTCTGTTCTTTTTTTTGTTTTTCCCTGCCCAGATTGGGGTCTCCGGATCTATTCCTTCAAACTCTACATAATTGTTTGCAATTCCCCACACTTTCTTAGCTTGTTTCACCAGCGGATCCCGTGAATTACCATAATTGTTGTCAATTAACACTTGCTTGGGTGAATAGCCTGGCTTTACTTGCCTTATCAGGCTCTCGGTGTTCCCCTCGTACTCGCCTCTTATCCACCCTCTTATTTGCCATAACTGTGCCGCAATATAGTACAGCCTAAATAGTGGAAGTCCTAGCCCCCCTTGCTTTTTAGTTCTTCCCAGGGCATTGCTGCTCATTTTCGCTCTCTTGTTCTGCCAGATTAAAGACGTTGTTATACTATCAAATATCTTAAAAATCCTCCCAGGAATATACACCGGCGATTGGCGGATCACATACAATACCTTGGGAAGTACCACTAGTTTTATCAGATTTATCCTCCCTGTTACCGTAAGTGGCAATTTAACCCACGTCTTGGCCTTACCCCTATACCACTCTAATAATGGGTTGATGTTTATCTCAATAAACTCTTCCGGCCTATTGGAGATCTGGATCCCCAGATATTTCATCTCGTCGGCCCACTTAAGGGGTTCGATCCCGCCGGGGTCATTTACAATGGCAGAACACTTCCCAACCAGAGGCATGACGTTCGCCCTGTGCTTCTTAATGTTGCGGTCGTGGTCCACAGCAGATTCCCGTAGGGCATCCACTGTCATTCCACGCCAGTTTGGGAAAAAAAAGTTTGGACTCTGGCTCTCAGGTTTTCCCTAAGCCCTTCCACCAGCACAGAGACAATCATCTCCCTCATGTGGGGGTCGTCCTTAGGCTCGGAGACACCAGTGTATTTTGATACCTCCAGTAAGGCCTTAGTGAAATAATCAGCAGCAGTTTCGCCATCCTTTTGTTTGATGGTGAAAATCCTGCTATATTCCACTGCCGCAGGAAAATATACTCCCAATTGTAAGTTGATTAGGCGTATATTTTCCTGGTTGATCTCATCATTTATCTCCTTGTCCACTTTCAGTCCACTATCCTGAATGAATTTCGGGATGTCTATGTGAGTGGGGAGACAGGCCCTTAACATGATTCTCCAATCCTTGTTGGTGGGCTCATCAGAGTTTCCCAGATCCCTTACAAATTTCCGGCACAATGCTAGATCTTTCCTAGGATCAGGGAAATCTGAAATGATGGACCGCAGCTCTAACCGTGTCCATGGGTTTAGCATGGTCATCTTTCTGGTAGGTATCACACCCTCTCTGTCTGCCTTACCATAGGGAACCTCCATTGTGCGCATAGGATATGTTTGTACCACATTCGCATTACTGGGACCTGCTTGGGAGTCGTCCGTGTCTGTGCTGTGTGGTGCATCATTACCTGAGTCCAATACTATGCTGTTGGCATCAGCCGTCTCCTCCTCCTGTGCTGGGGCCTCAACAGCGGGTTGAGCTTTTCCCTCAATCATATTAATTGCATGAGAGACGGCCAGTGCCAACAGCTGCTCGTTTTCCTCTCGGGTTTCCTTGTAAGGGTATAAGACAGGGTACAGGTTAGCAACGGATACATTATTACTTATGCCTTTCTTATGAGTCATTAACCCCTTCGGCACATATGGGGGTGGGGGAGCTGATTCTATTGTGGCAGCGGTTGCATTTATATTGTGGCTGATTGCGTCTGGTATTGCCAGACCTCTGATTCCCCATTGTTCCTGTCCTTCCTTCTGCCACAATTTAAGAATATCTATATGCTTCACTCTCTCCTTACGACTGGAGAGTAGGCATATTTCATCTTTTACTGCCGATAAGATTTCCGGATCGAAGCTACCAACACTGGGAAATTCTAACTTGCTGCCTTGTGTCATTTTTCTCCATTTATTTTGGTAAACAACTGCGCGTTCACCGTGCTTCCTGCACATAATAAAAGCCGCCGATCCTTTTGGCCGGCTTGCTTCCTCCCTAACATGCACGTTATCACAGCGTGACCCGTTATTACCCATAATTACAGGAATAAACGTTCACAGCTTAATAGATATCGGTGGGTTATTACTTGTCTGAGAGCTCCCCAAACACTCACTTCTACAGCTTCCTAGAACATCCCACAGTCAAGCAGGTGCGAAGGATACGAGGTATGATACTCAATCACCAAGTCTTTCAACTAGCAGCGAACTTCTAGCCAACTTGCAAGGTGCGGCACAATTTTTCCAGGGTACAACAAACTTGTTTTCCTGTACCCCCAAAAACTGGATTTCTAAAGTAGCTAATCGGATCACTGGGTTCCGATGTATCTTCTTGTACCCTCCTAGCGGATCAGTTCCACTGAAGGGGCAGTTCCTATGGGCACGTCGTCACGTACACCCTATCCTAACTGGACTGTCCTACACTGGACTACACTGCGCTTGAGTCGTGCCGTCACACACCCGTTCGCCTCAGTTATTTTTCACACTGGGCGCTGGTTACACCTTGGTCTTATGCATATATTTGAAATATTTCTGTACAGAAAATCTTCCCAGGCTGGTAGCTTTTCACTAGATACTTATGCAGGTATAAATCCCTTATAATACGCTATAGGAATCTATTAAAATAATGCTTGAGTTGCTTGCTTATATGAAAATGAACAAAAGAGAAAAAAAAACTTATTTTCTCTTTATTAAATCACCGCCCCATCCACAGTATATTACTATACTGTTTTAAATAAGGCTAGTGGTTTAATACTGTTCACCTTTGAGTTCCTATGTGTGCTGCATGTGCAGTACCAATGAACAGCCACGTGTGTACGTGCGTTGCTCACAGGCCGCCGATGAATCGGCCACCCACGTGTTCTATAGTGTATTTGTAAGGTTGCGCTCGGGTTTCGCTATACGCAGTAATTGCGCCTAAATGTGGAATAAATCCCTTAACTCCGTCCGAAAGTTACGTATCAAGATGCGAAATAAATCCCGCACTTAATCCGTAAATCACGTACAAAGATGCGAAACTTTCCCGATATGGGCACGTGCGCGCGCACCTTGCGTAATATACAATAGACGCTTTACGTTACTGCAAAAGGCCCAGGGCTTGTCGCCACGTGGCGGAGTCTCTGGTTTTGCAGTAACTAACAATAAAAGTTATAGTTTTGCACAGAGGGGATCCTCTATGTACTATAATAAACACAGACTCCACGTGTGCGAACCTTATCGCACGTGGTACATATACTATAATGAACAAGCAACTCAAAACACTATACCCCGTTAAACTACTTGTGGCAGGCAGAAGTACAGTTTACTAAACACTTAATATATGTTTTAAAACACGTGGCTTTCACTTATTGTACTCCGGGTTCAGCGCTAGCACTTCCCGAACCCCGCACCGCCGCGGACTCGGCCTATCCAGCAATGGAAACAAATAAATACTTCCACCCTTTTGCTGGTATAGGTCGGGTCGCACGCCTGGTACTGAGTTCTGGAATGTGGAGCGGACGGACGAGCCCTCAATTGTTAATGGCGATTAAATATGACCAGAGAGACAATAAGTGAAAAGCGCTGGTTACGTAATAAGTCCGCAACCAACGTACCCTTTATACCTAACTACGTGCGAACAAAGCGTAGCGCAGCGTAGCGTACCTTTTATTGTATTATGTATACCAAGAACCAATACCTTAATCAGAGATTCCTTCGCAGTACTTTGTCTCTAATCTGCGAATATACCTTAAAGGACAGTGTCCGTAATATACCTTATCGCTATTATGCGAATAAACAGACACGACCACTGTATAGAAATAAGGAGATAAGAACTCCGTAAAAAGGTTGTATTTAAGTCCCTAATGGACAAAAGGGGGTTACAGAAATAAGAATAAACAGGTATAACAAGTGATACAATATACTAACAATGAATACTAAACAGACTCTGCTAAGGGGAAAGAAAACAGATACAAGACACAATCAGCCAATCAATACAATAAGAATAAATACCGTTAATGCAACCGTTACCGTTCTCATCAAATATGCGAAGCGCAGTCCGGTCAGAGCTCACTATCGTTCAGGGATGAACTATAGTCCGGTGGTAAGTCAGGGAAAGGTAGATGTGCCGAAGAGACTTTGGCTGCTCTGGGTCGCCTATCTTATAGGGTCAGAAAGGGGAGGTCAAAGGCCGTTCTCATTGGTCAGAGGTCGTATGCCAGGTCAGCTGTGATTGGGGGTAAGATGATACTCCTGGTTTGGCTAGGTCCAGGGGAGTGAACTTTAAGAGTCCTTTGTTTGGTGGTTTCGGCGTCAGCAGTGATAAGAACTGGTTTCATCTAGATTCCTTTGTTACATTCTTTTAACAGAAACTGTCCCTGGAATATGGATTATGTCCATAACTATCGAGCCGTGTATATTGCGAAATATTCGCAATGACCGGAATACTTCGCACAATGAACGGAACGGAACGATACTAAACATGATACAGACAGATGTGTGCAGGGCTAACTAAGCTATGTGTGGCGTTCTAAACCTTTAACTATATTTCATTTAGTGTAAGTGTGTTATTATGAATTTATGTGTGATAGTATGGCTACTCTTCTGGTCCACTTTGTCACACATACTCGGGTATGGAAACTTTATTTGCACAACTCTGCGAACCAAAATGGCGGCCATACTATCCTAAAATGGCGTGTGTGTAACTCGACTTCCATAATATATATACACACACAGACACAGCTTCACTCTAGACCAGGCTTGTCCAACCTGCGGCCCTCCAGATGTGCTAAAACTACACATCCCAGCATGCATTGCCATCATTCTAGCATTGCCTAATAGCCAAATTGTGGCAAGGCATGCTGGGATGTGTAGTTTTAGCACATCTGGAGGGCCGCAGGTTGGACAAGCCTGCTCTAGACAGTATATTGCTCACACAACTGTTTATAAAATGAGAATTTTTTTTTTATAAACAATGTCCAATTATTAGCACTAACCACATGCAGTTTTATCAGTATATCAGAACGTCGCTTTTTTTCCCTACAGCCGTGGCACTGTATTTACTTTCATGCTGGTAGAACAATCCACCAAGCTGCAAACCTATGAGTGATAAAATGTAACATTCTCTTGCCCATTTCTCTGGCATCCGCAGAAGCTCCAGTTATCATTAGCATGAGAACATGGACCAGCCCAATGCTTGGACCAAGGGATCTGTCACCTTAGTCCTGGTGCACTGACATTGAAACATGCATTCACATGTTTGTGACTACAGACTTATCAAGCAGTACATGTCCACATCATGTTGTGTGATACTAATACTTTGGGATATTGGTCTGTTTCACTGATGCGTCCGTCTCACAATCACCCTATGGCTGGGTACACACCTGAACGATGTTGGGAGGACTTGTCATATTGAAACGACAAATCGTCTACATCTGGGGTAGCCAACCCTAGTCCTCAAGAGCTACCAACAGTGCATGTTTTGCAGGTCTCCTCACAGAATCACAAGTGAGCTAATTAGCTCCATCTGTGTAACTTTTAAAATGTGTCCTGTGATTAATGAGTGCAGCTGTGCAGCAGCTAGGTTGTCTGGAAAATAAGAACTGTTGGTAGCTCTCGAGGGCTAGGATTGGCTACCACTGGTCTACATCATCTAGTGTGTACTGGTTGGCTGTACTAGCGTCTACTGGTTGGCTGTACAGTCAATCAGGCAATAGCATATGTGATAACATGCACTGCCAACTGGATGACCAGACGATATGTTGTTCCAATTTGGCCAGTGTTTTTAAAAGATGGCTGTCCTAGTGTGTACAGTAGCAAAAGAAAAATCATATACGACCAAACAATACTATATATCATACAGTCGTATGTGATTTTGGACAGTGTGTATGCTCAATATCGCACATTTTGGGCTCAAGGGAAATGAATTGTAAAATCGGTCCAATTACAAGTCGTTCACGTGTGTTGGGTATGCGTAGTTTTACAAATATATATCCACATATACTGTAAAAAGGCTCAACGTTCCCTGTAATTAATGGACAGGTACAAAGACATAACAAAGGAAGTGTTTACATAGACAAAGAAAAGTAGCAGGTACTCAAATGTGGATGCTCAGCAGCACCGTTTCAGAGAATCAAACTTCTTTTGAATTGCTGCTGCTTTTCTGTGTACTGTATATACTTGTATGTAAATACTAATCTAATTCTGCATCCTAAATTTGTACTTGTCATCCTCACCGCACAGTAAAATGTGGCGGGTTAAAGGTTTAACTTCGTTTTTGATCCAAGAGGTGTGAATAAATGTGAAAGTTGTGTGAAAGAGTGCATGTAAGGCTAACATGAAGCAAGACTAATTTGTGCAAAGAGCTTTTAGACAGGATTTGGCCAGAATTATCTAGCAGTTCAAGAGCACCCTGCCATTTCCATAAGAATGCCCCATCACATGACACACATCTACCCTGAAAGAACCAATTCATAATATTTTTTGGCCGGATTCCATGTGATTCCCGCATTATGCATACTGAAAAAAAAAGGCAGAATGCCGTTGTGTGTAATTTACACTGGTTCGGAATTCATGGTGCTTCTTGTCTTTGTACAGAAGTAGTTACCTTCTAGTTAAGTGCTATGTGCATTCACTACTAAGTAATAGAGGCGAAAGTAAGTGAAAAGACTGCTCTTGGCTCTTTTCAGGTAAGAATAGAAAACCATGAATACATTAAAAACTTTTTGAATAAAGAGTGTGTAAATACACACACATCACCAGAGCAACACCAGTAGACACATAACTATGCTCATATATTTATATTCTGAAGAAGTAGCCAAACTACTATAATTTCATGTTTTGTTTTTTTTTGTTAACGGTTTGTGCATTTTTATTCCTGTATTGTCATTTTCTGTTGTCTGTTTGCTTTCTTTAGTTTTGTGAAGGAAGCACAATAGGTTATGTACATTGTTTATTATTTTTTCTAAACAAAAAGAAATTAACAGTATTAATTCTAAGGTAATTCTAAGGTAAATGATTACAAATAAAGCAACCAATAATGCAGAGGAAGGACAGAATGCAGTTACATATAGTTTATGGATATTTACCGTTAGACTGGCAAAGGTGGGGATGTCTTCTCTCTCATTTGTGGCACTCTGTCATAACATTGTGTTAAATTTGTATGCGCATCATGAAATATCCCCTGTAGGAGTTTACCTATTTGTACCCATAGTCCTGCTTTTGCAGTATGTAGTATGTATCATACTAATGGTGCATACACACTGTACAATTTTTTTGACCAATTTGGTTGAAAGACATTTTCATTGAACCCAGTGTCCTGGACGAAAGATGTTGACGACATACGGAAGATCTAGCTACAGTTTGTAGGCTCTTTTTGAAATATATCCAAATTGAGCTGCATGCACAGTTGACGAACAATCTTGATGAACAACTGGCGGGCATGCGCATCATTGTTCGTCTGTTGTCAATATCTTTCATCAACATCTTTCGTCCAGGACACTGGGTTCAATGGAAATGTCTTTCAACCAAATTGGTCAAAAAAATTGTACAGTATGTAAGCATCTTTACAGATTCGGAAATGGGAGTTCCATTTTGAGGGTGCAGGGGTGGATAACCTCAGGAATCACATCATCATGGCCTTGCTGCACAGGTCAGTGAATCATAAAATTGTACATCGGGAGGTGGGGGACACACCTGTGTGATTTGCTTAGTATTGTGTCGTTAACATAGAAATATAACATTTGACGGCAGCTAAGAACCATTTAATGTGCCCATGTACACGCACACACTTACACTCTGGGGATCATTTTTTGTTGGGAGACAATGAATCTACCTGTATAATTTTGGTTTTAAACTGGAGCAATCGGAGTAAACCCATGCAAGGGGAGAATATACAAGCTGCACACAGTTACAGCCATTGTGGGAATTGAACTCATGGCCTCAGTGCTGTGAAGCAGTAACGCTAATACTAAACATCCTTACTGGCCTAAAGCTTCGGACCGCCCACTTAACCGAGTAAGTGGTGGAATATGGAAGTCTTGTCTACTCTGCCGGTAGTGTGAAAGTTTTCAAGATATTCTCAAGGAATAATTACAATGTTTTATTATCAGGTATTTATAACTGTACATTATAGAGCTCTGAAGCTACAGTCTTACCTGGACCATTAGAAAAAGTAGTGTTATGTATGTAGCCCATGGGCCAGATGCACCAAACTTCTAAAATAATAAGGAAGAGAGTGATAAGAACCAGCAAATCAGAGCCTAACTGTCATGTTTCAAACCCAGCCTGTAACATAACAGTTAGGATCTGATTGGCTGGTAGTACAGGTTGAGTATCCGTGCATCCATTATCCGAATTATTCCAAAAACCGTGTTTTTTGGAATCATTCGAATTTTTTTTTTTTTTACCCCCCTAACCCTCTTTTCATACTTACCAAGTCCCCGGGCGTCCACAGCAGGCCTCCGGCATCTTCTCCAGGGCCTCCAGCGGTCCCAGGAATGCCTTGCGCGAGTGTGCGCGCGCGCCGGTGACGTCACCGGTGCGCGCGCACACCCGCGCAATGCATTCCTGGGACCGCTGGAGACCCAGAGAAGATGCCGGAGGCCTGCTGTGGACGCCCGGGGACTGCGTGGATGCCGAGGGACCACCGGGCACCATCAGGGGACAGGTAAGTATGCCTTAAAAAAATTATTCCAAAAACCGAAAAATTCCCCTATCCGGAATGCTCGTGGTCCCGAGCATTTCGGATAGGGGATACTCAACCTGTATGTCACTTTTCATTTTATCACTTTTTGAAGCTTAGTGCATCTGATGTGCCTGCTTAAAAGAACTTTGACTTATTCAAAAGCATATTCCCTCACACATTTTTATACATCATTACTTCAGTGGATTGTCTGTGCATTTCAGTATTTGCTTAATCATGTGTTCATTTTCAACACCCTAAACTGTGTCTCTCAATAATGCTGTAATGTTATAAAACTGTGTGCAGTGAGAATATTAGTAGAATCCCCTAGGTCAGAGGTTTCCAAAATGGGTGCCTAGACACCTTGGGGAGCCTCGGGACACATGCAGGAGTGCCTCGGGTTGGTGATCCAGGACCGATTCAAATTATTTATGGTCAATGTAACAGGCAAAACCAGTGCTGGTGCCAATAATAACCTGTGTCTAAAGGCCCCCATACACTATGCGATGTTGGGACGATTCCACGCAATTTCGGCACTTGGGCCGATAAATCGCAAGAAATCGGCCCAAAATTGTATGCGTGTGACATTTGATCTGATCCAATGCGCGGTCCCGTGCGCATGGGATCAGATCAGGAGGTCGGACGTGCAGAATGTAGGATGACATCCGACCTCCCGCAGCGGGCGGTGATACGTGTGTGCGCCGCAGCGGGTGGGCAGCAGCGGGGGTGTTTGCCGGTGACAGTGGGGCAGGCGGTGGTGCTATGTGTGTGCGCCGCAGCGGGTGGGCAGCAGCGGGTGGGTGCCGGTGACAGTGGGGCGGGCAGCTGATGGGGCGGTGATATGTGTGTGCGCCAAAGCGGCTATTACAACTTTGAAATAACATTGTCAAATGACTGTCCGGCTTGATTGGCTGAGAGTCATTTGACATGTTATTTCAAAGTTGTAATAGCTGCTGCTCGTCCACCCGCTGCGGTGCACAGACATATCACCACCACCCGCCCCACTGTCACCGACACCCCCCCCCCCCGCTTCTGCCCTCCCCCACTACTGCCGCTGCCCCCCGCCTGATCCTCATTGCCCTGCAGCTCCCCGGTTTTTTTTACATGTGATAAATCACATGCGATTTATCACATGTAAAAAATGGCACATCATGTGCCAAATTGTATGTGACCCGCCCGAGGAGCTGCTGGGTAGCTCGCAGGAGACAAGTCGGCCTAATGTATGGGGAAGATTGAAACAAATCAAGGGTGGGATGTTGTAACATCCGCAGCCCCCCTTCGCCGGGCATTGCATTATTAATAACGGCATATGCTGTAACATATGCTGTTATTAACACAAGGGACAGCTCTTGCAATGCGGTGCCGGCACTGGACTTCCGGGTCTGTGACCCGGGAGTCCTTCTGCACATGCGCAGAGTGACGTGCCGGCCGCAGGGCATGCTGGGAAGGATCCGTGACGGATCCCTCAATCAGCGCTGCGGTAAGAAGCCTATAGGCTTCTGCAAATAAAGATTTGGAGAAATTTTATAAGGTCTGTCTTCTGGTTCAAATGTTATATTTTAATATGTGTTTTGTAATATTGATGTGTTAAACAATGGATTATTGACACAGCTGATTACTTTGATTAATTAGATAGGGTATATATACCCCAAGCAGCAACATCACCTTGAAAAAGCTGATGCAAATCAGCGAAACGCGTCGGTGTTGAGCACCTTGAGACCCACTCCAACCACTCCTACTGGCACTGCTCCTGGCAAAAATTATTTTGAAGAAACACCTCTGAAACAGGCCATCATCTACGGGCAATTGGCAAAGTCACCTTGGACCCATATCTATCCATGGCCACCACCAACAACTTTGGGAAATTCCTACAAGATCCTGGTATTCCTCCAGCGGCTACCTACCACCAGTGCACACCCGCAACATAGAGAGGACGATTGGACTTATTTGGAAAAACCCCACTATTTCAACCATGATGAGATCACAAAATATGCCCATAATACAGCCTTGATAAAGAGGACTTTTTTAGCCAGTCAAGTCTATAGAAGGAGTGCAGGTTTATTTTAAACTGCCATTTTGATAAATGTGTTCTTTATATAATGTTTTTTAATAAATGTGCTTATTTTAATATAATCCATTGAATTCAGTGTTCAAATTTAAGCGCTGCTTTCACTCTTGTTGTATTCTAAATTATGCACACACTGGAAAAATCATTAGATGGTGAGTGAGTTGCAAATGGATTTGCAGCTAGACGCCAGTTATTTTTGCAAGCTATTCACAGGCTTGCACAGGGAAAGATGTCTGGGGGCGGCGGCTATCTGATCACAGGGCACTGCTAAATCACCTAGCAGTGATCATGGCCGGATTAACCTCACAAAACATTGAAAAAGACAGATTCACATAATACTCTACAGCTAATTCATGTGTCATTTGAGCCTGCCCCCACACCGCTACCACACAGTTCTCACCTTGAAACTCTATCCACAACCTCATCCTCCATGTAGACACCTTGAGCACCGCCTCTCGTCATGTGATGTGACATCATGATGCTCCTCCCAGATAGTGAAGCCTCCACTGAACAACTGTGCGTCTGTCAAAGGAGGTAGGCTGTCAGTGCCAGAGCCTAATCATAACAAAGAAAGCCACATGCGGCCCATGAGCTTCGGTTTGGCCATTGCTGATTTGACCAAACCCGCCACAAAAACCCTGCATCTATCTGGCCAAATACAGGTGAGCAATAACAGTACACACAAATGTAATCACAGCATTCAACACTTTTTAGTATGATTTACATTGACTGAGTATTATTGGTTCACATAGATCCCCCCTTTTCTATACTTCTAGTGGAAGACCTTTATAGGCGCTATGATGTTCAGTTGCATTCTAAAGAGACGCTCATTAATATTCATATATTCACTGCACTCTGGTCCCGATCATTACATATGCAGGATCGGGACCAGTGAGTGCAGCAGCTCCTATCCCAGCCCCCTGCCAGCTCTAGGGGGGCTCTCCCTGTGTCCCTGCCAGCCCTCCTTCACCCCCACAGTGTCCGGCGCAGGCAAGGAGGCTTCCATCTCCCTGCCTGCAGCCGACCCCCAGCTCCCCGCGGCATGCGCCGGGGGGAGGGGGGGGTTAAAATTCGCCTCCAGGGGCAAAGAACCCCTGAGGCGTTGAATAGGGTTGACGGGCGGATGCCGGGCGAATCTCCCTGAAGGGAGAATTGCGGCAAAAGTGCGAAAAAAAAAGTGCAAAAGTGCGGCAAAAGTGCGAAAAGTCCGAAAAGGGGGCGGGGCGTATGCAAATGAGGACACAGCTTATGCTAATTAGCCGCAACCTCATTTTCATACGAGAATAGATGTTGTGCGCATGCGCATAGCGTATATTCTATTAGATTGGGGGTCTCCCAACTGCCACCCCCCGCAGCGGGACAATGCCTGCCGCGGGTGGGACAGCGGGACAGGACCCGAAATCGGTACTGTCCCGCTGTAATCGTGACAGTTGGGAGGTATGCCTTAACTTTAATCAATTTTCAAGCTTAGTACAACTGGTCCAGAAAGAGAAGATTTGTAGTATATTACAGTGATATCTTTGTGTCCTTACTTAAAAACTCTGCATGTGCAGAAAAGTTTCTTGAAGCGATCTGGAGATGAATGCACTCTGGCTATATTTAGAACCGCATATGCATATAATGATACTCATAAAATGCATATCCAAGTTTATTGCAATACAATAAATAGAAGGAATTTGGAAAATGAGGATAAATATTATCTCTCTATCCATACGTTTTTTGTTTTGGTTATTATTATTCCTCAATAAACATGATTAAAACCTTTTTGATATGTACTGGAAATAGCAACGTGAATAATGCCTCCAGAAATAACTTTTAAAAACAGGGCAATCAGTAGAAATAAATAATAAATACAAGTTACACTTATACCCATTTTATACCAGCCTAAATAACCTGGGTTATTGTACAGGAGCGTGCAAAAACCTGGGTTTGAAGGTGGTGTTAACACTCCCATTTAAAATACCAACCCAGGTAGCAACCAGGGTTGAACACGTGTTCAACCCGTATCGCTGTGCAGTGTAAACGGATAACCCTGGTCGATGCGACCTGGAACCCGTTCACTGCAATGCAAAGGTGGACCCTGGCCCCAGAATCGCCTCTGGTGACATCACCCACCTGCAGGGCTTAAAGTGGTCATGCAGAGGTGGGGGAACTCATTTCTCTATGCCACCTAATTACCCCCTCCCCTTGCACCCATTAGGCAGAGACAGTACCAGTGGGGTCACAAGCCGGATAGCACTCGGGTTGGAGTCGGGTACAAAATACCAGGTGTGACGGGTGTAAAAGTGGTAGAAACTGAGCACACAAGTTTAAATACAAAGATTTCATATACAAAACTTTAACTTTAAAACACTTACAAATGTTATAATTTCATATATTATTTAAAACAGTGTGTATAATAAAAGGTAATTCCTTTAAGCAATAGGAACTCCCTACCACTATGCTATATGAATTTTTTTTTTTAACCTTACAGTTATTAGGACACCAGATCTATACAGAATGCTATTTAGGTAAAAAGTGGTCTGTTATGTCTTCACTCAAGTGTGTATTATGTTCGAGATTAATATATCCTTATCCATTATTACAAAACTAGAAGATAAAAATAAGAGCTTCTCTTAAAGATTCATGATCAGGACGCTGGATAGAATCTGCCGTTTCCATAGAGCCGAGTCCAAGATTTTGCTTTAATGTAATTAAGCTTCAAGATTTATGAATACAACGCGCCAGAACTTGATCCATGCTCATTTTCAATTACTGCACTGAAAAGCCTCCATCCAGATGTCTCTATTTACTGCATTGAAAAACCGTCAGGACTTAGAGGTCTTTGAGGGAGGGACCACAAATTGTCACACTTGTTAATTTTGTACTGAGGACACTCAGCAGAGGTCTTGGCATTGACCTTCCATCAAAAGATCCAGGTCTAACAGAGCAGGCGTATCAATGATTAGAAGTATAACCCCACAACCTGCCCAGTTTATGGAACAGATTTATTCTTTATTTTTAATTTCTGGGACACTTCTACACTGTGTATAAATATAGGGCTTTTCTCATGCAAAATACAAACCGAAGTGATGAAAGAATCAAATCATAATTTAACTTAATAGCAATGTGAGAGAACTAGCTCAGTAAAATCACATATAGGACTTTTTGTTCTTCATTCCACTGTTATTTTATTTTATATTTTATGTTTAATTCCTGACTAGTCCTGTTTTTGTTCTTCTACCTCTCGAATCAGTACAAGAACTTGATTTATTTAAAATATTCTAGCTGTTATATAATTATGAATCGTGCTCCATAACAAATGTAGCAAATGAGATTGAAAACAGATGCCGAGCTTGATGCAATAATAAAGTGGAGATACATAAAAATATTTTAAAATTGAAAATTTTGTAAATGTTTAATACTCTAATTATTGTTTTCCCCAGTGAATAGATAGAATTGTATCTATTATCTGAATATAAAAATAGAGCACAGCTTTTCATCTGTCTCCTAAACTTTTTATGGTGCTTGCCGAGCGGGATTAACTAGGGGAGGCAACACACTTAAGGTGCCCATGCACTGCTGTGATTTCTCGTAGCAGTGTATGGACACCAGATGCCCTGCGAGCCACCCGGGAGCTTCCCGGGCGCAGTGACACATGCGATCCGTCACAATTTGTTGTGATGGATCGCATGCGTCCCTGCTTCCCGTCCATCTCACCGCCAGGAGGGAGGTCCCAGGATGGGTGGTCGGACAGCCAGCAGGTCTGACCACCTACTGTGGTCCGATGTGCACGGGACCACGCATCGGACCTGACGGCATGTCAGGGACAGCCGATTTGGTCCGATTTAATGTCGCAATCGGCTGAAATCGGACCAAATCGGCTCAGTTTATGGGGCCTTTAGAGTTTCCTTTCAGATGACCTTTTAAAACATCAGACAGTCTCTGATCTCCACAAGTAGCACACTATTACATTTTCCCCTGTCTGTGTGCACAGAGGCCCTGCATCATGTTTGTAAGTAAAGCAAAAAAACAAGCAACTGTACAAACCAACATGGCACCCCCCTGCACCACCTTTTTCAAAACATACCATAGAGAGTACTGCGTTGGTAGACAAAGTGCTGCAGAAACATCTGGGAAATTGGTGCGGCAGTCATTACTAAGAAAATGGCCACCACAGCATTTTCCTGGAGGCTTGCTCATGCACACTAGACTCTTTGGGGTAAGTTTACTAAGATGGGACAGTGCTAAGCTCTCCTAGTTCCCCAAGTCCATTATTCTACCGGCTAGAGAGGGCCAGGATGATACCACACACAGACCTCCTCTCTTGATGTGTCCTTGGGCAGGTGTAACATGTGCAGCGAGATTAAAGGGGTGTACACATGAGCTTGGACTGGGAGATTTTGACTAAGCGATGTGGCTTAGTCAAAGTTGGCACATTTTGCCACATGAATTTATGGGAACTGGGGAGACCAGACTTCTCTGCCTGTTCCGGATGCCTACCCAAGGTGAACCCACAAGATCCCGCTGTTTTTATCTTAGGTGCCAATTTGCAAAGGCCAATTGAATGCAGTGGGCTTTCTGCTGATTGGTTGAGAGAGCTGAGGATACAGACAGCATCCCCGCACTGCCGACACCCTCCCTCTGAGGACACTGCTGGCACCTCCACATTGCCAACACCACCATCAAACCCTAAATGAATGATACTGACTGTACCCCCACCTACTGGCTTCTTAATGGTATGCCATACTGCCCCATTCTGCTTTTCTTGCACCACTGCCCATGTGTAAAACAACCCATATGGGACAACTATGTATTCATGCATATGTTAACACAGAATAAAATGAATGCTTAAATAATTTTGAAATAAAAGACCAGGCACCATAAAGCTTTCTCTAATCTTGATAAAGCAGATGTATCGGGATGTTAATGAGCATTATGGACGAAAGAATTCCAGTCAGATAATCCTGTTCTCTCATAGGGATCTTAATGTGAATACATGGAAATGTGTGGTTACACCCATTTCTTCTAGTGTATCCTTACACATAAATATCCTGCTGATTGCTTTTATGGGCCTCTGTGACCCAGTAAACACAGTAGCATTTGCAAGCGAAAATATAGCACATCTGTCTGTGTTGGACTAATGTTTGGTGGATGAAGGGGTTGATTGTCCACTAACTCTCTATCTTAATCTCTCATTCATTAATGCAACAAACATTCAAACTGGAGCAGTGTTGGCTCAAGTGCAGTGGCTAATGAGGCATGAATTCCAAGATTTATAACAGACTGGCAGCTGATAGCATGCTGACCCAGGCTTGGGGGCAAGTGGGACATAAATCAGACTGTCCCTATTTCTTTTGCTCTTCCTCCACTTAGCTCTAAATTAAATACATGTCTCCTCCTCCCTGCTGTGGTCTGCAAGATATGTATGCCCAGACATAAATGTAAAAAGCCATTTCAATGGCAGGTATTAGATGGGAGAGCTTGCCTGTATACCCTACTGAACTTGACCTTCTTGCAAATAAAGAGATTCAGTTGCTACCAACTTGTCTTGACCTGTTTGCCTCTGGCTTCTATCTAATATCGAAACGCACATTGTGGTGGAGCACAGAACTCTCACAAAATATGCGTGCTAAATAACAAGAGACTTTGAAAATGTAACAGGAAAAATAAATAAATAAATAAATAAAAAAATAGGTTGACATGGGCTAGGTTGACAGTGAAAAGTTCAAAAGGCGGTTTTCACTTTTTTTTGAGCCGACATGTGCCGACAGGTGGTAATCCATGCCCTACCATCCGCGAGGGTGTGTTGCGAGAATAAAATAGTGTGCCGAGCGCAGCGAGCCATGCGAGGGATGCGGTGCACTTTTTTAGTGTCCATGTCTACTGTGATGACATTCGGGATTTAAAAAAGTGAAAAACCCCATGTTGATATTTTGACTGTGAACCTTGCCCATGTCAAAATAATGCTTGTGTCAACCTAGTGACCCTGTTGACGTAACCCTATGTCAACCTTCAGTGGTTGCACTGGCGTAACTATAGCACCGCAGCCCCCGCCACCGCGGGGGGGGGCGCTGTGCATATGGGGGCACCGGGGGCTGCGGTGCTATAGTTACACCTCCCCCCAATCCCCCGCAGGCTTACCTATTTTGCTGGTCCCGGCGGCTCCGTTCTTTTGCTGAGGACCACCACAAATAGGCCGCCCCCATATAGCACACAGTTCTCTGAAACTCTTTTAATTTGAGGTTTACTCACGAATATCACCCCCATTCTATTAATTTTCTTGATCTGACTTTGAGGAGTACTGATGGCTCAATTCATACTAGTAATTATCAAAAATCTGTAAATACCAACTCATATTTGCATTTTAAGAGTGGTCATTACCCCCCTTGGGTGAAGAATATACCCAAGGGTCAGATGTTGCGACTCAGACGCAACTGCTCACAATTAGACTCTTTTGACAGCCAGGCCAAGGACCTCATCTCTGCATTTCAAAACTGTGGATACCCTCCCCAACTCGTTCAAGATGCATACATGTCCAGCAGAGAAAGAGACAGGGATGCTCTTCTGAGGGACAGATGTCCGACGGACAAATGCCCCCCAGACCCCTTTTCTAGTGGAGAGAATCGTATCTCTTTTATTTCTACATTTAACAGGGATTATAAAGAAATTTAAAAAATCATAGATAAGAACCATTCAATATTAAAACAAGATCCCTTATTGAGGGAGATACTTCCCCCCCACCCGTCCTTCATATTTTAGAAAAACAAGTCTTTAAAAAATCTGTTATCTCCAAGTAGCCTAAAATGTCCTAAAATTTCTACACAAACTTCGACCCCCTCATTAGACTGGCTCCCAATAAAACCTTTAGGATGCTATAAGTGTGGTGGTAACCATTGCATTACGTGCAATTTTATCACCAATAAATTGACGGAAGTTAATACAACCACTGATAAAATGAAGATCAAGGGATTTATTAATTGTAACACTTCCTTTGTTATTTATTTACTTACCTGCACGTGCAATTTGAAATATGTGGGGAGAACCACACGATGTTTGAGGTCTAGATTCCTCGAACATCGTCGGAACATCATAAAAGGGTCTCTTCTCCACAGTGTTTCCAGACATTTTTCTGATTGCCATAAAAATGATCCCAAGGATTTGAAACTAACAGGATTAGAACATGTGCCGCCCACTAAGAGGGGCGGTGACAGGTTCCGTATCCTATGTAAACAGGAGATTTTTTGGACATTTAAAATGGATTCACTCTTTCCCAGAGGTTTGAATGAGGCAATGGAGCTTAATATTGTCCTCTAATTCACCCATTGGCTTCATTTTCTTTATTTCCCCTTCCCCCCCCCCCCCTTTTGTTTTTCCCTCCCTTCTCCCCTCCTTTGTTGGTATGTGCTCGTGACTGATATTCCCTCTGGTCAGGCATGAGCATGTCAACATGAATTAAATATTAAATTTTGATTTGAATTGTTCTGGGAAAATCCCTTATATAAATAGAGGATACATAATATAATATCCCATCACAAATATACATTAATGGCACAATGTATCTAAATTGATGTGTTTCTCTTTATTAGAAGTGGACAAGGATAAAGATAAAAATAAAGATTAAAATAAATAAAAATATTCGTGTCTACCTAATTCGGAGGGATTATATTAATTGTGCTTATAAAAAGACGTCAAGTATATATGAAATTCCATGCTTGATGCCCATTGTAATTGTTGTGAATAAGTTCCAACATCATTAGCTCTCTCTATTAATGTCTTTAAACATTGAAATTAATTTTACCATCTGATATAAATTTCTGATCTCTGACCTGGTTTTCTTTAGGGTTCTCTTGTTTGATTGGGATTTCCAACATAGGTTATATATATTTTTTTGGTCGAATCATGCAATATGTTTCCATCAAGTTATTGTATACATATGCTCAATACTGATTTGATACTTCTATCACGTGCCCTCTCTTTGGAACGCATGTGCATTCCATATGTGGGAGGAGTTAGTTTCGACTGAACAGAGATCCCCGTTCACGTGACCATCCACGTCACACAATGCCGCTGTAATGGATGGATATACACGGAGGATATCGCCGTCATATGACGCGCCCCTCTGCGTCCCCCACTTGACCATTCACTCCCCAGAGCTGCCTTGTACTTCCGGGGTAGAGGCGGAAGTGATCGTACTCCATTGCATTTGGAACGCAATATGCGTTCCACAGTCACGTTCAGTACACATAAAGTGTTTATACACACTCTAATGTTTCCCAATGTCCTCCAAATTGTTTATGCTGCCGATGACGCCATGTAGATATTCGGTAAACTCCATGGTTATCGCCTTATATGATGGATATTCCTCTCTTTAGTGTGTTAGTATCCCGATCACGTGACCCCCGCAAATCACGTGACCGGAGTTAAATATAATAAAAAGTCTTTTATTGAATACAATTTTGAATGTATATTGAATTATTTATACTAATTTATATGTTATAGATCTGCCTACCTATTTTTCATACTGTTTTTTTACTTATTTTGAGAGTTTGAATTGTCAAATTGCACCTCACAGGTGCACCAAATTACCCATTAAGGAAGGTATATATACCTGAGCCAGGTACACAGTCCCCCACACCTTTGATAAAGCTGCAGGACGCAGTGAAACGCGTTAGGTGATTCCCCTTCCCATCCTTGCCTCAGGACATTGCTGTGGAAACTTACTCCTTTGTGGACAATCACCCATCATCCATAAACTGGACATTATCTAAAGGCGGACACCGTGCTCCAAGATACCGCTGGTAAACAACATCTTAACCTAGCGAGGTCTTCAACTTGGACACGGAAGCCACATTGTATCTATTGCTGGTATCACACTGGTCATATCGCTGCAGTAACATCCCTCCGGTGTTTGAGATATCCACCATCTGTCTCACACCCCAATTAGAGGACTGATTCCATCTTGCGATCCCTGACCCCTCCAGCGGCACATCTAACAGCCGCACACATCGTGAGGACTTTCCAGCTACTACACAATTCCTCAAAAAGGATCCAGAACTTCAAGTTGGTAAAGTGCACTTACCTGCTTTCCACAATTCAGTGATCACAAATAATTTTCCCACCTTACTTATGTCCACTGAGGCGGGATACCTTTTTTATTATTGCAATCATTAATTCCAATTTACTTTTATTCCCCACCTTCTCCATTTTTTATTAAGTTATGATTATCATTGTTTTATTCATGTAAATGTGTAATTGTATTTATATGCATTTTTAAACAGTAAAATTTATACCTTTCATACACCATTTGATTTATTCATTGAAATAAGCGCTGCCTAAACTCACCTTGTGCGAGTACTTTTTTCTTTTCTACCAGTGGGGAGTGACTACCCTCACACCCAGGCAGCAGCTTACATTGCAGGATCAGCTCATTGTCAAAGCGCTTGATTATTCCTAGCGAATTTCCTAGTTCTCTGAAACTGTCTGCTGTATGGGGGCGGCCATTTTGTGGTGGTCCTCAGCAGAAGAACGGAGCCGCCGGGACCAGCGCGAAAGGTAAGGCTGCGGGGGATTGGGGGGTTTGAATGGGCGGTGGGGGGCGTCCCCCCCTAACGGCGGGGGGGCGCCCAAAATGTAGCTACGCCGCTGAGTGGTTGAACTAATGCATGTCGACCTTTCTCTTTTCGACCCTATGACCCATACCCTGATAGATTATACTATTGAAACGTTGATGATAATCAGAGTGTGAGTTGTTCTTATTACTCGAGTGTCACTGAGAGGCAGATTTATTAAGCTCGGGGAAGTGATAATGTGGCTGGAACTTTATCAATGTCCAATCAGCTCCTAACTGTGAAGTTACAGGCTTGGTTTGAAAAATGACAGGAAGGAGCTGATTGGCCGATGATAAAGACCAGACACATTATAACTTCACTGAGCTTAATAAATCTGCCCCTCAGTGTATTTAGACTATGGAGAAAAGTGCACAGGTATTCCACATGCCAGATGGTGGACTGTAGAAATAATAATAAATGACAATCCTCATTTTAATAAGTGGCGCTTCTAACACATTATACTGTGAAACACAATAAAACATATTTAAAAAAGTAAGAAGAGCATATACTAGTTCGCAGTACAAGTGGGTGAACGAAACACTGTGTAATATGTGTAGAAGCAAAAATATAATAATAATCGATGACATCTCACTCCATTTGTCTTCACTCCATATGCCATTAAAACAAAACAGTTAAGAATAAAAATCAAAAGCCCTTATCCTTTCATTGGGGAAATCAAGGAATATGATCAGTCCCAGCCGCAATGTGTTTCATATTATCCTTTGGACTTAATAAAGTCCAAAGGATAGGATTAAATAAATGCATATGTTGCTTATACAAATGTTGTAGGTTGGACATCAGGGGGGTTACTAAAGCTTCTGAAAAGAGTAATGGTAATGTTGTCCATAACAACCAATCAGATTCTGTGTCACACCCCATCGCGGCGCCGGGACCGGCACCGCCTACTCACCCTACCGGGTCCTCCGGTCCTGGCGCCACGATGGTGCAGGACAGGCCGGCTCTGGGGGGCTGGGTGGTGTTGAGGTGTCCCGTCCTTCGGCGGGTCCGGCGGCAGCGATAACGCCGGCTCCTGGGATGGGTCACCGCCATCTTGTTCGGGTCACGAGATGCCGCTCAGGGGGTGCTTTATGCCCTCCTCCCTGTCTGGGGGCTGGTCTGGCTGCCTGGGTCTGTGTATAAATCCCAGCAGCCCCTGTGCACCAGTGCTGGTACAACTCAGTAGCTGCAGCATAACTCTGCAGCAGCCTCCGGTGTCTCAACGTGGTACTGCGGTCCTAGCTTCTGCTCTGTGCTCCAGCTCATCCAGCCCTGGTACAGTCAGTTCGCTCCTGGCTCTGTGTATCCTGCTCCTGTTCCGTGTATACTTCTCTCGGATCCTCCAAGCCAAGTAGGCCCTTTCAGTTATAGTTATTCCTCCTCTGGACCCTCCAAGCCAAGTTGACCTTTTCGGTTATAGTTATTCCTCTCCAACCTCCCCGTGACCTCTGGTGAAGAGTCCCTGGAGAAGACCGCTGGGCATTTAGACTCCGCGCCCTCACTTCAGAGCTTCCATTCAACCCTCAGTCTGCCAAGTTCCAAGGGCGACCAGTGCAGGCTACCTCTGACACTACAGGGGAAATTTACTAATATGAAAAACCTAGTTTTTCGTATTAGTATTTTCCCTACGACTGCATACGACTGTTTCAGTCATATGCAAAGTCGTGTTCCGGAGGGTCATTTACAAAGCAGTCATATACGACTGCTTTGTAACCCTCCGATGTCGTATTCATTCGTATTAGCTGGCCATATATACGGCCGCTAATACAAATTTGGTACATGTGAGTTATCCGGGCTGCCGATTTGGTCCTTAAGTTTGGTTAACTTAAGGACACCCGACCGACGCGATGCCCACGATTTAGCTCCAAATCGGGGGCATCGCGTCGGTCGTGGCCGTTATAAGGGGCCGCGACGCGATTCCCCCGATTTCCCATAGACAGTAATGTTAAAAGACATGATATCGGGGGCATCGCGTCGGTCGTGGCCGTTATAAGGGGCCGCGACGCGATGCCCACGATTTCCCATAGACAGTAATGTTAAAAGACGCGATGGACCCGATTTCCCATAGACAGCAATGTTAAAATAAAATTACAATGTGAAATTGGCCAATATGTTTTTAAAATAAATGTTTCATGGCCCCCCACCACCGTTAACGCCACCCCGCTATTGACGCCAACCCGAAGCGTGGCGAGCGCAGCGAGCCCGCGAGGGGCGGCGGTACGCGTCCTCCGACCTTTTCATGCCCTACTATCCACTAGGGCGTGGAGTGAGAATAGAATAGTGTGGCGAGCGCAGCGAGCCACCGAGCCCGAAGCGTGGCGAGCCCCGCGAGGGGACGCGGACACCTGTGAAGCCCGCAAGGGCACGCGGATACCTGTGAAGGTGTCCGCGTCCCCGCGCGGGGCTCGCTGCGCTCGCCACGCTTCGGGCTCGGTGGCTCGCTGCGCTCGCCACACTATTCTATTCTCACTCCACGCCCTAGTGGATAGTAGGGCATGAAAAGGTCGGAGGACGCGTACCGCCGCCCCTCGCGGGCTCGCTGCGCTCGCCACGCTTCGGGTTGGCGTCAATAGCGGGGTGGCGTTAACGGTGGTGGGGGGCCATGAAACATTTATTTAAAAAACATATTGCCCAATTTCACATTGTACTTTTATTTTAACATTGCTGTCTATGGGAAATCGGGTCCATCGCGTCTTTTAACATTACTGTCTATGGGAAATCGTGTCGGAAATCGGGTCCATCGCGTCTTTTAACATTACTGTCTATGGGAAATCGTGGGCATCGCGTCGCGGCTCCTTATAACGGCCACGACCGACGCGATGCCCCCGATTTCGGGCGCGATGAAAAAATCGGCAGCCCGGATAACTCACAAGTACCACAAATTTTTCTAGCAGTCTGCACGGATCAGTCAGATCCGTGCAGGCTGCAGAGTGAAAAAAAAATAGAAAAATAAATATAAAAAAAAAAACGGCGTGGGGTCCCCCCCACAGCCGAAACCAGCACCAGGCTGACAGAGCCTGGAGCCGGTAATTAAAAATCAGGAAACCCGACAAATAGGGGTTCCCCGATTTTTAACAACCAGCCCCAGGCTCCTGCTCTGGGGCTGGTTCCCAAAATACGGGGGACAAAATGACTAGGGGTCCCCCGTATTTTAAGAACCAGCCCCAGGCAAAACCAGCCAGCAGGGTAATGCCACAGCCGGGGGGAGACTTTTTATACAAGTCCCCCCGGCCAAAGCATTCATCCCTACCAACCAGTCAGCCTGGCCAGGGGCCCTGGGGGAGTGGGGACCCCCCCAATGAAGGGGTCCCCCCCTCCAGGACTTACCTGACCAGGCTGAAGCCTGATACTGTCCCCGATGCCCCTGGGCGGTGGGCATCGGGCTGATTCAAGTGTAAAAAAAAGATTAAACTATTGTTTTTTACTGTGGCACTACAAGTGCCAGCAAGCCTCCCCAGCAAGCTGGGACTTGGAGAACCAGAAGTCCCAGCCTGCTGGGCATTAAAGGGCCTGCTGGCACTTGTAGTTCCACAGTTAAAAAAATAGTACAATAAACACACACTGACACAATGAAAATAAAAGTTTAATACATACATTACACACATACTGATACTTACCTTTCTTGATCCCGTAGGTAGCCCTCTGTCCTGGTGTCCGGTGTCCTGTGTCGTCCTCCAGGTCCATGTCGGCGGTCTGTGTCATCCTCCAGGTCCACGTCGGCGGTCCGTGTCGTCCTCCAGGTCCATGGCGGTGTCCGGGTCCAAAGAAATCCATGTTGGAGCTGTGGAAGGAAATCCTACTCACCTGGTCCTGTGCTGAAGAAGTCTTGTCTTGGTCCGCCGTAATCCAGGTAATCTTCATGCTGTCGCCGGTCCCCGCACTGTCCGCATCGCACTGAGGAGAGATGCAGAGATATTTCATACTCGGCGCCTCTCCTCAGAATGATTTCTATTGGCCGCCTAGTGGCCAATCAGGAGCCAAGAAAGTGCAGGAATCTTCTTCGTTAAAAAAAAAGATGGTTCTCTCCGCCCCTGCATCGATTATCGTGGCCTTAATGAGATCACCGTCAAAAACCGTTATCCATTACCGCTTATCCCAGAGTTATTCGACAGAATCAAAGGGGCTACTATTTTCTTCAAATTAGACCTACGGGGGGCTTATAATCTCATCTGAATACTCGAAGGGAAGACTGCTTTTAATACTCGGGACGGCCATTACATCCCAAATGGGATTGGGATGATAGATATAGCGTGTGTGTCACACGTAGCCGCGACGGAGCGCGGCGGGTACAGTACTCACCCGTCCGCGCCCGCCGCCGGCTAGCGTGTGCAGGCTCCGGTCTGCGGTGTGCGGGTAGCGGCAGCTCTGGGTAGGGATGGCAGCAGCAGTGGTGCCGGGAGGCCGGCGTCGCCATCTTGGTTGAGGGCAGGAGACAGATTGGCCCAGAGTGGAGGTTCCCTCCTCATCCTGTGCTGACAACCAATGGCAGCCATCCCCTGGGGATATAGGGGATCTGCCTAGGCTGTTCAGTGTCAGTGCAATGAGTCTTTGGAGTCATTCACAACTCCTAGCTGATTCCCGGATCCTGGCTCTTTCTCTCCTGACTCTGGTGCCTTGCTCCCTGCATCTTGCTACAAGGAAGTTTTCTCCTGACATCAATGCTGCAAGTCCTACCTAGTGCTTGTTCCTGCTTGTGTCCCAGAATTACCCTGCACAGCTTCCCGCTGTCCTCCTTCATACAACTCATTCATTCCATCATCTTTCAGTCATCCGGATCCATTTCTTCTGTCATCAAATCAGCCTCCTTCCGGATCCTCATCTATGTACTCTGGCTCACCAAGTATACGTTTCCAGATTTCCCTGCCCGTTATTAGTATTGTGCTGGACTCTATTTAATTTATTCCAACTGTCACTTAAAGAAGTATTTGAGTGAAGTTTATCATTTATGAAATCCGTTATTAAACCTGCACGTTTCAATCCTACTCCTCCTGGTCCGTCTCCGGTTCCTGTGCACCACACGACTCCATCCAGCCCTTTAGCCGTGACAGTTTGCACTGACCCGATGGAATCGGGTGAAGCACAGGCCTCCATGACGGATGTTCTTCAAGGCATCATGGCTCGATTGGAACAAGTAGAGACTACCCAGCGTCAAGTGGCTCAATTTCTCCAGACCTTGTCATCACCTCAGGCGGCTCCCTCAGTTTCAGCAGCACCAACCTCCGGAGCTTCGGCCCCTGCTGCTCCCCCTAGGCCAGCTGCTCCTCACCAGCTACACCTGTCAACCCCCAGTAAATATGACGGGTCCCCGAGGGGGTGTCGAGGATTCCTGAATCAATGTGACGTCCATTTTACCCTCCAGCCTTCCAATTTCCCCTCTCCCAAGACTCGGGTGGCTTACATCGTGTCCCTACTGGCGGGTCCAGCCCTGGAGTGGGTGTCCCCCCTTTGGGAGCGTGCGGATCCCATCCTCAATAACTATGAAGAATTTGTGGCCTCCTTCCGTCGCATCTTCGACGAGCCTGGCAGAGTGTCCTCCGCAGCCACGGAGATCCTAAGGATTCGTCAGGGCAGTCGCCCAGTGGGACAATATGTCGTACAATTTCAAACCCTGGCTTCCGAACTCAGATGGAACGAAGAGGCTCTCGTTTCTGCCTTCTGGAACGGCCTAGCCGGGCGCATCAAGGACGAGTTAGCAACTCGCGATTCTCCTTCCACCCTGGCTGAACTCATCTCATTATGTAACAAAGTCGATCTGCGACTCCAAGAACGCCAACTTGAGAGGAATCGCTCTGATCGCCTTCGCCCTCGATTTCCTTCCAATGTCGCACCAGCCTCCAAACCAACCCCGCCTCCTGCGGTGTCAACAGATGAGCCCATGCAAATCAACCGCTCCCGTCTCTCTCTCGAAGAGAAGTCCCGAAGACGGCGAGAGAATCTATGCATGTACTGTGGCTCCTCAGCTCACTTATTGGCTTCCTGCCCGCTGCGGCCGGGAAACGACCGCTCCTAATCTCCCCGAGGGAGGTCCGATTAGGAGTCTTGCTTCCATCTCCCTCTTCTTCTGATTCCACCATTCCGGTTACCCTTGTGTGTCCCCAAGGGAGAAAAAGAGTTCAGGCCCTATTGGACTCTGGAGCAGCGGGAAACTTCCTTTCTTCTTCTTTTGTTACCCAACATGCCCTGCCTGTGCAACCCCTGGATCACTCGCTGGTCCTCACTGCAGTGGATGGGAGTCGAATTCGTAGTGGACAAATCACCCATCAGACCACCCCGGTGACACTGCTCATAGGAGCTCTACATCAAGAGACCCTCGAATTCTTCATTCTTCCACAGTCCTCACACCAAATGGTCCTGGGCCTTCCCTGGCTCTCCAAACATAACCCACACATCGATTGGACCAATATGGAGGTCAAGGCCTGGGGAACAGATTGCCAGTCTACTTGCATTCCTCAGATCCTTCCGGTCTACCAGACCCATCCACAACGTGAGGGTAACTGTCCTTCATCCTCTTCAGCTCCACCCTTGTCGATACCCGCACCATATCGTTCATTTACAGATGTATTCAGTAAAGGTGGTGCCGACACCCTGCCTCCTCACCGTCCTTGGGACTGCCCGATAGAGCTGGTGGCCAGGAAATTCCCTCCTCGTGGCCGCATCTATCCCCTGTCGCTACCTGAGACTGAGGCCATGTCCTCGTACATTCAAGAGAACTTAAACAAAGGTTTCATTCGACCATCTACTTCTCCGGCCGGGGCCGGGTTTTTCTTTGTGAAAAAGAAAGATGGCGGTCTTCGGCCATGTATCGACTATAGGGGCCTGAACGACATCACCATTAAAAACCGCTATCCCTTACCCCTTATCGCAGAACTATTCGACAAGATCAGAGGGGCAGCAATCTTTACTAAATTGGACCTGCGAGGGGCCTACAATTTGATCCGGATCCGTCCAGGTGACGAGTGGAAGACGGCTTTTAACACGCGCGACGGCCACTATGAATACCTGGTGATGCCCTTCGGCCTTTGTAACGCCCCCGCTGTCTTCCAACAGTTTGTAAATGATATCTTTCGGGACTTGCTGTACCACTCCATCGTAGTCTATCTAGACGATATACTCATCTTCTCTCCAAATCTCCAACTTCACAGACAGACAGTGTCCGAAGTCCTACGACGTCTTCGCCAAAATCAACTGTTCTGCAAGTTGGAAAAGTGCGTTTTTGAGGTCACGTCCATTCCATTCTTGGGTCACATTCTCTCCGCCACTGGGATAGAAATGGACCCAGAGAAGGTGAGAGCCATCCAAGACTGGGCAGCCCCCACAACACTCAAAGGAATTCAGAGATTCCTAGGGTTCTCAAACTATTACCGGCGATTTATCCGGAACTTCTCTACTATCGCTGCTCCCCTCACTGCTCTCACTTGCAAGGGAGCTGATCCAAGCCGATGGTCGCCAGAAGCATCCTCTGCCTTCCAGCAGTTAAAGAGAGCATTCATGACGGCACCAATCCTCCTCCAACCAGACCTCGACAGGCCCTTCATTCTCGAGGTGGACGCATCCTCGGAAGGGATCGGGGCCATCTTGTCACAAAAAGGTGAGGATCAAGAATTACACCCTTGTGCCTTCCTCTCCAAAAAATTCCTCCCAGCAGAGAAGAATTACCCCATCGGGGAACAGGAGTTGCTTGCAGTCAAAACTGCGTTAGAGGAGTGGCGATACCTTCTGGAGGGGGCACGACATAAGATCACCGTGTATTCAGACCACAAAAATCTGTCCTTTCTTAAACAGGCTCAGTGCCTTACTGCCCGCCAAGCCCGTTGGGCCATGTTTTTTGAACGCTTTGATTTCCAAATTAAATTCCGACCTGGAACCACGAATACTAAGGCAGACGCTCTATCCCGCTCCTTTGAGACGACCTCTGACCTAGAGACACCTCCTCGTCCAATCCTCGATCCGCTGGTCTTCGCCCAAGTAACCGTACAGCCATCTCCTCCTCCAGGTAAAACGTTCGTTCCCCCCGAACTTCGCAAGAAAATATTGTCATGGGCACATTCTTCCCGCTTCGCAGGGCACGCAGGAGCACAAAAGACCTTGATGTTCCTGTCACGTTCTTATTGGTGGCCAACCATCCGCCACGACGTAACCAACTTCGTTGCCTCTTGTGTAAGATGTGCTCAGCATAAAGTGCCCAGAACAACTCCCGCTGGTCCTCTCCGCCCTCTAACCATTCCCACGGAACCATGGACCCATCTGTCAATGGACTTCATTTGCGAACTACCTCCCTCAAAAGGTCATACCGCAATCTGGGTAGTGGTCGACCGATTCTCGAAAATGGTCCATTTTTTCCCACTAAAAGGTCTCCCCTCTGCTCCAGTACTGGCTCAGCTATTCATCTCAACCATTTTTAAACTTCACGGACTGCCCAAAGAGATTGTATCCGACCGCGGAGTACAGTTCGTTGCAAAGTTCTGGAGAGCTCTCTGTGCCGCGGTACAGGTCAAACTCAAGTTTTCCACTGCCTTTCATCCCCAGACCAACGGCCAGACAGAACGGGTGAATCAAGACTTGGAGGCCTTTATCCGACTGTTTGTCTCGTCTTCCCAAGATGACTGGGTGGATCTTCTCCCGTGGGCAGAATATATGCATAACAACTCCTATCACTCTTCCTCCGGAACCACCCCCTTCTTTACAGTATTCGGCAAACATCCACGATCTCCGGATTTCTCAGAATTATCCTCTTCCGAAGTTCCTGCAGCAACCACTTCATTACAACGCTTTGCTAAAATCTGGTCGGATGTCCACACCGCTCTTCTTAAATCTTCCGCCCGATACAAGAGGATGGCAGACAGGAAAAGAAGGGCAGCGCCCAGATTGAAAGTCGGAGACCGGGTATGGCTGTCTACCCGCCATATACGCCTCCGTCTGCCCTCTATGAAGCTGGCTCCCCGGTTCATTGGGCCATACCCTATCATCCAAGTCATTAATCCTGTCGCTTATAGACTTCAACTTCCTCCTTCCCTAAGGATTTCGAATTCCTTCCATGTGTCCCTCCTCAAGCCTTTAAGGTTGAACTCTTATCAAAAGAAGATTCCAAAACCGCCTAAGATTAACTCCGAAAGTGGGGCTGAATTCGAGGTAAGACGCATTATAGACTCTCGTTGCCGCAATTCTCGTACCCAGTATCTGGTGGAATGGGTTGGGTTTGGTCCCGAAGAGAACTCTTGGGTGGATTCCATTGATTTGCACGCTCCAAAACTGGTAAAGCAATTTCTCCAGAGAAATCCGCACAAGGCCCATAGGCGCCCGGGGGTCACCCTGAAAAGGGGGGGTACTGTCACACGTAGCCGCGACGGAGCGCGGCGGGTACAGTACTCACCCGTCCGCGCCCGCCGCCGGCTAGCGTGTGCAGGCTCCGGTCTGCGGTGTGCGGGTAGCGGCAGCTCTGGGTAGGGATGGCAGCAGCAGTGGTGCCGGGAGGCCGGCGTCGCCATCTTGGTTGAGGGCAGGAGACAGATTGGCCCAGAGTGGAGGTTCCCTCCTCATCCTGTGCTGACAACCAATGGCAGCCATCCCCTGGGGATATAGGGGATCTGCCTAGGCTGTTCAGTGTCAGTGCAATGAGTCTTTGGAGTCATTCACAACTCCTAGCTGATTCCCGGATCCTGGCTCTTTCTCTCCTGACTCTGGTGCCTTGCTCCCTGCATCTTGCTACAAGGAAGTTTTCTCCTGACATCAATGCTGCAAGTCCTACCTAGTGCTTGTTCCTGCTTGTGTCCCAGAATTACCCTGCACAGCTTCCCGCTGTCCTCCTTCATACAACTCATTCATTCCATCATCTTTCAGTCATCCGGATCCATTTCTTCTGTCATCAAATCAGCCTCCTTCCGGATCCTCATCTATGTACTCTGGCTCACCAAGTATACGTTTCCAGATTTCCCTGCCCGTTATTAGTATTGTGCTGGACTCTATTTAATTTATTCCAACTGTCACTTAAAGAAGTATTTGAGTGAAGTTTATCATTTATGAAATCCGTTATTAAACCTGCACGTTTCAATCCTACTCCTCCTGGTCCGTCTCCGGTTCCTGTGCACCACACGACTCCATCCAGCCCTTTAGCCGTGACAGTGTGCAGCACATAATATATCGTTCACCCGATCAGGAACATTTTGTGTACACACTATCCAGTGTTCATGCTGATCACCTAGGCTGCTTTGGACTGATAATTGAAAAAATAGTGGATGTGTGCTCCTACAGTAGCTTAAGTCTATATTTGTTCCTGTATATCTAATATAAAATAAATAAACTGATGCCAAGTTCTGTTGTTTTAACTAATTGTATTCATTTTTTTTCTCTGCAGTGTAATTTTTCACTATGCAGTGATTCTGGAGTATCAGGCCGAGAAATCGTGTGAAATAGGCTCAAATTGCGTAGTGTATGATATGATCTGATCCAGTGCGCGGTCCCATGCGCATCGGATTAGATCCAGAGGTGGGATGGTCTGCACATAAGATTCATCTTATGTGCAGCTGTCAATGCTGCAGGGAGATTGAGGTCCAGGGGAGCGGGGCCCTGGTGTGGTGGGCAGGGACCAGAGAGCAGGGTACGGGGTAAGGGCAGGCAGGGATGGGGACCGGAGAGCAGGGTCTGGTGTAGCGGCGAGCATTGGGAGAATAGAAAAAATCCTATTCAAAAGACTGGGCGGCCGAGAGCTCAGCCAATCATCGGTCGACCAGTCTTTTGAATAGGATTTTTTCTATGCTCCCGTTGCTAACCGCGATCCCGGACCCTGCACTCTGGTCCCTGCTACCCGCATGCCGCTACCCTGGACCCTGCTCTCTGGTCCCTGCTACCCGCATGCCGCTACCCCGGACCCTGCTCTCCTGACGCTATCCCTCCTGATGCTCCCCCGGGTTACATGTGATAAATGACATCCGATTTATCACATGTAAGTAAAAAAAACCACATCAAGTACAAAATCTTATCAAGCTCTCCTGAGGACAAGTCAGCCTAATGTATGGGAGCCATAAGAAAGTTTTGAGAAGGGTGAGACTAATGCCTGGTACACACCAGGGCGACCCGCTCACGGTGCACATAGTGAGCGGGTCGTCCGACTCGGTCACAATCACGTGGAGCGCACGACCCATGTGCACCGTGAGCGGGTTCCGATCCGATCGCGACCCGCACCCGGGTGTACGGTCGTTTTCGGATCCTACCTGCTGCAGGTAGGATCTGAATAACGACCAACCGACCCGTGGGGCCGCGCATTGGATTCGAGATCGGACCAGAACAGGCAAAAAAATTGGCCAATCTACCTACAATCTACATCCAATCGGTCGGTATTGGATCTAGATTGATGGGATTGGGCCCTTGCCTTTCTGGTGTGTACCCAGCATATAACTATCCTGTAGCCAATATGGGGTCCAAGCAGAAATCTACATTACATGCACCCTCGAGTTTACTGTATATGCGATTCACATAGTTCTGGGCACTTAACCTGGAATCCTACAGTATGTCTTATTGCATTTGTATTAGGCACTTGGTTTTCCATGTGAAATAATTGAATAGCTACAGGCTCTTAACATCGGAGCTTAAAGCCTGCAGTAATGCCTGTGGCTTATTGAATTCCTCGCTAGTACTAGAAAATTTACAATACGGCTTTTACAATTAGTAGCTGCTAGAATGGAATTCAGTTAGCTTGCCGAGATGCCAACAGTCAGAATATCTGTGCCGGAATCCTAATTGCAGGCATCCCAATCATAGGTATCTGGTGTGGGTTAGCGTTAGGCACGGGGGGGGGGGGGGGGGGGGTTGTTTAGGCATTAGTAAGAGATGTACACTTAGGCTGCAGGAGGGATGACGAGGCTTAGGTTGTGGGGAGGTGTGTTAGGCTGTGGGCTGGCAGTTTTAGCAGAGGGGCAGTACAGTTCGGCACTGGTGTAGACAGGGCCAGTGTAAGGCTTCACAGCACCCTGCCTAAAGCTATCTAATGGTAGAGCCGGCCCTGGGTGTAGAGGGTTAGGCTGTATTGGGAGGGGGTATGGTTAGGTTATGGTGAGAGAGGGTTAGGGGAGGGCAGGGGGAAGGTAAGTATATTTACCTGTCCCCTTATTGAATGCATACATTTGATTGAATACATTTTTTTGTCACATAAATGATTTGTACATATTTTTTATACAGTTTGCTTTGTTGTGAAGTTCTGATTTCCTACCTCATTCTAGGAACATTTCAGTGAACTCACTGGCTTATGTTTTGTGCTGTCCATGACATGAAAGTACCTTACATAGTACACATTGTTAAGTGCATAAAAACATTTACCAGACTTTACTGTTTTATGTTTTTTTTTATTTTTTTTATATTAAATTTATATTTTGGAATGTTTCGGGCATCACCAGTATAAATGAAAATACAATCTTGTGTTCTGGACATTTTTGCTAGGGGAAGTTTATATTATTTGAAATTATCACGTCTGTTGTTACCCAGGAGTAGATTTATGAATCAGTGATAAGGGAGGAGAAGTGATAAAGTGCCTGGTACTTTATCACCGGCCAATCAGCTCCTAACTATTCCTTTTTAAATCCAGCCTGTAATTCAGTGGCGTAACAAATACATTTTTGCCGAAAATTTCGAAAATTGGTGCAGCGCCCCCCCAGGGTTAACAAACAAAGTGTCCACATCCCATCCCCCCTCCATGTGCAGCCGGTACTTCCTGCCGCCGGCGCTTCTGTCGGGACTTGGGTCCCGGCTCTCCCGGCTCCTGCTGCTAATAAAAAGTAACACTCAGAAAATGGCTGCCCACGTAAAGCAGACAGTTTTTGAGGATGCGAGAAGAGACGGCTTCCTCCTCTAGCAACCTTTAAAAATGGTCTGCTGTATGGGGGCAGCCATTTTCTGAGTGTTACTTTTTATTACCGTAGCAGCTGGAGCCAGGAGAGCCGGGAGGACCCAACAGAAGCACCGGCAGCAGGAGTTTTGTTCTATCACTGTGAACAATTGTAAAGTGCAACGGAATCTGCTGTGCTATATTAAAAACTGTAAATAAATTAATAAATATTGGCAAAAAAGATAATGATGAAACTTAGATGTTGAATATGGAAAAGCTAAATTAATTCACAAAAGTGAATGAAACATTCTAAACCTGACAGATACATGTATTGGTTTTCTGTCTTTAGTTCAAAGAAGTTTAGTTTATCATTTACAAAGTATCTCTTTCGGTCCTGGGAATCTTTGTTGTAACAAATCTTCTGACCATTACTGAGCCAGTGAGTTAAAACCAAGTTTGTGAAGCATAACTAACTTGGTATTCCATTTTTCACATGGCGTTCTTTACTGACTGGTCACTTGTTGTCTTGGCTGCTGCTGTTGTGTTAGGAGTCGTCTCGGAGTAAGTCATATCATAAGAAATTTCAAAATGAAGAGAACACCAATAATGCTGTCACCCCAGGTGCACCAACCTTCTCCACTATGTCATGTGCTGCAAACCAGGACACAAGACAGGAGTCAAAGACTGTTTTACAGTCGTGGACATCATAAGCTTCCACCATGGAAACCATACAAGCTATCATCTGGTTTAGCAAAGGTGAGTCAGCTGATTTATGTTATAATGTGAGTATTGACCTTATTTATGTCAATGTCAGACTTATGATATGGTCCACTAGGGCTCGCCCATCTTTAGGATTTGATGTATGCTTTTACTGCCTCAAACTCAGCAATGAGGCAGTTGTTTTTGTATTAATTAAATCCTTTAGCAACATAGAGGTCTATTTAGTAAGAGATATATTTACAAAGCCATGAAGAGGGATACAGTACCAGCCAATCAGCCCATAACTCTCATGTTACAGGCGGTCTTTGAAAAATGTCAATTAGGAGCTGATTGCCTAGTACTTATCTCTCCCCACTTTATCTCTCAACAAGTCTTAGAAGATAGACCCCTCCTTCTTGGAGAGAGAACAAGTGGAGAGAGATACAGTTTCAAACAACCAGCCCTTTTTCATTTAGACTGTGATCTGTCTCTTCTGTATAAGGCCTCTCCTCTTTATAAGCACTATAACTCAATCAACTCAATAAGAAGCCAGACGTAGACCAGGAGGGCCACCTGTAGAGGCAGAACTCTGCTCAGGGAGATTTTCAGAGCTATCATGTAATTACTGGACCATGTCCGGTACTTCCTCATCTTTGCGGCCACTGTTTATGCCAGCTACGTTAGCTGCTACATTGATCGCAATTGTCCCCTCGTGGGCTCGCTTCGCTCGCCACGCTTCAGGCTCGGTGGCTCAATTTGCATGCCACAAGTTTACTAAAGGTAATAGATGGTGGCGTGGACACAGGAGGGTGGCATGGACCCCGAAAATAACCCTCACCACTAGCCCTCGCGGCGCGCTGTACGCTACGTAATTTCCATAGTGTAAGCAGTGGCCTCAAAGGTGAGGAAGTACCCCATTTCCTGGGTGTAATAATGGGTAGAAAAACTATTTTGTATGATAATATATATCTAAAAAATGTGTATATAATTCACCCCCTCTGTCATAGTCTTTAATGTGTCACTGCACCATGTACGGAACATATTCAGAGTATAGTGTAAAGGTGTGTACACACGGTGCGATTTTGCTTGCGGTACGCAAAATGCATTCGATATGGACTATATAGCACAGATCTGTACTACATAGTCTTGCTGGCACAGTCTATTTTACTGTATTTTACTGTTCGCTTTACACTAAATGGGAGCGCACATCGGGAAAGAATCGGCATCGAATGAGGCTGAAAACCATTCAATGTCCATTCGATTTCGATTCAGTATTGACTATACTGTATAGTCCAAATCGAACAGAAACTCTCACCGTGTGTACACAGCATAAGACTGGCTTTCATTTTGAGACATTTGGACATCCAGAACAGTCTGTCTATCTAGCACTGGTAGACAGAGAAGCTTATTGTAACCTTGGCAAAAAAATCCAGATGTGATGCTTCACTGTGTGGGACAAGCTGAAAGCAAGCATAAAATGTACTTGGTCACCCAGGGGGAGATGTACTAAGCTTTGAAAAGTGATAAAATGGAGAGTGATAAACCACCAACCTGTCATTTTTCAAACCCAGCATGTGACATGGCTGATAGCAGCTGATTGTCTGGTGGTTTTTTATTCTCTATTTTACCACTTTTCAAGCTTAAGCTGGCCATACATCAGAAAGATCGATCTTAAGATCGATTGCACTCATGATTGTGTACAATTTCCCTTGAAATCCCCGGCAGTCCTTGGTGGTTTTTGGACACCCAATCTACACACAATCCATCATACAATCAGTCATACAATCCATCTGCTGCATGATTTTGTACACAAGATGTGCACACAATCTGCATACAATCCATCATACAATCAGTCATACAATCCATCTTATGATTGATTGTATGATTGTGTACACAAGATGTGCACACAATCTGCATACAATCCATCTTACAATCAATTGAGATTGTATGATTGGGTACAATATCTTTCTGATGTATGGCCAGCTTTAGTACATCTGGCCCCCAGGGAGTTGCTAAGGACAAAGCACATCATCACTCCCCTTGTCTGTGAGATTTGGCTGAAACCAGAAGCTATTTGAATGTGTTTGAAAGACTATCTGTTTTTTTTTTTCTCATCTTAAGCCCTTTTATGTCTTGCTAAAGCAGTGTGTTAATTACCTCAATTATGTGTGATAAATATTTTTACACTATGGTTAGAGCTTCAGGTTTTAAATGTGTGCCTTGTTTACTCTGGCCAGTGTTGTAAAACAAGTGGTGCTTACATTAAGTTGTTGACCCTCAATGTCTATACTTGGAATGGCCCATAATGGCTGTGTAAGCACTAGTCAGCCGCAGTTTATGCATAGAGCCAGAGCCGGCCCTAGCCAATTTGATGCCCTAGGCAAGATTTTTGTTGGCGCCCCCTAGCAAATAATCCCACCACTAAGTTTAGTGTTTAGACACCAAATATAACAAGCTGGTTTATAGCAATATATATACTACGGTACACTTAGCAGCACTCCTGTACTGATATAACACACTACACAGTACCCTTGCAGTAAAAGAGAAAAAAAAAAGGGAAAGCACCCCTGGACTGATACAGCACACATGAGGCACCCCTGTAATTATACAGCGCAAATGGCAGCACCCCTGGAATCATACAGCACACATTGCAGCACCCCTGGACTGATACGGCACATATAGGGCACCAAGAGAAATATACGGCACAGATGGCGGCAATCCTGGACTGATACAGCAAACATGGCAACACCCCTGACCTAAGACAGCATACATGGTGACACCGCTGGAATTATATGGAACACATGAGGCACCCCTGGAATTATATAAAACACATAGAGGAACCCTTGCAATTATAGATGGTGGTACCCGTGGAATTATACATGATACATGGCAGCACCCCTTGAAAATATGTTATATGCCTTCACTTACTTAAAAAAGTGCTAGTTTCATTGGGCTGGGATTCGGCCACCTCTGCACTCTGCACTATTGTTATCATGCAGTTGGAGGAGAAGGGACGGGGCGCCTGGAGTCTGACTGACTCTGCAAAGGATCAGGGGAGGAGGGGCTGCTGCTGGGCATGCGCAGCAGCCCTTCTTCTCACAAGCGGCCCCCACTGATCACCAATGGTAAGAGGAGGCTGCTGCCCCTAGGCATAGGCCGATGCCCTAGGCAATTGCCTAGTATGCCTATGCCTAGGGCCAGCTCTGCATAGAGCAATGCTGGGAAAGCTGATATTTCTCAGACACTGTTGATAGTGTGAGAATGTGGAAGGAAGTAGGAAATATATTAGTATATGCCAAATGGCATACAGTATCACTAGATACTGTTGAGGAGCACTCTGTACTTACTGATATGATGGTACAGCAATTATGTACCTTATAAAATGCAGGCTCAGCATCTATAATTACTGATGCATGCCTTTCATAGGGAACACATATGACGTGGACAGAAACTGGGCTGGTTTGGTGGGCTTTGGTGAGACAATAATATAGAGGCTTAAAGAAAGCTTTATCCCACAAGTATCATACTGCTCTTTAATAACCCTACAGTTTCACCAGGAATAACATTTTCATTCCTTAATCCAGTGGTTCCCAAACTTTCTTGAATCATGGTGGCCTAGAGCAGTCATTCCCAATCCTGGTCCTCAGGTAACCTAACAGTTCACGTTTTCAAAGTCACCCAGCTGGTGCACTGTGTATCAGCAACTCTCATGTTTCAAAAATCCACAGATTATCTGGAAAACATGAACTCTTGGGAGTGTGGAAGATGAGGAAGAGAATGTAGGGGAAATGCAGGTGCAATGGGGATGCACAAGCACACACTTAACAGTGCAGCCCATGGAAATGGCCTCACACTGTAAATAGAGCACCATCAATACTGCAAAGATGCACAGCTTCATTTATACAGGTCAGTTCTATATTGTTCATTTCAGTGCACATAGAGATTTCCTGGGGTAGAACATAAGTGTGTATGTGTGTGTACACATACACCTTCCTCTGGGGTTCTCCATGGACTCTGTAATCAAACAAATAAATCAGTAAATGAATACATTGTTTTGGTTCATTTTAAAACCATCTTTGTGGATGAATTTAACATAAGAGTAAAACTAACTTAGGCAGGCAAGCACCCAGTTCTACTGGGTTAGTGGATAACCACATGATAGCAGGGGAAGGATATAAGCATAGTGTAGGTAGACAAAACAAGCGTCGACAGATCCGTTTCTGGGCATTAATGCCTTTTCTTCAGGACATACTGTATGGCAATAAAGTTTTTTCTTCACCATACTGCACTGCTACATCTGAGAAGTAATCTTATGACTTAGATCCAAATGTAAATGAGTCCCAAAGCTGTTAGTAAGAGATACTATACTTGGTAAAGTGCTGGGAAATGGTGCTGATGATTCAATGTAAATGTATCTACAGTATCTCCTATTCCCTTTTGCCCCCAAAATGTAACAGTGTAATGTGGTCTAGGTGAAATGAGGGAGATTACTAGACTAATGAGGGAGAGAGGGAGATTGTTGTTATTTCAGGGAGTCTCCTGCAGAATTGAGGAGGGTAGGCAACTATGCAGTATATCGATATGAGTTTTTAAACACCTTTCTTCCTTCATTCAGCCTGACTATACACAGAGACTCATGGTATTTATGGAGTGTTTATGGTTGTTATAAAGGGGTAGATTTATGAAGGGGCGCTGTTGTCTAAATGCGCTATCCCCGTGCTCTGAAGCAGGGGATAGCGCATCTCCTAATCTATCATACCTGCGGTGCGGGTGTTCTAACGGCGGCGATGGGAGGGCTGTGACATAGCGCATGTACTATTTCTAGTACAGCGCTCCCCAGTGAAACCTAATTTATGAACGGTCAGCATCGCTGACCGTTCCGCCGCCTGCAGCTGTCGACTTCGACAGGGACAGCGCTGTCCCTGCTGCTGGCTCTGATCTGCGCTGGGATCTCGCGTGAGTAGCGAGATCCTGCGCATGCGCAGGAAGCCAGCCGGGGGAGAAGCAGACAGCGCTTCAGTGTTAACTGACGCGCTGTCAGCTGGAGGGGACATCGCCGGAGGGGGGAGTTAGCGCTCCCCCGCTTCGGCCGGCAAGATGTTGATACATCTTGTCGGTGTCCCCTCCTGCTTCGCCTCGCTAATGAGGCGAAGCAGGAACTGTTATAGAAGTACAGAAGGGAAGCTCAATGTAAAGCTGAATGCGCATCTGTCTGTGTTTGCCAACAATGCTCTAAGAATAGATGTGCAAGTTACTGTTCAGTATCAAAGTAACAGTTTCATTGTAGTTGTAACAACACCATAGTGAGCTGTAAATGTAGCTTCTGCCCATTCCTTTGTGCTCAGCAATACAACCATATTGTGCTGATTGCTATTAAATTAAAGCAGAAAGGGGGGAAACAAATGTGACAGGCAGCCTTACCAGCAGGGACACTAACTACCTTTTCTTAAGCATTTTAGGAGTCAGAAAGTCATTGCAACCATCTGACCCCGGATAACCTCAAATGTTCAGCTTCAATCTAAGGACTCCATTAAGTACAATTGAATTTAACTTTGTCTTAGAAAATGAAAGGATTTCCCTTTGATTGCTCTGTGGTTGGAAGTGGTAGGCCCACACAGAACAATCACTATTGTGAATGAAAGTTAGCATATGTACATGTGTTAGTTAAAAATATGTCGGACAGATATCTCTTACTTTGCTTTAGGTGCAATCCCAAATAATGACGACGATTACACATGTATAATGTCTTGTTCTGTAAAAGCATTTTGTTCTGAATATTAGAACAGTAATGTTTTTATATTATAGTTAATCATTTGTTTTGCCACATATATATGATTTGTATGTTTTTTGCATATATTTGAGTGCAATTCATTTGAATGCCATGCTGTCGTTTACTATTTAACAGGTTTAAACAGTTGCAGGGCATGCTGGAATGTGTAGTTCAACAACAGCTGTAATACCAAAGGTTTCCCATCCCTGACATACTTGTAAGTGAAGTGTTATAAAGCCCCTATGTTGTATGCATTACCACGAGTGTACACACAAAGGTGCTATTGCAATGGAAGATGGCGGAACAACTATTGTTGTATTGGCGCCTCTGGTGACTCAAGAGGAGGGGCTTCAGTGCCAATGTTGACAACTTCACCTGCCGGGACTCCCTAGCAGATGGTGTAGCTGCCCTATGTGCAACGATGTGTCAGCAATATGTGCTGAGTGATCTGTCAGGGCCAGGGGCGTAGCGAGGGCGGAGCTGGTGGAGCACGAGCTCCAGGTGCCGAAAACTCACAGGGCGCCGGAGCTGTGCATGGCAAACTCTGCTAGGCGCTTTTGGTCCAGCAGCCAATCAGAAGCAGCATCGGTGGCTGCTGGACCATGAGCGCCTATTGGCTAATGGTCCAGCGGGAGACTTGAATTGAAAGTAGCGGTGGACAGCCGGACAGAGTGGGGAGCAGGCTACAGCAGGATTCAGTCCCCCTTGGCAACTAGCTATTTTAGTCCCCCTTGGCAATGAGATATTTTAGTCCCACTCGGCAATGAGCTATTTCAGTTCCCCTTGGCAATGAGCAATTTCAGTCCCCCTTGGCATCGAGCATGAAGCTCCTTGGCATCGAGCATGACGTTCCTAGCAATAAACAGGTAGGTGAGTGGCACTTATGTGTTAAATGTGTAATGGGCATTACGGTTTGTTTTATAGTATGTAATGAGCATCATGTGCGGCCTTATGTGTAATTGGCATTATGGCATGTGGCTTTATGTGTAATGGATAAAGTTCCCTAAAATGTGCAATGGGCATTTTGGGGTGTGGTGAAATAGGCCCCCTTTTTGCCATGCAAGAGCCCTGCCTACTACAAATCGGGGGGGGGGGGAGGGAGTGAAACATGCCCTTGCTCCGGGCACCGTGGCACCTAGCTACACCACTGGTCAGGGCCATTGTTCTCCGGTAACAACAATGTCCCTGACTGGCAATCTGACTCGATTTATCCAGCATGCTGGATCTTAATCACCCAGCAACAGTGTCACGCGGGGCTGTGCATCGCTATCGCCCCAATACATGGAGCAGTGTAGGGGCATTTTCTAAGCGATTTAGTCAAATGAAATATGATCGCATCGAAAATGGGCTGAAATTGCCTCATTTGAGTTTGCACATGAGGTATAGGCATCTACATGAGGAGAATGCTGATATGCAATGATTATTCCCCTGACTCCACCAACTGATACAAGTGCAGATTCCACAGCATCCACCTCTGAATCAGGATCATGATATGCACATAATAGAGTGATCAAAGCTGAATATTTGAGAGAATACAGAGCAGGTTCCTCCCTAGAAAATGATACCCCTTTTACACCGAGGCAAAAACCCAGGTTTTTGCCTCATGGACCCGGTTCAGCGTTAGTGTAAAAGGGGTAGCTGAAAAAAAAAACACAGGTCCATTTCTCCACGAATCCTACCCTGATCCTGACCAGGGTGGAGCACAGGGAGGACCCGGGTGAGGGGCCGTGTAAACAGGTATGCCAGGTCATCAGACCCGGTTCCCATTTACAGCAATGGGGGAGCCCAACCTCTGGACTGCAGCGTCCGGCGGCCAATATGGAGGTTGGGCAGGGGGCGCACAGAGCCTCAACTGCAGAGGATCCGGGGAGTAGGTGAATGGACACCTGTGTGCGGCACACATTGGACAGGAGGGGGGGGGCAAGCGGTGCAGGGAGACTGGGGGCAACCCAGCAGCTTACCTTGGTGCTGGGCTTTCCCCCAGCACAGCGATCGCCGGTCCTGTCGCTTGGAGATGATGTCATCTCCAAGCGCCACCCCTGTTTGCACTGCGGGTCGGTACATGTTAAAAAGACAACACAGGAAATTTATTAAGCTTCCGGAAAATGCCATTGACTTAAAGAGGTTACTCTGATAGACATGGTGCCTGTAATTACGCAATATTAGCCTGTCAGTCATCTCTACGTGCCGAAAACTGATCAGACCTGTATATATCCCGTATATATCTATAAATGCCCAGCTCGATGTTAAGTATGACAGGGCCTCTAAAAGCATGTAGGTACCAGGCTGTAAATTTCAGACTATAACTGACTACTATATTGTCACCGTGGCACTATATGTAGTGCCATAAGAATTAGCAACACCATTGTGACCCCTCAGTGTAATAAAAATCAAACAGTGTTATCTTTGGATTGGAAATATAGAAAATTGCGCCCATTAGTGATAGATAATCACCTTTGTAATAAGAATTCATATATATTACCCCATTTATTAAAATAAACATATCATTTTGCTGCTTAAATATTAACTTTGGTACAGTTATTGTTTGGTACAGTATTATTTTGGTCATAAAATTTTCTGTAGTATTCATGGTATATATATATATTAACTTTGAATTTTCGTCTTCATCCAATGTTTACAACATGGAACAAGATTAGAAACCACCATACTCAAATCTGACTGAACATAAGGATCTCCTATTACCAAGTGAATTTATGTCTGGTAAACCTGTTTACTTAATAGATGGGTAACCAATCAGAAGCAATCTCTCATGTCTCATGGGCCCTTATTCTGATCGGTGCGGTTATATCCGCGTGCGTTCGGGCCGCCGATGTTTTGGGTCTGCACATGTGCAGAGGCGTCTCTGCGCATGTGCGAGCGGGGCGTACGGCCAAATCCCGTATGATATGTGAACACTCCGAACAGGGGGTGGAGAGGGGCGTGAAGGGCTATTTGGGCTCATTACCATATGCATACGCCCCGCGTTTCATGGGCGTTTCCATGCAAACGCTGGGCGTACGTATGGTAATGCACTCGTGATGCACGTGTAGGGGGCGGACATATGACATCGCCGGATGTCAGCTGCCCGCCCAGATCCCTGCTTTTGCACGGAAAAATGCCCGTGTGGTCTGAGGTTGCGGGAGCTGGTGGAGCACTCGGTCCTGCATTCGATGGTCAGCGACCATCGAATGATGGGGGAGGTTCCCTGAGATGGAGGAGGCGTATTCCGTGAAAAATACACGTGCGGTCCGTTCGGCCAGCTTCTTACCGCATACGGACGGAGTTGGATCCGTATGGAAGGCGGGGTTTCGCACGGTCCTGGCCGCATATTCGGCTCCGGCCGCACCGATCAGAATAAGGGCCATGGTTAGGTCTAAACTGCACGCCATTTAGTGTTTGTAAACTGGTGAATTTAATTATACACTGCATTTGGAGGTGAACCTGATTGGTTCCTTGTACTGTAATAAATGTGATTTTTAAGGTTTATGGTCAAGCACAGCTGCTGGGAAAATTCTAATTTCCACTGTGATGGATATCAGCACTGTGAGAGCAAGGGTATGGGTCATTGGGTCGACACCCTAAGGTTGAGAGGCCATAGGTTGACACCTATAAAAGACCGACAGGGACTTTAGATAGACATGCCAAAGGTCAACATGAAAAAGGTCGACATGGTGAAAATTTCTGTGCATGTCTATGTCGACTCGATATGACATGGACACCATATAAGTGTACCGCGTCCCCTCGAATGGCTCTCTATGCTTCCGGAACTATTTTATTCTTCCTAGTGGATGGTAGGGAATGAAAAACTGCCTTGTTTTAAAAATCCTTTAAAAACTATGTAGAGTAGTGTTTTTCAACCACTGTGCCGTGGCACACTAGTGTGCCTTGAGCTGTTCTCTCGTGTGCCCCCAGATCTAGAGATGCCCAAACCAGTTTACAGCCACCACCGTTCAACTGTTATTTACTGGTCTCTTCTTTTCATGTAAAGGACCAATGTATTTTATTTTTTGGGTACTTGTTTCCTAGCACGGCCACAACGATTTTGATCTGGGGCATCGCAGGTAAAAAAATCGCGTCGGTCGCATTGCATGCGGGCTAAAAAATCGCATGCGATGCGACCGACGCGATGCCCACGATTTCCCATAGGGAACAATGTAAAATGCCTCAATTTAACCAAATCAACATAGGGAACAATGTTAAATGGGCCAGAGACCCCAAAAAACCCCCCTGACCAGTGAAATGGCCCCCCAAAAATAGTAAACGCCACCCCACGATCAACGTGAACCCGAAGCGTGGCGAGCGCAGCCACCTTTTCATACCCCCACTATCCACGTCGGCGTGGAGTTGAGAATAGATTAGTGTGGCGAGCGCAGCGAGCCACCGAGCCCGAAGCGTGGCGAGGGGACGCGGATACCTTCACAGGTAAACGCGTCCCTTCGCGGGCTTCACAGGTATCCGCGTCCCCTCGCCACGCTTCGGGCTCGGTGGCTCGCTGCGCTCACCACACTAATCTATTCTCAACTCCACGCCGACGTGGATAGTGGGGGTATGAAAAGGTCGGAGGACGCGTACCGCCGCCACTTGCCACGCTTCGGGTTCACGTTGATCGTGGGGTGGCGTTAACTATTTTTGGGGGGCCATTTCACTGGTCAGGGGGGTTTTTTGGAGTCTCTGGCCCATTTAACATTGTTCCCTATGTAAATTGAGGCATTTTACATTGTTCCCTATGGGAAATCGCGGGCATCGCGTCGGTACCATCTTATGCTTATTTTGGCCGCATACGATGCGACCGACGCGATTTTGACTTTTTCAATGGGAAATCGCGGGCATCGCGTCGGTCGCATCGCAGACCATTAAAAATTACCCGCGATGCCCGCGATTGTGGCCGTGCTAGGAAACAAGTACCATTTTTGGTTACCTGTGGGGACCAGTGTGATTGTTTTTTATATGGGGGCCAATAGGTGTGTTTTTTTTCCTGTGGGAGCCAATGTGTTTTGCCCTGTGGGGATCTTATGGTGTGCCTTGGCAATTTTAAAATCTTATTTAGTGTGCTGCAAGGTAAAAAGGTTGAAAATCATTGTAGACCTTTGTAATGTTGACCTAAAGTCCCTGTCGACCTATAGTCTATGTTCACCTAAGCCATGTCAACCTTTTATAGATGTCGACCGATGGCCTGTCCACCTAAGGGTGTTGACCCAATGTATGTCGACCTAATGTATGTCGACTGAATATAGATGGACCCAACCACCGTATCCTGAGAGCTACACTATATCCTAAGGCAGTGAAACCCCTCCTTGGGGGAACCTTATTATGTATAAAGTATTATGCTCACAGCATAATAAGTTGAGTGCAGTTCATATGTAACTTGAAGACAGGTCAGAGATTTCTGAAATGGAACAAAAGCATATGTAAAAGCTTACATATTCTTTACCGTGGGTACCAAACCTAGCTATATTTTTTCCTACTTCTCTATGATATTTAAGTTTATTTAACCATTATGCATCACTGAATATGGCAGAGTAGTCATATGCTGCTGATAAAATCTCAGTCAATTGCAGAGCACACACATCATTTATAGGCATTGCACATGGCCAATTCAATTAGTGGCAGAATCCTATCTACCTGTTTACTTTAAAAATAAGACCACAGAGGTGCATGTCCTTACGTCATTTATTTCTAATCTTCCAAACAGTGCTGGCAGGGATAGAAGTTCTGATCCTGACCTTTTCAGCTCAGGGTATCCAGTTTCAAACTCATTAGAGGAAATAGAAGTAGCAGGAAGATGTTAGTGGTAGCGGAGGCAGCTTTTCTTCATACATCTGATTCAGGAGGTGGCTTTATTCATTTATCGGAATACACTTGAGAGCGTTTGTTTGTGTATAAAAGACAAAAAGCATTAACCCTCGATTGCATCACCTGTCTGCACTTACATGTTAACCACAACTGCCCAGACTAAAGACCATTGTTATTCAATTCATTAAGGAACGCTCTTGGTTTTACCATGCAGGCTGCCTCGTTTTTTTTTTCTAGGCGAGCTGAGCTGTATTTGTTATTAACACCACACTTAGGGCTGCCTCCTCTTTCTTGTGTAAAGAGGTCAGTGCGTCTGCTCTTTCATATAACTATGTACCTTGAGCCCGCATGGAGCCTCTTGTAAATTTCCTGGAGTACTTGATAAAGCTTTCAATATGTAATTACTGCCCAACAAGTTAATTGCATTTAGTAGCGTATAAAATTCTCTTGTTCAATTTGCTCTCATTGATCAAACTACATTATTCAGCTACTGTTCAGCTTAAATCCAAACAGTTAATGAATGCCTAATGCCAGATTCATTGGAAAATCAAGTTAATGGCTTGCAATGAATATCTGAGCTCATTCTTACTTTGAATTATGTTTTCTCTTGGTTACAATGGCTTTTCAGAAATTGAGTGATCCCACCTGTATCCTGGTCAATCTTTAAATGTCGCCGAGTCTTATTTTGATCATATCCTTTTAGAAGAGGGTGTAATCTGACAGGGCCGAAACTAGGGTTTCCTGCGCCCGGGGCAAGGCAGTCTTTTGGTGCCCCCTCACCCCCCCAGTGATGCTGCTGCGCGCCGGAGACGCGTCGAATTTTTTTTGGGGGGGGCGTGGCCTAATTTGGGGGCGTGGCCTATAATCGCTGCTCTCCCGCGAGGCCACGCCCCTATTTTGCCGCTATGGGGGCATGACCCAGAGGCTCTGTGAGCCTCTAGCCATGCCCCCAGCCCCCTGGCTGCGGGAATAGACGCTGTGCGCATGCGCACAGCGTTTATTCCCCGCTGCTTAGTTAGCAGCTGACAGGGGGGACCGACCAAATGACGCCTTGTCCCTGGCGCCGGAGACCCCCCCCTCCCCGCACAGTCCTCTCACCGTTGAAGCCGCAGAAGCCGCAGCCGCATCTTACTTTGACTTCATCCGTCTCCTACTAGCGCTGCGGCGGGAAGCGCTGATGACTTCAAAAAGACTTGCCGGACGCTGATTGGCTGAATTCAGCCAATCAGTGTCCGGCAAGTCTTTTCGAAGTCATCAGCGCTTCCTGCAGCCGCGCTAGTAGGAGATGGACGGAGTCAAAGTAACATGCCGCTACAGCGTCCACACACCTGTCACCGGACCTCACAGCGCCCCTCACCTCCAGCGCCCGGTGCGCGTGACCCCCCAGCCCCCCCCCTAGTTACGGCCCTGAATCTGAGGTTGGTATAAATGCATCCATTGTCAAAGAACAACTGCCTCAATACTTACCTGCTACTGAACATTGCGAGGAGATATGTGCTATGTCATTATAAACATACATATATTACATGGCTGGCAACACTTATTTCCAATGGATCTTTGATGCTGAACTGGTGTAGCATATCACTGAGCATCAGGGCCTATTTTATATAGAGATCCCTGTCCCTCTACTTTTCAACCCTTCCTCCTGGTGAAAACCTTCACTGGATATTGCCAGTGATAGCTTTTGCCAGCTAACTCAAGTGAAATTTCTCTGTGTATAGTATATGTACCCATAATTGCATAGCTCCCAACATGACCATCTCCAGGAGGGACACACAAGCTCTGTTCCTGGACTTCCCCTTGAATGTAGAGAATGATTGGCATCATCTGTGTTGAACCTGGTTAATTTATAAGAAAGGTATTACACCACAGGTGACGGCAATCATAAATTAAGAGGACAGAGTAGTCTGTCACACCCTTTAAAGGGTCAAGTTGGGAGGTATGCACTTGCCTACCTCCTGGAATTTCTGGGAGGCGCCCAAAAATGATACCATCCCAGCCCCCGGAGAAGGTGGGTAAGTCTCCTGCATGCTCCCCGGTGCCTCTGAAACAAAGTCCAGAATTTGTGGCTCCTTGGGGAGTGGGCAGGCCTAAAATGTAGTGAATCGTGTCATTTTAGCCTCCCCTCTCAGTGCACCTGCAAATTGCAGCATTTGTGTGGAACAGGGGCAGGGCTTGGTGACATCCTCCCAGCCTCGCGCACACAGGATTATCTGCAATTCATAAATTCAATTATTGAGTAATTAATTTTACTTAGCGATCACAGTATACAGTCCATTATAGTACAGATTTGATTCAGATTTGATTCTGAAATTCAAGTTATAGGACTAGCTGTATATTTAAGGCCCAACTTGCTGAAACTATTAAAACCCCTCTAATCATTACATATTATGCCACAAATGCAACTCTCTTCCCTGCAGACCAAAATAATATGAGGGAATGGTTTTTTTTACCTGTATAATAAAAGCATAAGAAACAAAGTGGATGAACAAATTAAGTAGACATTAATATTACGCTTAATTCCTTCACTAAAAGAAACATTGGTACTTGTTTCCTAGCACGGCCACAATCACGGGCATCGTGTGCCTTAACTTTAAGGCACACGATGCCCGCGATGCCCGCGATTTTCTTTGAAAAAACCACAACTCTGGTACATCGCGTCGGTCGTGTGCCTTAAGAAGGCACACGACGCGACCGACGCGATGCCCACGATTTCCCCATAGGCTTCAATGTTAAAATATTTTAACATTGAAGCCTATGCGCGCCCAACGCGATGCCCCCGATTTCTCCATAGGCTTCAATGTTAAAATATTTAACATTGAAGCCTATGCGATGGACCCGATTTGTCCATAGGCTTCAATGTTAAAATATTTTAACATTGAAACTGAGTCCATTTAAGATAGCAAAAAATGGGAAAAGGCCCAATATGGGCCATTTCTCATTGGGTATGGCCCCATCACGATTGACGTGAACCCGAAGCGTGGCGAGCGCAGCGAGCCCGCGAGGGGCGGCGGTGCGCGTCCTCCGACCTTTTCATTCCCCTACTATCCACGTCGGCGTGGAGTTGAGAATAGATTAGTGTGGCGAGCCACCGAGCCCGAAGCGTGGCGAGCCCCGCGAGGGGACGCGGATACCTTCACAGTTATCAGCGTCCCCTCGCGGGCTTCACAGCTGTCCGCGTCCCCTCGCGGGGCTCGCTGCGCTCGCCACGCTTCGGGCTCGGTGGCTCGCTGCGCTCGCCACACTAATCTATTCTCAACTCCACGCCGACGTGGATAGTAGGGGAATGAAAAGGTCGGAGGACGCGCACCGCCGCCCCTCGCGGGCTCGCTGCGCTCGCCACGCTTCGGGTTCGCCTCAATCGTGGGGGTGGCGGCCACAATGGGGGGCCATTATTTTTTACACACTTGAAGGGGCCATACCCAATGAGAAATGGCCCATATTGGCCCTTTACCCATTTTTTACTATGTTAAATGGACTCAGTTTCAATGTTAAAATAATTTAACATTGAAGCCTATGGACACGATGGACCCGATTTCTCCATAGGCTTCAATGTTAAATTATTTTAACATTGAAGCCTATGGAGAAATCGGGTACATCGCGTCGGTCGCGTTGTGTGCGTTTTGGTATGCACCCGACGCGACCGACACGATTTTTTCCGACACGACCACCGCGATAGAAATCGTTGTGGCCGTGCTAGGAAACAAGTACCAAAACATTTTGATCCTTATCTCTGTTAAGCACTGCATTACTGTTGGTTCCCATCCTCTCCCAGTATGTCACAAGAGGAAAATCAAGAGACCACAGGGACAGACACACTGGATTTATTTTATATTGCTGTTTAAAATTTAATTTTCTGTATATCAATTTATTATTGCCATTTTATTCAATACGGGATTGTTTTTTTCTTGGTCATAAAAAAAAAAAAACATTTTATTATATTCCTCCTTTGTATTCTTCACCCTTTGAGTGCCAACATCTCTGCGAGAGATGTGCAAAATATCAGCAAATATGCCAGTGTCACTCACATTTGTTATATAATGTTGTTTAAATAAAGATTATATTTCCTATATAAGGTCATTATGATGAATAAAAATGTTTGCTTGTCAATTTTCACACCAGTTTTGACAAATTCACTTGGCACTCAAAGGGTTAATAAATTAATTGGATAAACGTTTTTACTTTTCTGATTAAGTTGTGAATGTATTTTGGGATGAATTCTTTCTAAAGGTGTGTACACATGCTTCCATTTGCTTTAGATTCAATGTTTGATTTGATTTTCAATTAGAAATGGCATTAAATCTGTACTTTTGTATTCATTTTGATTTGAATTTCAGTGTACATATTCGATCTACTAGATTCTATTCAATATAGTCTTGCCTGCACCGTCTATTTTCCTATTTGATTTAGACAAAATGGGAGCATGCATCGCATCGAATGCAGAACGAATGTGTTTAAAAACTGTTCGGTTTTGATTTGATTTTTGCTTCTAGAAGCAAAATCGAATCGAAAACATGTCAAAATCGAAGCGTGTGTACACCCCATAAAAGTGTCAGTGGTGTCATGTCCCACGAAGTATGTGTCTTCATATGCTGTTCAGTTACTGTCATGTTACTATTGCAAGCTTTGCATCTTGTGAAAATTGTCCTTCCTTGTTCCTGTAGGGCTCTGATGTCATTAGCCCTGCCTTCTTCCCATCTCTATCTCATTGTATGTCTGCCATCTTAACCTTCAGTTGATTCCTGTTGAGCTCTGGCAAATTATTATCTTTTCACCTACTGTTTTTGTGCATTATTACAAGAATATCAGCTTGAAATAAACCCTCATCTGGATTCTTCACACATGCCTCTTCAGTTGAGTTGACACTGTCTGACAAAGTCTCCTGGTTCACTGTAGACATACACAGATGAACTGTCTTAAAGGCCTTACATTTACAGCCTGGTTATTGAGTCAGAACAAGTGGAAATGCATTAAAGATATGAAAGTATTTCAGCTACCACGTGAAGTTACAAAAGATGGCTAGAATAATATTTTAATGATAAATGCACTTTAGCGCCTCAAATATAAGATAACTGCAAAATTAATAATCTGCAATGATAAAGTTACACTCCTTAAAAATGCCACAACAAGGAAGCAGGCTCAATGAAACAGAACAAGCATTATAGATCTTTAGAAGGCATTAAACTGACTAGGATGCAGGCCAGGCGACAGGGGGGGGTCAAGGGGGACATCTGACCCAGGCCCCAAGGGTCAGAGGGGCCCCATGATCAGTCACTGCCTCTGTATTAGATTGTGTTTAGTAGAAAACGGCAGCGCACTCCCCAGACGCCGGTGCCTCCCTCCTCCAGCAGCAGCCGTACGATCGGCCTCACTCTCATCTCTGCTCTCTCTCTCTCTTCTCATCCCTGCTCCCCAAACCCCTCCCCCACTTCCCCCACGGATAAAGAACTTGTAAGACAATTAAGTCCTAAAGATAACTTGCTGTTACGGTCAACAATTATCTGAACTTGATATGTGATATAGCCCTCTAGCTTTAGTTTGGTGTGCATACATCCTCAAACTTGTGATAAGTACCATCTCATGGAGTCCGAGGTCTTTGCTGTGTTTATGATCTATATAATCTAATTCAGACCTGCCATCTTCTGTTTTGTGAAGAAATGGTTTGTCCGTAAAAGATAACCCAGCAGACATAAGGACTCAGGCGGGATATTTTGTTAGATTCACTTCATATTTTAACCTTTATATTTCTCTGTGTCATGCAGGATCTGTTGGATTATAGCGCTCAGTCTCTGATTTTGACTATTTACATGGAGATGATGTGCATACTCGGGATCCGATATGATTTCCCGGCGGTCGGGATCCCGGCGGTCGGAATCCCGACACTGGAATCCCGACCGCCGAAATCCCGACAAGGGGGGGACATGGATCGCCCCCCCTTGCGGGCTCGCTGCGCTCGCCACGCAGCGGGCCCGGTGCCTCGCTACGCTCGGCACGCTATTTTATTCTCCCTCTATGGGTGTCGTGGACACCCACGGAGGGAGAAAGTTTCGGGATTTCGGCGGTCGGGATTCCAGTGTCGGGATTCCGACCGCCGGGATCCCGACCGCCGGGAAATTAACCGCATCCCGCATACTCGGATATATGAGGGCTAATGCCCAGTGAGCACTACTGGACTTTGTTGACTTGGCATCATTGTAAACTGTGGTTATCCAGAAAGGAAAGATGCACAAATGTGTTTTTATGGTGACCTGGAAGCATGTGCTGGCCTTGCAGATCCAGGAACATCTTGTGATGTGTATTAGGTGCATTTGTGTGGACATTTGCAATTTTTGCTTGCACTGATTTAGCTGCCAACTCTGCTTCAGACCCTTGTCCCCAGAACCTCTCATTATCATTGGAACCTACTGTAGCAACTTATGGGCCTTCCTTATTGTTTTGCTACATTTTTTCCTAGGTTATGTCACTTGATATAGTGACTCTCTGATGCCCCTTTCTGCTCAGAAGTGGAACATTTTGCTTCATTGATACATGTATTCATCCTTTTTCTTCCAGACACAAGGTTATTATAATGCATTTTTGGCTTTAAACAGTAGTTGTTCTTTTTTTGGCCATTTCTCCAATCTGCTTATGTTGCGAGCCGCCGTCCAGGCTGCAGGACACCCGGACGGCGGATGTGATGCAGAGTGAGGAGGCCGGGGACGTTGCCGAGCAACGTCCCAAGCCTCACTCTGAGACGGAGCATCGGGACGTTGCCAGGCAACGTCCCTGAGCTTCCGCCCGTCGGAATCGAACGTGCACGCCTGACGTCAGTCAGGCGGCGCGAATTTCAAATAAATAGCCAGCGTCTGCTGGGCACAGACACCGGTTATAGCTTTTGGGTGCTGAGAGTGCTTTGCTCTGCCCAAACTTACCTTCCCGGCCTCCTAGGCTTCCTAGGTCTTGGATCCTTGATCCAGTGTCTGGTCTTCAGTGTCCAGTACTTCAGTGTCCTGTGTTCCAGTGTCCAGCCCTTCAGTGTCCTGTCTCCAGTGTCCAGTCTTCCGTCTTCCAGTGTCCAGTCTTCCAGTGTCCTTATTTTTCCGGAGTCCAGCCTCTATGTGAGCTTACGGTCGGCCCTCACCTTCTACCTCTCGTGGGTCACGTAAGTGCTCCTGTGGAGCCTAGGTCTCTTTCCCTTGTTATCTGTGGCCCGCCGTGGCCTGGCCCCTCCGTGGGCTTGGTATTCTTTGTTTAGCCATTTCCGGTAGCCCGTCGTCTCCGTGCCCCTCCGTGGGTTCTGTAGTCTCTGCCCCTATGGGTCTCTTCAGCCGTACCTCTCATTTGGATCCTTTAGGCAGGGAACATCCCTGTTGTGCTTCTGCTGGGGACTCCTCCTCTGGCCCACTTGTGTCTGCGACTCGGTCGCTCCCCGGTTTGGCCAGGTGCCGGCAGGCAGGGGCTCATCTCCCAGCTAGGCCCGGTAGTTAGCAGTCCTTTTGAGTACCCTGTGGCGATTGTCTACCCTTTGTCCGTACCTAAGACCTAGCTGCATCGGGGTTGGAGCGGGCCTAACTCGCTCCTTCGGACGCGGCGGCCACAGGTGAAGCCTAGCTCTGCAGGGGTTTACCATCTGCCTCAGGGGCTCAACAGAGTAAGAGTAGCATCCGCTGTGGCCGTCTTAACCGGCGGTCCCGGCTGCGGGCTCACGCCTGACCTCCTGCCTTCATCTACCAGCTATAATACCCTAGGTCCCCGTGGGCACCATAACATTATAACCGGTCAGAATCAACAGGCCATAATTTGCCTCTTACAGTTTTTGTGTCGTGTTGGGTGTTTTTTTTTATTTATTATGAGTACTCCCCAGACCTTCTCGGATCAACTTCAAGGGCTTACTCAGATGGTGCAGGAGTTGTCCTTGAAAGTAACAGCCCAAGAACAAAGAATGCGGCCCCCAGAGGCAGGGGGTTCAGACCCTAAGATGAACCTTCCAGATCGGTTTTCTGGGGATCGCAAAACCTTTTTTAATTTCCGTGAGAGCTGTAAGCTGTATTTTCGTCTCAAGCCACACTCATTCACTTCCGAGGCCCAGTGCATAGGTCTTGTTATTTCATTACTTCAAGGTGACCCTCAGACCTGGGCCTTCGGACTACCCTCGGACAGCCCAGCTTTGACCTCGCTGGACAATTTCTTCAGCTCCCTGGGGTTATTGTATGATGACCCTGATCAAGAAGCCTCAGCGGAGACCCATCTCAGAGCCCTAAAGCAAGGGAGGGATCCAGCTGAGTCCTACTGTACTGAGTTCCGCCGTTGGGCAAACGATTGCGGCTGGAATGATCCAGCATTACGCAGCCAATTTCGTTGTGGTTTGGCTGACGAGATAAAGGATTGCCTTATTCAATATCCAGCTCCTAAAACGCTGGATAAATTAATGAAGTTAGCCATTAAAATTGACCGTCGCCTCCGTGAGCGGAGGTCTGAACAGGGCTCTCTCACTCGGGTAGTTCCTTACGTGCCGATGACCTCTGAGGAAAGCGAGGAGCCAATGCAGCTTGGAGCAACTCGCATTTCCCAGGAGGAAAGGGCTCGCCGACTGAGCTCAGGCCTTTGCTTATACTGCGGTGGTAAAGGTCACATTTTGAGAAATTGTCCCAATAGGCCAGTAAAAGGCCGGACCAAGTGAACGGGGAGGGGGTTCACTTTGGCCTTTAGTTATTTTCCTCTCTAGATTCACTACTAGTACCGGGGTGTTTATCCTTCCAGGGGTATAAGTTTTCAGGGTCTGTTTTTATTGACAGTGGCGCGGCAGGAAACTTCCTAGATGTAGCCATCGCCCAGGGATTGGGGATTCTCCAACTCCCGCTTCCGGTTCCTATTTCCCTGCGAGGTTTAGATGGTGGAGTGCTCTCCAATGGGGTGGTCTCTTCTCAGACTCCTCCCGTTCTATTAAAAATTAGTCTGTTTCACCAGGAAGAGATTACCTTTCTTTTAACATCATGTCCTTCAGTGCCCATCGTGTTGGGCTTCCCCTGGTTAAAGAAGCACAATCCCATCATTGAATGGCATCAGGGGGAGATTGCCCATTGGAGTTCTCATTGTCAGCAACAGTGCTTCCATTCCTCACTCCCAGTAAATTCCATCTCATTAGCAGGGGTTCCCGTTCCTTACCAGGATTTTTGTGACGTCTTTTCTAAGGGCAAGGCCTCCTCATCGGCCATATGACTGTGCCATCCAGTTAATCCCCAATGCTCCCTTTCCGAAATGTAGACTGTATGCCTTGTCTGGTCCAGAGACAAAGGCAATGGATGAATACATCCAAGAAAGTCTGGCAAAGGGTTTTATTCGACCCTCAAAATCTCCTCTTAGTGCCGGTTTCTATTTTGTGTCAAAAAAAGATGGGTCTTTGAGGCCTTGCATAGATTTCCGATCCCTCAAAAAAATTACGGTGAAAAACACCTATCCCCTTCCTTTGATTACGGTTCTGTTTGATCAGTTACGATCTGCTACTATTTTTTCCAAAATAGATTTGAGGGGGGCCTATAACCTGATAAGAATCAGGGAGGGGGACGAATGGAAGACGGCCTTCAGTACTCAGATGGGGCATTACGAGTACTTGGTAATGCCATTCGGTCTATCCAATGCCCCAGCCGTCTTTCAGGATTTCATAAACGACGTTCTTCGAGAATTCCTGGGCAAGTTTGTAGTTGTCTATTTAGACGATATTTTAATTTTTTCCCGAGACTTGGACTCACATAGAGCGCAAGTGCGCCAGGTATTACAGAAGCTGAGGGAGAACCAGTTGTTCGCTAAATTGGAGAAATGCGAATTCGAGGTGAACCGAGTATCTTTTCTTGGCTATATTATTTCTTCCCGGGGGTTCCAAATGGATCCCAAGAAATTACAGGCCATTGTTGATTGGGTTCGGCCCACTAATTTAAAGGCAGTCCAGCGATTTCTTGGCTTTGCCAATTATTACAGACGCTTTATTCATGCTTTTTCATCTATTGTGGCACCCTTGGTGGCTCTAACCAAGAAAGGGGCGGATCCATCAGTGTGGAGTCCTCAGATGGAACAAGCCTTTAAGACTTTGAAACAAGCCTTTGTTTCGGCGCCGATTCTTAAACATCCCAATCCCGAGCTGCCTTTTGTCGTGGAGGTTGACGCCTCGGAAGTAGGGGCTGGGGCAGTTCTCTCTCAGAGAGATCCTGAGTCTTTACAATTACACCCCTGTGCCTACATGTCCCGGAAATTTTCTCAGGCAGAGTCCAATTATGACGTAGGCAACAGGGAATTACTTGCCATAAAATGGGCCTTTGACGAGTGGCGACAATGGCTAGAAGGTGCAACTCATCAGATCCTTGTTTTAACAGATCATAAGAATCTACAGTACATCGAGTCAGCCAAGAGACTGAACGCTCGCCAGGCTCGGTGGGCCCTTTTCTTTATGCGATTTAACTTTATTATTTCGTATAGGCCGGGATCAAAAAACATCAGAGCTGACGCCCTTTCTAGATGTTTTCTACCTCAACAGGAGAGTAGAGTCAAGTTGGGGCCCATCGTTCCCATGTCCTGTATTCATGCTGGAGTGAGTCAAACCTTGGAGGGTCTCCTCCGTCAAGCACAGGGACAAGCTCCAGCCCAAACACCAGAGAACAGGTTGTTCGTTCCTCCGTTACTAAGGCGCAGGGTTCTGGCAGAATGTCACGACTCCAAAATTGCTGGTCATCCAGGAGTATATAAAACACTTGCTCTCCTCTCTCGTGTGGTCTGGTGGCCAGGGATGGCCAGGGATAATAAAGACTTTGTACTGTCCTGTCCGGACTGTGCCCATCATAAGGTTCCACGCGCCCGACCATTAGGAGAATTGTTGCCTCTGTCTGTTCCCAGTAGGCCTTGGTCTCATCTGGCCATGGATTTTATTGTTGGTCTTCCAATCTCGTCCCAGTGTCAGGTCATCTGGGTCGTGATCGATAGGTTCTCCAAAATGGCACACTTCGTGGCCTTAAAACAGTTACCTTCGGCCAAGGAACTGTCCACTTTATTTCTTCAGCACATTTTTCGGTTGCATGGATTGCCCAGTGATATCGTGTCCGACTGTGGGCCACAATTTGTGGCACAGTTCTGGAGAATGTTTTGTGCAGCCCTGAAAATTAAGACCAGTCTCAACTCTGCATTCCATCCACAGGCCAACGGAGAAAACGGAACGTCTCAATCAGTCTCTCAAACAATATCTTAGGGTCTTTGTTTCCAAAATGCAAAATGATTGGGTCAGTTTCCTGCCATTGGCGGAATTTGCGTACAATAACGCACATCATTCAGCGTCCAAAGCCTCGCCCTTTTTTACGGTCTATGGATTTCATCCACGGGCTAACTCTTTGGGACCTGATGCCCCCGGTTCATCCTCATCAGCAGCCTCTCGACTCAGAGTCATATGGAGAAAGGTCCATCTGGCCCTTAAAGAAGCATCGTTTCGAGAAAAGGTACTTTCTGACAAATCCAGACGTCCTTGCCGTTTCAAAGTTGGTGACTGGGTGTGGTTATCCTCCCGTAATATAAAGCTTCACCAACCATCGGCGAGACTGGGGCCTCGGTTTATTGGCCCTTATCAGATTGTCAGGAGGGTTAATCCGGTAGCGTTCCGTCTTGCTCTACCTAAGTCCCTCAAAATTGCGAGTACCTTCCACGCTTCGCTCCTCAAGCCAGTGTTTTTTTCACAAAAATTTCCGCACAGGCTGAGAAGGGGCTCCGCCCCAGTTATGGTGCAAGGCCAACAAGAGTTCCGGGTGGAGAAAATCCTTGATTCCAGACTTGTGAGAGGTTCTTTGCAGTTTCTCGTACATTGGAGGGGGTTCGGTCCCGAGGAGAGGTCTTGGGTTTCGGATAGAGACTTACATTCGCCAAACCTAAGAAGGTCTTTTTTCCGACAATTTCCCAATAAGCCCGGTGGAAAAGGGTTGTTTACCCTTCCTCAAGGGGGGGGGGGTACTGTTGCGAGCCGCCGTCCGGGCTGCAGGACACCCGGACGGCGGATGTGATGCAGAGTGAGGAGGCCGGGGACGTTGCCGAGCAACGTCCCAAGCCTCACTCTGAGACGGAGCGTCGGGACGTTGCCAGGCAACGTCCCCGAGCTTCCGCCCGTCGGACTTGAACGCGCGCGCCTGACGTCAGTCAGGCGGCGCGAATTTCAAATAAATAGCCGGCGTCTGCTGGGCACAGACACCGGTTATAGCTTTTGGGTGCTGAGAGTGCTTTGCTCTGCCCAAACTTACCTTCCCGGTCTCCTAGGCTTCCTAGGTCTTGGATCCTTGATCCAGTGTCTGGTCTTCAGTGTCCAGTACTTCAGTGTCCTGTGTTCCAGTGTCCAGCCCTTCAGTGTCCTGTCTCCAGTGTCCAGTCTTCCGTCTTCCAGTGTCCAGTCTTCCAGTGTCCTTATTTTTCCGGAGTCCAGCCTCTATGTGAGCTTACGGTCGGCCCTCATCTTCCACCTCTCGTGGGTCACGTAAGTGCTCCTGTGGAGCCTGGGTCTCTTTCCCTTGTTATCTGTGGCCCGCCGTGGCCTGGCCCCTCCGTGGGCTTGGTATTCTTTGTTTAGCCATTTCCGGTGGCCCGTCGTCTCCGTGCCCCTCCGTGGGTTCTGTAGTCTCTGCCCCTACGGGTCTCTTCAGCCGTACCTCTCATTTGGATCCTTTAGGCAGGGAACATTCCGTTTGTTTTTTTGTGTTTTGAGGAGTCGGCCTCCCTGTTGTGCTTCTGCTGGGGACTCCTCCTCTGGCCCACTTGTGTCTGCGACTCGGTCGCTCCCCGGTTTGGCCAGGTGCCGGCAGGCAGGGGCTCATCTCCCAGCTAGGCCCGGTAGTTAGCAGTCCTTTTGAGTACCCTGTGGCGATTGTCTACCCTTTGTCCGTACCTAAGACCTAGCTGCATCGGGGTTGGAGCGGGCCTAACTCGCTCCTTCGGACGCGGCGGTCACAGGTGAAGCCTAGCTCTGCAGGGGTTTACCATCTGCCTCAGGGGCTCAACAGAGTAAGAGTAGCATCCACTGTGGCCGTCTTAACCGGCGGTCCCGGCTGCGGGCTCACGCCTGACCTCCTGCCTTCATCTACCAGCTATAATACCCTAGGTTCCCGTGGGCACCATAACAGCTTAGGTAAGAAATTATTTTGCTCACAGCACAACCACAATACCTTGTGCTAAAAAACAGTTTATATTTGTGACACTTCCAAAAAGGTATTCTTCATGTTCTCAGCTGAAATACCATCAATAAATACAAGGCAGCCTAAGACTATTATTTTTCTTTTTTTACCACAAGAAGGTTTAGATACTGATTTTCTCATTTTATTTACAGAAAACTCCCCCATTATATTTCAAGTTTGTGAGCAGTGCCACCCTGTGGGACAGAGGCGTTTACCATTATGCGGTAAGTACTGAAATACCAATAGGTTATCTATTATAAAGATGTATATTTTTCCTGTGTATCTAATATTCCTTATCTGAAACAAGAATTTGGCCATATAACCGTTCCAGTGTTGCAGAATGCATATCTGTTACACTGCTATAGCACATATTAATAGTTAGCATTACTGCCTCACAGCACAGCGGCCATGGGTATGATTCCCACCATGGCCCTAACTGTGTAGAGTTTGTATTCTCTCCCTGGATTACCCGTGTTTCCTCCGGGTATTCAGGTTTCCTCCCACAATTTTATATATGCTGGCATGTTATTTAGCTCCCACAAAATTAATCTTAGCATAAATGAGTGTGCGTGTACATGTGGTAGGGAATATAGATTGTCCACTGGGGTCCATTGACCTGTGGTGTGCGGTGGGGTGAGGCACAGCCTTTCCTGTCATACGAACGGATATGCAGAAGTTTTGAATTTTTAAAGTATGTAAAAAATACAAAGTATATATATATATATATATATATATTATTTTTATTATTCTAATCATTATTCTAATAATTTTTATAGTCAAAACTCTGAAGAAAAAAGTCTATGGCAGGTGAGGCAGTGCCTCACCTGGCTACCTTTTCAACTCATCGAATGTCCTGCAGTGTATACTGCTGCACATGTGTATAATGCAGGTGTGTACCGCATGGCTCATATATTTTATGCAAATCTGACTCTGGTATTTGCCAGGGACTTCTCAGCCATTTACCTCACTGCAGGTCCCTGGCAGGGACTGATGTGAATGGCCGAATATTCTCTGTAAATCGCTGTGGAATATGTATGCGCTATATACCTGGTGATAAATAAATTATTTTTTAATAATATTTTCTCATTCTTGTATTTCCACTGATCATAGTTTCTTTTGCAATTCTATCTGGATGATTGGTCAAGAGGGTCTAGAATCTAGAAAGACAGTCAATAGGTCGATTTCAAAAGGTTGACTTGCACTAGGTCATCAATGACAAAAGGCTGGCGCAAACAAAAGGTCATCACACAAAAAGGTCGATGAGAGTTTTTCGTGCTTTTTTTTTTTGTCATACTTTTACTCCATGTGGATTGGGAATGGTAAAGTGGAACCTGGCCTGAAGCATGGTGAGCATATGCCTGCAACCAATTATGGGTCCATGTGCTTAGGTATCTATAATGACTGTGAAAAACCCATGTTGACCTTTTCATCTACCGACCATTTCTATGTCGATATTTTCCAGGTATCGACCTTTTGTCACTGTTGACCTTCTGCATGTTGACCTTCTAGTGTCGACCTATAAACTGTCTATCTATACACTGTCAACCTTTAAATCTGGAACCATTTTAAATCCATTGTGTATTGGGAAATTAAAATAACACTGTAAAAAAATTGGGTAGTGGTCTCATGTAGACATGAACAAATAAGATGTAGGTAGAGGTACTGTAGCATAACATTAGTCTGGGGGCAGGCACTTATTTCAGGATCTGAATTTTTCTCATTGTGGCTACACGGCAGCTGTGTGTGCCCAATTACCACACCCCTGACTCAGGCCACTGGGCTGTGCCGGCTGCCACCTAATAGATTTCAATGGGTCGCAGTTGCGATTATGATGCACTCACACACCAGCATGCACGCGTGTTCCTCTAGGCATGTCGCGACAAAACAGAAGCCATGATGAGCATGGCTACATCTGAAGATCAGGTTAGGATGTTCATGCAATAAGTGTGAATGTTAGATTCACGCATTAAGGATGGAAATGTGAAACCTAGATCAGTCTCACCCACACTACCAAGTGCCAACAGTTGTGAAATCTGTAATTATGTTTTTATTAACAGTTAATATATAGGAATAGGAGAATATAAATGACAAGAGATCACTAAAATGGTAACCGTAAAATATGATATACTGTAGGGTTTGGATTAAATGGAATGCATACGGATGACCAGAGAACAGGATTAAAGTGTCCAGAAGAAGTGTTCAGAAGACTGACTACCCCACACCCTAACCTAACCCTAATCCCCCTTTTTAGTGCATAACCCTTCCTTCCTGCAACAGAAACCTAACCTTCCCCCTCACCTACACCCCAATTCACCCCCTAGTGCCAAAAAATCAATTGCGAAAATCATATAAATGGACACACTCCATGATATAATGCAGAACACCATACATATCAGAGAAAGGATTCTCATTATTCAGATCCACAGCCACGAGGAGCCAACGTAAAGATGTGTATTTATAGATTTATTTTTTGATAAATAGAACAATATTTCTGCACCATAGAAGGTTTTTTTCTAGGACAGTGCTGAATATATATCTTGGGCAGGCTCTAACAAGCTAATATGTCGCCTATATGGAATATAAATCTGTACCATATGATTAATGAACAAAAACTGTCCAAAGCATTTATTGCGAAATAAAATATTTGTATTTATGTATTTATTTCTTGACCCTGGAGTAAAAAAACACCCAAATGAAGGCACTCTTAGCGTTATCATGTTAACATTTATTTTTATACATATACATACTTTAAATATTTTTTTAATAAATATTGAGGCAAAATATTTTATAAGTAAGAAAAAGTAAAAATGTATATTATTGTGCTTATGTAATATATAGTGTGCTATGGAATCTATCTAGCACATGTGCAGTGATAGCAGGAAGGAGGCACATGTCTCCCTGCCCCCCCCCCCCTGCACCAGAGACATATTGCCCGTAACCCTTGCTACCTCTGTATGCCACTGAACATGATAGCTGTGATACAAATACCAGTGGCATCACAAAGGGGTGCAGCCCGCACAGTGGTGTCACCCCTTGAAGGGGTAGACTCTAAAGTGCCAGCTCTTCTGCAGTGACAGAAGCTGGGTGCTGCAGTGTGATATTCTCCTGCAGGACCGGAATTGCTGGCACTACAATGGCCCAGTCTCCGGGGGGCAGAGAGCATCTTCAGGGATGCTGGACACATACCCAAAGTGATGCAAAAGAGCTCCTGGGCCAGATGTATCAAGCTTTAAAAAGTGATAAAATGGAGAGTGATACACAACCAGCCAATCAGCTCCTAACTGCCATGTTACAGGCTAGGTTTGAACAACATCAGATAAGAGTTGTTTGGTTGGTTGATTTTCACTCTCCATTTTATCACTTTTTGAAGCTTGACACATCTGGCTCTATAGGAGGCCACGCCCCCTTTAGATTAGGCTACTCACCTTTCCGGGTGGCTGGGGATGTGAAGTATAGTGTGCACTAGCTGTCACCACACCAATTAACAACTTTGCAAATACTCATCTGTGAACATTTTATCCATTGCACGCCTAGTAATATGTCCCAAGCACATCATCATTTCACACTTTGAATCGTGGTGCATAGGCAAACGCACGGGGGGTTTATGATTGCACAGAAACTCCTCTCCTCTTGGCAAGTGCCTTAAATGATGACAACAATAGCTGGTATACAAGGGTGGATCCAGAACAAAATAACAGGGGGGGGCACCATGATAGGGGACGGCAGATGGGTGTGGTATAGGGGTCCGACAGTCGGGATCCTGACAGTCATTATTCCTAAGTCGGGATCCCGACTGGCCAGACCCAGACAGCATGGTGAGCGCAACTAAGCCCCTCGTGGGCTCGCTGCGCTCGCCACGCTGCGGGCACGGTGGCTTGCTATGCGAGCCACCTATTCTATTCTCCCTCTATGGGGGGCGGCGGCCATTGGGAACCCGGCTGTTGGTGTTTTGACAGTCGGGATCCCGACGTCGGGTGAATGCCTGTCGGGACCCCGTCCGGCACCCACGGCGGATAAGGGTGTTCATTTTGAGTGTGACGAAGGTGTGCACGCTTTTGGGAAACAAGGTGTGTCCTTTTAACAAGGGACATGCATATCTTAAAGTTCCAAGGAGGGACACTGACAGCTGCCTCATCCTTGTGGAGCCCGGGCAGCTGCCTTCATGAAATTAAAAGTAAAAAACTATATATCATAAACGACAGGGGGGGCATGTGCCCGGGTAAATAAGAGAAGTGGTCAGGAAAAGGTTATACAAACATAATACTGTAGAAACAGTATTGTACTTTCTAAGCTCACCATCTCCCACCTCCTGGTAAGGCTCCTGTCTCTTCCTTCTGGCAGCTGCTCTCTGGTCCTGTGCGATGTTAGAGGGCTCAGATCCACACATACAGTAAATGTGGTAGAAGAAGCTGGTACATGCTGGGCATGTGCAGCAGCTGTGCTCTGTCCCTTACACTGCATGGTGTGGTGGCAGCTCTATTTATCATATTATGGGGCGGTATTCAATGAGGCTGATTCGCCAGGTTTTTATGGCGATTTTGTGCTGTAAAGTGAATTTCTGACTAAAACGGTGAATCACCCTATTCAATGACCAGATGGCGAATACATTTCAAGGTTTTTTTTCGCCATGATTCACCGAGTAGCAATCGCTATCTTTTTATGGTGAAGTGGAATGTGAACTTTTAAAATAAAGTGTTTTGTTTTTTACAATTGGTGTCAAAAAATCTGGAATTTTATTCTGAGGAGGGGCATGCTATTTTTATACATGTGCTGTAAGCACATGAATATATATTTAATTTAAAAAATATATATATTTTTTTTACACAGAGCAGCCAGCAGGGGGCCGGAGCCGAGCCGCTCATTAGATATTCATATATTCACTTCACCCGATCATTACATATTCATGATCGGGTGTAGTGAATATACGCGGTCCCCTGCTGGCACCCCCGGGGGGCAGGCTGTGCTGCCTGGCACCCGGGGAGCCCACCTCCCCCCCCCACAAACGTTCTGGGGCAGGCAGGGAGACTTCCATCTCCCTGCCTGCCGCCGTCCTCAGGCTCCCTGCGGCATTCGCCGCAGGAGCTCAAATTCGCCGGTCAGGGGCAGCGAGCCCCTGACTCGTTGAATACCAGAGCCGGCGAGGCTCCGGAACGCGACGACCAGTGGCGAATATGCAGCGAATCCTAAACAGGATTCGCTGCACGTCGCCGGTATTCACATTGAATACCGCCCCATATACCAGTCCTATTGTTGTCATCATTTAAGGCACTTGCCAAGAGGAGGGGGGCAACCAGAACCCCCTCCGCGTTTGCCTATGGTTCCAAACTAGGATGGCCAATCCCGGGATCGGGATCGACGGGATCCCGGGATTTGGCCCCCAAAACGCCGGGATTTCAATCCTGGGATAGAAGTTTCCAATCCCGGGATTTTGGGATTAGACTGGGCATGCATGCAGTCTAATGCCGAGCAGCGTCTGAGCATCGCTCAGACGCTGCCCGACTCCTCCCGGCAGCACTGCGCAGCGTGACCTCTCAGCGTCAGATCAGAGGTTCCAGATGAGACCGTACATTACTTATTTTTTCCTGCCACTGAATCCTATCCCTATGCAGCCTTTGTCATTGCTTTGTTGCATTGCATCCCTGCCTTTAAGCCAATTGAAGTAGTGACTCCTAAATAATTTTCTTCCCAGTAGTTCCCATTATAGTACCATTAATACTATAGTGTATGTAGCCTTATGGTTTTTGAGACCCAAGTGCATGATTTTGAATTTTTTTGCATTAAAACTGTAGCTTTCTTCAACTGTACCTGTAATATGATGTTTGTTGGCTTACCATGCAATGCCAAATATTTTGTATTTCAATAAAAAAAAAATAATTTCGATATGTAAAAAAAAACAAAAAACTGTAGTTGGCACATTCTTGACCATTCAGCAAAGTCTACCTAGATCTTTAATCATGTGTTTTACCACTCGTGGTACTGTATGTCTATCCTATTGCACATCTTTGTTTCATCTGCAAAAAGGCATAATTTCCCTTCAATATCATTTGCAATGCCAGCATTAAAAATATTAAGGAACACTGGTCCAAGTACAGATCCCTGGGGCACTCCACTAGTAACATGTCCCTCCATAGAATGCACTCCATTTACTACAACTGTATGTTTCCTATTCTGCAACCAGGTTCAAAGCCATGTAACTGTTTTATGCTCCAGTTCCATGCTGTTAAGTTCATTTAGCAGTCTGTGATGTAGGACAGTCTCAAATGGGGTGTGGATCGTTTTATCAACCACACTTAGGTCGACAGTCATTAGGTCGACACCGTTGGGTCAACAGGGTTCTAGGTCTTCATGGGTGAAGGTCAACAGGTGTCTAGGTCGACATGGGACAAGGCCGACATGGGTTTAGGTCGACACATGGGTTAGGTCGACAGGTCGTTAGGTTGACATGGGCTTTTTTCATTGTTTTTTTACCCAAATGTCGACACAGTCGACATGGACACCATTGGAAGTGAACCGCAGCCCCTCGCATCACTCGCAATGCTTCGGGTACGGTGCCTCGCTGCGCTCGGCACACTATTTTATTCTTAAACCACGCCCTAGTGGATGGTAGGGCATGAAATACTGCCTGTCGACACATGTCGGCTCAAAAAACAGTGAAAAAAGCCATGTCGACCAAATGACCTGTCGACCTAACATATGTCAACCTAACAAATGTGTCAACCTAAACCCATGTCGACCTTGTCCTATGTCGACCTAGACACCTGTCGACCTTCACCCATGTTGACTTAGAACCCTGTCGACCTTGCCACCTGTCGACCCAACGGTGTCGACCTAATGACTGTCGACCTAAGTGCTGTCGATAATACGACCGTATCCCTCTCAAATGTGCCCATACACATTTTTTGATAAATCACATGCCATCGCATGTGTCACCTGATGTGATGCGTGGGCCTGCCGGTCAAATGTTGTGTCAATAAATATTATTAGCTGTTCATAATATTTATTGCATTGCATGTGTGATCACAATACGATTTATTTGACATGTTCTCCCCCCAGTAAATCAATTTTGTTTGGGATCCTATAAGTTGTTCGATTTAAGATATGCCACAACTCTTTCCTTTACTTCATTACTTTCCCTAAACCATGTTGCATTATAAATTACGTAATAAGTATATAAGTAAGTACTCAGTAAGATAGCTTGGGCATACATTTAAAGCAGGGGTGAGGAACCTTTTTTGTGCCAAGGGCTGTTTGTATGGGGAAAAAATTTCTCTTACAAATTGTACTGCTGCAGCCGTCCCACGGTCTGGCGGCTGCCGCTGAATAGGGCTGACAGTCTCCGGCTGCTGTTGATTAAGAGGAATCTCGCGAGAACTACCGACCTCTTGCGAGATTTCCCCTGTACTTGACTCCCGGCAAAGCCGCCGGGCGGGTGGGAGGGCCACTCAGACCGGCTACGGGGCTGCATGCGGCCCCCAGGCCTGAGGTTCCCCACCCCTGATTTAAAGGATTCATTATTAAGGAAATGTTTACCTGACCCTAACCTTACCTGACCCTAACCTTACAATACATTGTTAGGTACTTGTTTCCTAGCACGGCGCCCACGATTCAGTTGTATGGCATTGTATTCAATTTAAAATTGTATACCATTGTATATGGCATACAATGCAATGCGATGCGATGCGGTTTTAAATTGTATAAGCACCCTAATGGGTTTTTTCAATGTTAAATGGTCCCCCTATACGATTTTTAATTGTATAAGCACCTTAATAGGTGCTTACAATGTTAAATGCACCCCCACGCCACCGTCACTATCAACGCCAACCCGAAGCGTGGCGAGCGCAGCAAGCCTGCGAGGGGCGGTGGTACGCGTCCTCTGACCTTTTCATACCCCCACAATCCACATCGGTGCCAATCCGCTTCGGGTTGGCGTTGATAGTACGGGTGACGTGGGGGTGCTTTTAACATTGTAAGCACCTATTACGGTGCTTATACAATTATTTATCTTATAGGGGGCACATTTAACATTGAAAACACCCATTAGGGTGCTTATACAATTTAAAATCGTATACCATTGTATATGCCATACAATTCGATGGTATACAATTTAAAATTATATAACATCAGCTAAAATCGCATACCATCGCATACGATTGTATGCCTTATGGTATGCGATGCGATGGGCGCCGTGCTACGAAACAAGTACCCATTGTTATATCCATGCATTGATGAATACTGAAAAGTTTTACTTATACCACTTTTAGACCGCACTCTAGACCCGGGTTATTGACGTGTTCTTGCGGCCCCAACATGGGTCAAGGTGCGGTCTGAAAAGGCCAACACGGGTGTTCAACCCTGGTAATGACCAGGGTTGAACACGGCTATGACCCGTGTCAAGTGCAGTGTGAACGGGTGCCTTGGTCGAGCGATGCCCGTGTCCCGTTCACAGTATGGAGGAGGCAGCACTGTCAGCTCCAAGTACTGCCTCCTACCAAGCCCCCACAACGTGCCGCCGCCCAGCTCATGTCGACCTAACGCATCGGTGTCGAAACTTTCAAACCGCATATGCCGTATTGCTCTGGGGATGGGTCCTAATCCCGTGTGCGACACAGCATTTGCGGTCTGAAAGTAGTATTAGATGATTGGTTTGCTAGCATGTATTACAGAAGAAACATTGCTTTGGCTTGACCTAAATGTCCAACTCACATATGTTTAGAGAATGTCCAATGCCACCAAAGGGGATAGACATAATTACTGTAATATGCCTCTTTGACAGTGATGCATGTGTTTGCACTTTGTTAAGTAGGGTATTCAATGACTAATCTATCTTTGTATGATAAACCTACTGTATATATTTTAATGGGGGCAAATAAATGATAAAACTGGACAGTATTTTGTTTGCGTTATCTATCAAATAGTCAAAGCAGGTCTATTTATGTTTCATTACATGACTGACAGTAAACTTTTATCAATAGGCAATGGATAGGAGCCTTTTCTATAAAAAATGTACCAGATAAATCTGTTGCTGTTAGTAACAATTGTTATGTTACACAACTAATTCAATGCACTCAGTTATGATATGGTAAGTTTTCCTTTTTATGCTTCTGTTTAATTACCACTAATTGGGCATTGATGTTACAACACCAAAAATGCATATACAAACATGCCACCAATTTTTTCCTGGACATTTGTAATGCAATAATGTTTCAGAGGCAATTTTGCCTTGGGGTCAGAGCTGAGGGCAGCCTGGGAATGCCGTTCCTCACCCCCGATTCTCATCTTCTGAGCAGGCATGGGATCCAGTTTAGAAACTAAAACTGTACATGCAACAGCTGGAGCGCAATGCAAAGGACCACAGGGATGAACCAGTATCACTGCCCCTTCTCTTCTCTGCATTTTGTCATGTTAATGAGGGGCATCGTCATTGGTGGGGGAGGGGGGCGGGTGCTCGGACAGGTGGTGGGTGGCGTCTCTAGTGCTTGGTAAGTTGCTATCCTTGCAGTTTACCAAGCAAACCAGAATGAGGGCCTAAGTCCAGATCACTACTAGTAGTTATGTCCAACTGTCCAGGCAGTATTGATGCCCTACAATATCACTAGTAGTGCCAGGAAAATTAATAATGCCCAATACTGTAAACAGTAATTGTGATATCCAATGGTTCTAGGTGTAGTAATGTCCAACAAGTTTAGCATTAGTAGTGATGTTAAATCTTGTACTGTCTATAAATCCTCTTTACCGCAGCTCACGACCCGTTTCTAATGCTACCTTTGTTATTATGCCACTGAAATGTATCTATAGTACATTGGGGTGTATTCAATGCATTTTTTCAAGCTGTGACAGCGAGCAGGGTCAGTATTCAACTGACCCCCTGCACATGCCATTTCCCCCTGCATTAGCCGCCAGCCCTGCTGTTTGGGGGAGTCCTCACCGTCCTCTGACAGCGAGGATTTCCTTGGCGCGTTGAATAGGGTGAGCAGCCAGCATGGGGATTAAACGGTGAGGATTGCTTGTTTTTGGCGATCCATGCCGTTTAACCCCCTCGCTGGCTGCATTGAATACGACCCAGTGATGTAATAATCTCCCAAAGGATGTGGTATGGACCCAAAAATAGTGACTATTTTGTGCATTAACATATGTGTTAATATTCAAATTTACCTTGATGCAGGCTTATTACTGGCCTATCATCTGGGCTGTAACACAATTTTGATACTGGGATTTAGAAGCAGCCCATAGTAGCCAGGCATTTGTGCATGCTCCTGTACTGTCGCCATTACTGCGCATGCACGCGTCTTTCAGTTGCATTGTACAGGTGTTGGGACTCAGCCAGTGTTGGGGACAAGAGGGTGGAAACCAGGCAGTGCAGCCAGTGGCAGCCCCCTTTCTACGCACAGGTAGGAGTCACTTTTGATGAGGAAATACTCATTAGAGCTGTCTGGACAGGGTCACGGCTGTCGGGCTAGCTCAACAGCCGTGGCCCAAGATTGAATACCCCCTTTATGATTGAAAGCAGAATATGCTTTGAAATGCTTCGCTAAACTCAATCTGCCATTTTATTGTAATATCCTCCCCCCCTACTTGTTGAGATAGTGGGGGTTTTTCTGGTTGGTGCGGGCGGACCGCCGTACGTACGGTCCATACAAACAAATACTAAATTCTTTTGGGCGAGCGTGAGTCCGCCCACAGAACAGCCGCACACGGACGGTCACAGACACCGACAAAGGGGAGTGGCGTACATTTGAGCGTACACCACCGTGCACGGACGGATCTCAGCCCTCTCCCACCGACACCTGGCGTACATATGAGCGTACGTCACCGTGCACGGGATGGATCTCCGCCTTTTTCACTCGGAGACTCCGTGTGTCTCCCCAATCGGGAAATTTATGTCCAAGGTAAATATTAGTGAGATTGTGTGCAAAGTAGTGTTCATGAGCATACGACATTTAATAAACATTGCAAGTAGAAATGGTGACCCAAAAACACATTGTTGGTGTTAGACGTGATAGATGTGTTTAAAAAATACATTAGACTTGTATGTTTGTTTGTTTTGTTTTGCAGTGAAAAAGTTGACACATGTCGACTCCTATGAATTGTGTATCCTGCTTTGTAAAGATGTAAAACACACTTTCACTAACAAATAACTACCTGGACATATTGAAACATGTATTTGCATTAATACTACATAAAAATAAACCAACCTTTACATGGTGAGAAGTGTAGAAAGAGAACCTTCCTATGTATTTCTGGGCTGTGTGTGGCTTGCAGGTACTGAAATGAGGCATTTCACTTAATAGGCTGCAGCATTGCTTAATAATTGCAGTCAGGTGTATGCAATTTACTTGTAATTGGCGTTAATTAGCAGACCATTGAGCACTTTTTGGTGTCCAACTGTTTTTGGCCCAAAATGCACGGTGCGCTCATCGAGCGAGATGGTTGTCCCTCCGTGCAGTTTGAGTGCACACCCCTGTGTACGCCCAGGTATACGCACAGTTTTGCCCAGTTTTCTACCCTCTTCCCTAAAAACGCCCACTGTAACCGTGTGATTGCGGATAGGATTTTTTGCTCGGGACAGTCCGTTCATCAGCGGTTTGCTGGCGCCGCACATGCGCATAGCGAATGATACGCATGCGCAGAAGGAAAAACCTCCGGACCGTGCAAACACGGTCCGCCCGCACCAACCAGAATAACCCCCAGTGTGTTTAGCTAGCAACCAAAGTCGCTTACCATTCAGAGAGATTTTGAAAAGCAGATAATGATTATTGGGACTACAGCTAAGAAAAATTATGCTTAAAAGATACATGCTGTGCTTTTTAAAATAAACTACATGATATTTCTGTATTAAAGGGAAAGGAAGCATAAACGTCATGTGCACAATGGGCTTTATTCTAGTTCACTCTTTCTGCCAAAATCCTTCTTAGATGGACAAAACCATGTGCACTGCAGGTGGGGCAGATGTAACTTGTGCAGATAGAATTAGATTTGGGTGGGGTTTTGCTTCAAAGTGAGATCTATATTGCAGTGTAAAAATAAAGCAGTCAGTATTTAGCCTGCACAGAAACAAAATAACTCACCCAAATCTTACTATCTCTGCACATTTTACAGCTGCCCCACTGCAGTGCACAAGGTTTTGTCCATCTAAGAAGGATTTTGTCAGAAAGGCCCTTATTCTGGTTGGTGCGGTAATGTCCTTGTGCGGCTGGTCCGCCGATGTTTTGTGTCTGCGCATGTGCAGAGGCGTCTCTGCGCATGTGCGAACGGGACGCACGTCCAAATTCCGCATAAAATGTGTACACTACGAACAGGGGGTGGAGAGGGGTGTGAAGGGCTGTTTGGGCTCATTACCATACGTTTACACCCCGCGTTTCATGGGCGTTCCCATGAAAACGCTGGGCGTACGTATGGTAATGCGGTCGTGACGCACGTGTAGGGGGCGGACATATGACATTGCCGGATGTCAGCTGCCCGCCCAGATCCCTGCTTTTGCACGGAGAAATGCCCGTGTGGTCTGAGGTTGCGGGAGCTGCCTGGCCACTCGGTCCTGCATTCGATGGTCTGCGACCATCGAATGATGGGGGAGGTTCCCTGAGATGGAGGAGGTGTATTCATGAGAAATACACTTGCGGTCCGTTCGGACAGCTTCTTACCGCATTCGGACGGAGTGAGCGATCCGTACGAAAGGCGGGATTTAGGACGCACGGTCCTGGCCGCATATTCGGCTCCGTCCGCACAGACCAGAATAAGGCCCAAAGAGTGAACTAGAATAAGGCCCAATGTTCTAATGTTTTTCTGTCAACAGATTCTATTTAAATTACTGTACCAACAATGGATTAGTCACAATGTTAATGCTTGCATTTTTCATTTATTATGTAACAGTATTTATATCTGCCTAGTAAAATTATGAAGAACTGATGATAGCTTGTCAGCAGGTGTTTAAACATCTTAAAATCCCTACATATAGAAGTAAAGAGTATATGCTTTAGTGGCATACTTTTTATTTCCATTCTTTTTGACCCTGAAGACAGAGCATAATTTCTTGTGACCGGATATTGCAGCAATAACAAATGCTTTTTCAGAGTTTTTTAAAATTGTGTTCCAAGGACATTGTCCTAGTGAAGACAAAATAGTAAAGTGCTAGCTTACACTATCAATATACATCTGGATTCAGATCCAGCTTTCTTAATGCCTATGTGTGATAACTGAACTGCACGGGGGAAAGCAGCAGTTAACAGCAGGATTCGGCTAGTGTCACCAGCTCATAATTCTGATGATATTTTATTTTTACAGGAATCACCTGATATGGTAGGATTTTCCCACATAGCTTTAAAGCGAATGTAATGCCATTGGGTGAGATTTAATAGGATGAGAGATTCAGAAAGTGAGAGATTTGGTAAGAAATCTCCAGTTGTTTTAAAGCGGCAATCATTTACACTGCAAAATGAAACTAGTTTTGTAGTGTAAATGATTGCAGCTTTAAAAGAAACTGGAGATTTCTTACCAAATCTCTCACTTTCTGAATCTCTCATCCTATTAAATCTCACCCAATGTTTTATAACAAGTTTATGCAGGTGTTTGGTCAAATTGCCTTATTAATTGAATCTCCAAATGAAAATACTTGAATGTAACTTCTCTACAAATAAATGCAACTACTCTATAATTTTGAAAACATTTTAGTGTAGTAAATCTTCCTACAGAACTGCATAGTTTTAAGAGAAATTGCAAAACTGTGATTCTGTAGTTCAATAGGCACTGTTTTGTCAGCTGGAGATCTCTGTAGAAAGTCAAATTTGAAATCTTCTGAATTTTCAAAGTATATAATAGTGCAATTCTAGTCACCAAAACACAATTCATCTTTAACTTGTGCAAAATGTCGAAACTTCCAACTTACTATTTTCTAAAGAACTAATTAAATACTTGATTGACATCAAAATACATCCTGTTTTGAAAAATAAACACAGTAACAACAGCTCACTATGTGCAATAAAGATAAGGCTCTTTCAGTAGTTACAAATCAAAGCACATTTATTACCAGAATCAACATAAGAACAGAACCCTGTAACAGTCATGTAAAGCCATGTACACACTGGGCGACTTACATGTGAAAGCCGCTTAGTTTTCTCATCTGAGCGGCTTTCAGCATGAGTCTGCAAGCCTGGTGTGCATTCTTAGGGGACCTCGATCTCAGACTTATTGAACCCAGGCACTTGCAACTGTATCACTTGTTATTAATTTTATTATTTTGTTTATTAAGTAAAATATTGTTGCCACATACAAATTGCCTACTTATTCAGTGCACCACAGTAAGATACAGGGATAGAGCTCAGCACAAAAACCCACTTTTTATGACTTTCTGGATCATGGCTAACATCTCCACAGCCAATTTTCCGAGTCCCACACAGAATTTAATGGCGTAGAGCTATTCGATAGAATGTTGCACTTTTAAGCTTCAACCGAGCTTAGAGACAGGGGTCCACTAAAACCACGATATAAACCACACGGAAGCTCGTAGGCGACTGACGCTTGGTGCGTGTTGAAGCTGACTTCCTTCTCCATCGGACCCACCTGGAGCATGCATGTTGCGATGCGTCAGAAAAAACTAGGTCTCATTAATTTTTTTTACAAACCCTGTAAATGTTTAGCAGCTGGTTGCACAGCCTTTTTAACCTAGCAAAATGACCTGATTTGTATATATCCATGGAAGGACTAGTAACCATATATTGCCAAGGAGATGTTTTTTTTTTTTTATATTTCACACTTTCTGATACTGATTAATTTACGTGAAAACTAATACTGTATAGCAATGGAATTTGAGTTTTGACCTGTTCCATTCCATTGATTATAAAACAGTATTAAAAAGATTCCGTGAATGTTAATAAGAAGCAAAATACATTTTTATAACCCTTTGAGTGCCAACATCTCTGAGAGATGTGCAAAATATCAGTTAAAAATGACAGCATCACTCACATTTGTTATATAAATTCAAATAATAATGTTTGTAAAAATAGATTATATTTCCTATTTAAGGCAAACATTACAGGTCATTATGATATATAAAAATGTTTGCTTGCCAATTTTTACATCTATTTTGACAAATGCACTTGGTACTCAAAAGGTTAAAGACTTTAAATTACACACAATACATCTGTAACCATACGTTGGACTGTTATCCTGAAGTTATGTGGCAATCATATTAAACAGCATATCTAATGTTCATATGACAGACACATTGACACTAGAACCTACAGCAAAACCCAGCAGATTGTTGTTTTCTAATTTGGTTATGGAGCAGAGGATGAAAGGGGAATATGCTTTGACCCTCTCCACACTTTCATAAACACTGCATATAGGGGTTCCTTATTCTGGTTGATTTGCAAGGCTGCGAATTCGCAGCTTTGGAAATCCACCAAACCACACCCTGCGAATGTCCGAAATTCGCAGCTTTGCGAGTCAACCAGAATAATGGCCATAATGTCCACAGGACTAGCAATACTTGTGCACACAATGCCCATAGGAGTAGCACCCCCCTTCCCCCCAGTGTCAGCCCTGTCCCCCTTCCCCCTATGTCAGCCTTGTCCCCCTTTCCCCCATGTCAGCCCTGTCACCCTTCCCTCATTTTCACATACCATATTTTTGAGCTGCCAGTGCCCACTGCTGCTCCTCTCCGACCTCCTTTCTCCACACCACAGCCAGTAATAGCATGTACCCTCCGCACTGTACTGTGTTCCCCAGCCAGCTGCTCCCATCCTCAGGCAGTCATGGCACTGCCTGCTGAGCAGAGCTCCCGGTCGAGGACACAGAGGGGGAGCACCGATAACTATGAGCACAGCGCTTCCCCTGGGTCCCGACTGTGCATTTGAATTATACCATATAATTACAGGACCAGGGTGTTTTTCTTCAGTGCAGAGCATGTACCAGCAGTATGTACTACATATATATTTATTAAGGGGCCCAACCCATGCACTCTCTAATGGTTTGGCAAGCCAATGTGGTGGCTGACCACAACCCCATTGTAGACTGGCTACACCCCTAATCAGGGGCCTCTACCACTGCATCCCCCCCTGTGGGCCCTTCATGCCCCAGTCCGCAACTGACCCTATTTATTTCTATACGTTCAGCTCTGGTTCCCTAAAATCCCTGTCACCCAGTGAAGATTTTCTGCACAGACTCCTGTATTATTCTCAAACTGACTTTATTTAGCCCTGATGTCTCCACCTCTCAAGATGGCCTCCGTAGTAGTTCTCCTCATTACACTTTCCTCAAGCCAACTGCATCTCTCCAGCTGCCGCTCTTCTTCTGCCTCGAGCTGCATCCTTTCCTTCTCAGGCATACCTGAGAAGCAAGCTTAAGAAAGGAAAAACGTGGGGCGCTCAAAGGTGTTCCCCCGGCTGGTCCAGCTGCTGCAGGCTGTGATCACGGAAGATAAGGCCGGCTCTGAGAGCGGATACAGTCTGTCAGTGTATAACAGCCTGTATCTGCTATCCTATCACATCTGTCTCAGTGACAGCCCTGGCATTGAGGCAGATATGTAGATGCCGCTTCCACGTTGTTTTCTAATGTACTTTTCAGCCTCTTTATGTGCTCATCCTAAGCTCTGCCCCCCGCTGCTGTCAATTTTTATTTGTCAGCAGGAGGCACAGCTCCCGATGCCTCCCAGCGTGCCCACAGTGTCCCACCACATAAATTATTTAAAAAAAATTACAAATAAGATATTTATTGCACACTGTGGGCCTTATTCTAGTTCACTCTTTCTGACAAAATCCTTCTTAGATGGACAAAACCATGTGCACTGCAGGGGGGCAGATGTAAAACGTGCAGAGAGAATTAGAGTTATTTTGTTTCTGTGCAGGGTAAATACTGGCTGCTTTATTTTTACACTGCAATATAGATCTCACTTTGAAGTAAAACCCCACCCAAATCTAATTCTCTCTGCACAAGTTACATCTGCCCACCGGCAGTGCACATGATTTTGTCCATCTAAGAAGGATTTTGTCAGAAAGAGTGAACTAGAATAAGGCCCTATATGTGTTTTAAATAACTTTGTATTTTTTTTTTATCATTTATGACAGGTGAGGCACTGCCTCCCATGCCTCCCCTGATTACACATCCCTGATGTGCACTGCAGGGGGGCAGATATAACATGTGCAGATATAATTAGATTTGGTTGAGTTATTTTGTTTCTGTGCAGGGAAAATACGGTCTGCTTTATTTTTACAATGCAATATAGATCTCACTTTGAAGAAAAACCCCACCCAAATGTAACTCTCTTTGTACATGTTATATCTGCCCCACCTGCAATGCACATGGTTTTGTCCATTTGAGAAGGAATTTGTCTCTAAGACACATTTATAGATACAATTTACGCCAAACATGCGTAAGGAGTAGAAATACATACATACTGTATGAAACTTATTTCTCATTAACTAGTTATTTTTAGTATATATTTCTTATTGCTATGCTAGGCAGTGGACAGTAAAACAGAATAAACAGTAAACTGGTCATTTTTGGCACTGGATTACTTACTTGCAAAAGGCAAATATAGTTCCTTCCATTATAGTTAATTTATGGAAGTGCAAAAGTTCAGTGTCTGCAGATGTCATTTATGCATGATTGAACTTAATTTTATACATCATGCTAAAATAACTGTGCCTGCTAGGGTGCACATTTTTTAATTATCTATTTGGAGGAGCTGTTGTTACTCAGAAAAACATACATGTGGGTTAGGTGCACTTGTGCCCTTTCATTTTATGTCCAGACAAAAACTACATTTGTATCTGTGGGACAAGATGTTTCAGTTAGGGACATTAACAGGTTTGTGGAATGCCACAGATAATTTGATGCTCCCTACTGCCCATAGTAATTGTGAAAAGTAGTCCTAAACTGTCAGTAGAATACCTTTATACCAGTGCTCCCTCTAAGCTGTGCGCGTGTGCGCGCACACAACTCACCGAGCGTGCGCACAGACATTACAACAGAGTGCACAAAGCAGCAGTTGTCCCCTTTTTGCCGTTGTGGACTCAATTAATGTTTGTTTCACCCATTAACTACATTGTGTGCTGTGTTTTGAATGTTTAAATGTTTTGAATGTTTAATATCATTTTGAAGTAAAGTTAACACAAATGCTGAACGTCGTTTTCCAGTTATATATACGTGACGCACAAAAATTTGTAAAATTAGAGGGAACTTTGGGAAATTAGAGGGAACTTTGCCTTATAGTGAGAAGGGTAGGTTCACTCAGGGGTTAAAGTGTGTGTGTGTGTGTGGGGGGGGGGGGTGGAACTGAGGGGTAGATTTATGAAGCAGTGATAAGGTAGAAGTGATGAAGTGCCTGGTACTTTAGCACTGGCCAATCAGCACTTGAATGTCCCTTTTTAAACCCACCCTGTAACTTAACAGTCAGGAGCTGATTGGCTGGTGATAAAGTACCAGGCACTTTATCACTTCTCCTCCCTTATCACTGCTTCCTACATATACCCCTTAGTTCCACCACCTATAATGGTGAGGTGGAACTATTTCAACCTCCACCTTGGCCTTGCACAGAAATTATAACAGAAAAGCATTATAGTTTAATTGGATGCCAAAAAACCTACCAATGGCCCTGCCTAATGGGAGGAGGGGAAGGAAGGAACTAGGTGGTAGAGGGAAATGAGTTCCACCATCTCTCCAGGACCACTTTGAGAACAGGGTAAACTTCTATCATCTGTCCTCTCTGCTATGATTTATTTAAGACATAAATAAGATGGCTAAATAAAGTGATGGGGACACACCCACAACCTTACAAAGGAGCATGTAGTAATATAAAAAAACATATATATGAACTTTAAGCAAAATGTAGCAAATAGTGATTTTTCAAAATCGAATATTTTCAGCAAATTTTGGCCAAACGATTAAAGCAGCTCCCCCTTACTGTCTAGCTGCTACTTAGTGGTTGCTATTGGTAATTAAACATTTATATTTCTTCTTGTTAGTAAATAGTTACCCTTACAAGATGGTATCTGGTCCCTGGGTTGACAATGTCTAGGTCGCCAGTCACTAAGTCAACCACTATAGGTCGACACCTAAGAATGGTCAAAATACCCTAGGTCGAAAGTGACAGAAGGTCAACAAAAGCTTAAGGTTGTACATGGTCAACACACAAAAGGCCAACACAAGTTTTTCATGTTTTTTTTTGTTTATCCCGACTTGGTTCATACTATACTATCCAAGTGGGCAAAGAGTTAGAATATAATACTGTAGTGCGTGCGGCACATGCCCGAAACATGCGAGCCATTGAAGGGGAAGCAGCACAGTTATACGTTGTCCATATCAACATATGTCAAAATAGAAACTAAAAAAATGTGAAAAACTCGTGTCAATCTCTTGAGTGTCGACCATGTACATGTCAACCTTAAGCTTGTGTTGACCTTCTATCACTGTCGACTTAGGGTATGTTGTCTATTCTTAGGTGTCGGCAAAGTCACTGTCGACCAATAGTAGTCGACCTAGTGACTGTCAACCTAGACATTGTCCCAAAACCTACAAGACAGCTCAGCATTGCTAAAGAAATATGAAAAAGAAATGATTTGCATAGTGTCATTATTTAAAGTCATTTATTTAATTAAAGTTGATTAAAGTATGTAAAGCATTGTAATCAGCTGTCATCTGCTACACTGAGCAAAATATATTTTTTAAAAATATATATTTTTAATCACTGGGATAAACTAGACAGCCATAACTGAACTTGTACAGGCATAAACAAGCAATGTGTATATACAGCTAATAAGCATATTCTAAGGGCAGTCACTGGACCAAATCAAATATCTTTATTTAATTCAATTAAATCAGCCTGCTGCCTATTTTGTATCATTGTCGTTGCATTTATGTCAAATCATTTTTTTCCCTTTCTTAACATTCAAATATTTCTATTGCTAGTTAGTTGCGTGTTTTGTGTCACATTATATATTTGTACGTTGATCATAGAGCCATCAATTATAATAATTTCTCATAAAATAAAGTATTTATTTGGCATGACTAAGTTGCTGTACTTCGAAAAATGAACTTTTTACCTGCGTAGTTCTATTTTCTTGGATAATGAAATGATCCCATTGAAACAGGCAATGCCCATTGTAAATAAGCAATGCTCATTCAACTATTGTAAGCTTTGACTATTCAGACATTGCAGGACCACAGATACACTTACGTAAGGCCTAACGAACAGTAATTATCTTTTGGCTAAAGAAAAAGCCCAAACAAATGCTAAGCTGTATTATCGCTTGGCTTCTGACATGAGCTGATAATCAGATTTTCGTGTTTAAAACCATGATCCTTAAACAATGCTACTCACTGTCTGTGCTTTCCGATATTACCCTTAATTAGAAAGAACAGAAACACAAATCTGAATTATTTGAAAATCTGGTTTGTCTGGTCAGTGGTTTCAGAGGTTTAACTTTGTTACAAATGAGCCAGGCTTTGTGCGGCAGTGAAAGCTGCACCAGGAAATCAAAATCTTAACTTGTATGACAGTAAATGAGAGTAGTATAACTAATTCTTGGCAGCGTTGTTGCTATGTAAAATCTATACGCATAGTTTGCTATATATATATATATATATATATATATATATATATATATATATATATATATATAGCAGAACTTTAAAACTAAAAATCAGATTATACATCATAATCAATTTTTATTTTATTTATGGGCATGTTAGTTTAATGAAGATTATATTAGGTCTACCTGTACAACAGTGTTCACATTCTATGTGTAAAATAGGTTCCAAAAGCAATGTAATGCAGCTAAACCTTTGAGAAAAATAAAAGCATGGCAACAAATGATACGGTCCATATTTGCATTTCCACATGTGGTTATCTTGTACTGCAATGCTGCATTTACTTAAACAATCTGTCTTTCAGTCTGTTAGACAATTAGAATTGTGGCCAATTCCATCCTATTCATGTGTGGTCACACTGTGCTGCTCCAGTAGTGTTACGTACCCTGAACAATACATATACAAATAACCATGTTTTTGTTTGGTCTAAAAGTAACAAATTGGCCAAGATGATCTTACTTGTGGGCATGGTTAGCTTCCGTAAAAGCCTTGCCAAAATCTACTTCATGTCTTCATGAGCTTTCAGAACAGCAATCCACAAATACTGGATTGACAGGCTGCTCCTGTCTCACAATATCTTCTTTTCCTAATTTTATATGGTTGTAGCTCAATCTGTAGCTCTTTTAAAAAAAAATGAATTCCCTTATACAAGGGGCAGTATGTACACATATAAATAATTATTACCTATATTACTGACTGATACAAGTAGCTGGTTGGATTAAGAAATACCAGTGAGAAAAGCCAAAGAACTATATAATGTAATATATCAATAATATATAAATATCATCAAGCAGTACCATAATATACATTTATATGAATGTAAAATGTTCAAATCAAATAAGAATACAACATTGACATCCTTTTGGTATTTGTATGTTAATATATATATATATATATATATAGCTTGACACATCTCCACAGAGCCACTATTTTTCTGCTGATATCTGAATATGTGTGAACTTTGAATTGAGTATCAGTTCCTGGTTTTGTGAAGGAATCTTTTTCCTGAGGATCTTCGGTCACATTGGATCCCACACTGGACCTTTGTCCCATAAAAACTTTTAAGAAGGTAGACGCTTCCTTCTACCATTTTGTGTATTATTTATTTCAAATCATTATATGCCCCTGATGAAGGCACCATGTTGACGAAACGCGTTGGACCTGACACAAATGCTTGATCATATGCTGTGAAAGAACCACACACAAGTTATAAATAAAAACTTTTTTTATATGTTTATCAGTCTCTTATAGCGCACTCTGAACTTTTCTTTTTCTTCATCTCTAAAAACTCTGGGTCCCGACTAACAGGGGATCCGTCAGAGTTGCTGCTTTAGGTTAATTGGGCGCAGATTAGGGTACCACCCTCGTTTATATATATATATATATATATATATATATATATATATATTAGCATGGTATGGTGAGGATCTGAGAGAATTTTTGGAGTGTATTAAATACCTTAATATGAATGAATTCAATCTAACTTTTACTTGTAATAAATATAGTTCTGAGTGTCGAGAATTTTAAAGGTAGTAATATAATTATTAATACATTCACGTACTTTAAACTGGTACATGGTAAAAGTTATTTGGATTATCAAAGTTGTCATTTTAGGACATGTACATATGCAAATTGGATAGTATTAATATTGTGGCGCTTTCCCTTTAAAACTCTTTAAAACCATATGTCACTACAGGTGTGAATATAATAAAAATACATAGACCTGCTCAAATATTATTATTATTATCCCTTTGTAGCACTGGGAATCAGATGATTTCATGCAGGTTCTGAAAGATAATGGTCTTGTTTTGAAATCACATAAGACCATAAAACATAAAACAGTGATAGTACCGAACCTTTGTAAAACAAAAGGTTTTAATCAATATTGAACTTATAAATTTAAGATGGTTTAAAGGCATAACATAATTCCCAGGTTCAAGCAGCTACCGCGATGGTAAGTCTCGATCTCCCTGGGACTCTGCAGTGGGCCCAGTGGAGATGATGTCATTCCAGTCAGTCCAAACACAGATATGTCAAATCTGAAAACAGGTAGGTAGCCACACTTAACGCGTTTCAAGCTCTATGAGCTCTTCTTCAGAAGTGTGGATAGATTGGCTACGGAACCTGTATTTAAAACCCCTTCAATAAAAATTACACAAGTGAAGGGGGTTTAAATACAGGTTCCATAGCCAGTCTATCCACACTTCTGGTGAAGAGCTCACAGAGCTTGAAATGCTTTAAGTGCCGACATAAATACTAAATGGGAAATGATTCCATTAGCCTCAACCAAGTGGCCAGCTGGAATCAAGAAAACCACAGCATACAAAGTATAACACACGCGCACACACACAAAACACAAATTTGTATATCTATGGCCGGTTGTCTTGAACGGGCATCAATATTAAATTTCAAACCTTTCTGGGTCTTGTATGTTATATTATTGTTGTTTTATGTCCATTGGCTGAAACCAATGAAGATGCGGGGGACATGAAAAGTGACTCTAGAATCCTGTGGCAGTGTCACTTTGTAAAAACAGAATTTGCATTTCAAATGCATATACTGATGTGAGACGTTATACCTTACTGAGGGACAGATTTATTAAGCTCGGTGAAGTGATAAAATGCCTGGTTTTTATCACCGGCCAATCAGCTCCTACCTGTGATGTTACAGGCTTGGTTTGAAAAATGACAGGAAGGAGCTGATTGGCCAGTGATAAAAACCAGACACTTGATCACTTCACCGAGCTTGATAAATCTACCGCTTACTCATTGCCTCCAAAGCTCATTCTATCAGAAATTAAAGAAATAAATACTGCTTTAAAAAAAAAACTTTTTCCAGTTCTGATAAAGAGTTATTTGAGGCTGAATAGTCAGAAGCAGTGTGTATATACATCTATTTATATAGCACCACCAGTGCATACAGCTACTTTCAGAGTTAAAACTTACAGACAGGGGAAAAGCTTAAGGAAATGTAAGAAAATAAAGTTTGACAGCACTTGTGAGATCTACTCTTAAAGACTCCTCTATTAAAAAGGCAATGCAAACAATGTACTTAAATGGTGGCGAGACATTTTGTGTTGCGCAAACACAACTTAAAATATTTTTGTTTCATGCCTGTAGATAAAGTTTCCCCTTTGAGAAGGGGTGGACACTGTAACAAACTATTGGTACAGAGGGAGTGCTTCTGGATTAATTGAACATCAGACCATACAGTCTATGGGCCTTATTTTGGTTCATTATTTCTGACAAAATCCTTCTTAGATGGGCAAAACCATGTGCACTGCAGGTGGGGCAGATGTAACATGTGCAGAGATAATTAGATTTGGGTGGGGTTTTACCTCAAAGTGAGATCTATATTGCAGTGTAAAAATAAAGCAGTCAGTATTTTCCCTGCACAGAAACAAAATTACTCACCCAAATCTAATTCTCTCTGCACCTGTTACATCTGCCCCCCTGCAGTGCACATGGTTTTGTCCATCTAAGAAGGATTTTGTCAGAAAGAATGAACCAAAATAAGGCCCTATGGCCCTTATTCTGATTGATGCGTACTTTTCCGCATACTTTCGGATAGCGTCTTTACGGCATCTGCGCATGCGTGGAGAACGCAACGCGCATGTGCCACGCATTGACTCCGTACCTGTTCGGGCAAATCCCGTACAAAACTGTGCACCGCAATCAGTCTGGAAATATGGGCGTATTATGGGCGTCATGCGGAATGAGACATGGGCGTAGTTTCAAAGTGGGAAAAACTGGGAGGAAACATGGGCGGACACGGGGGAGTACACTTATGTTGGGGGGCGTGCATTCGGATAGCACTCCGAATGCACGCGACCAAAACCGATAGAAATGTACGGTGTCCATAAGTCAAGTATTGCTTTGCGGAAACCACTCGGTCTTGCGGTAGGCGAACGGAACGCCTAATGACTACAAGCATTAACACCTGAACCCAATACAATCGACTCCTTTACTCATTACTCACTAATAGGACGCTTGTCAGTGCTTTAATTGAAACCATTGCTGCTTCAAGGAACCTTTACTAAACACACACATATGCTGTACTTGTCCCACACTTTTAAACTGCTAAGAATGGACATCACTGAATATTAATCCTATCAATACACATTTGTATTCTACATGTACTAATTAAACCACACAATTTTGGTAAAGTAAAGACATTTATTTAAATACATTTCACAGACAATGAAACTGTGAAGCAATTAAAAAAAAAAAAAAATAATACCAAAAACCATGGCAGGAATGTACCAAAATAACTTATAATCCAAAATAAATATAATTGCACACATTCATAGCCACAGCAGAATCATTTGGAACACAAAGGGACTTAGCAACATCACTTCAAGTACAGCTGACAGTAATGGCAGGCAAAAGAGGGCAACAGGGGAACCAAAAATGACATATGAAGCAAGGGCTCATCTGGTTACCCTCCGCACGTGATTGGACACAAGAAGCTGACACACACAGCACAATGAAAGAGTTGGGACCACATAACGGTGGAGATTAATGCAGCCACAAGTTCATTTGCGAGCACGTTTGCCCTTGGTAGGCTCCTTGGCCTGTGCAGCAGCTCTTCGGCCACGGCCAGATGCTGGGGCAGGTGGAGCAGATGCTGGTGAGGGGGTGGATGGTCTACCCCTCCTGCCAGCAGGGAGTGTTGCAGGTGGTAATGCACCAGAAACAGATGACATTAGGACCCTATTGCTGTTAACTAGCTCCACCATAAGCTCATTATGGTGGAGGAGGAGATCATTTTGACGCGTGGCTTGCTCGGCCAGCACCTGAGCACTTGCAGCCATGGCCTGATGCGCCTCAGCCATGGACTGCATGCTCCCAGCGATGGACTGCTGGGTGCTGACCAAGCTCGCCATGATCTCCTCGGTCCTACGCATCTGTTCTGATGCCAACTCTCCCTGCTGGTTAATGTCCCCAAGCATCTGGGCCAAGCTGGCATAATCATGCAATACTCATCACTACTGTTATAGACAACACATGTGAGAGGCCTATAAATAGTGAATTGCTGCTAGAATCATTTGTCTCCAGATCTGTTTTTGTCAGGGTCTAAGGTAAGCTCTTCCATGGTCCTTGTAGATATGATATCCATTAACAATGTAAGTGTATGAATGTATGCACCATTGCCTCACTGACTACAGATTGTTGGGCCAGCAAAGTGTTTGTAGCATTATTGCAACATGTCACATGTTCACTATTTCACTCACAGGTCTTAAACCTGTGTGTGTCCATCTATTGCAGGACAACATGTCCCAGCAATAGGTGAAATGTGTCAGAGTACATGATGTCGGCAACAAATGCAGACACCTTTGATACTCAAGTAGTGTTTAGTAGTTCGATGTTGTAAGCATCTGTGTGTTTAGGACGGTGTGTATTGAGTTCATATTATTGTTACATCATTATAGAGTCAAATGGATCTTCGCAATTTGACGGGGCGGCCATCTATTGTACGTATTGAAGCCTACAAATCTATTTGTTGTCGGATATGGCCATTATGTGCATAGGTGCATCATTATTTATGTTCATTTCTTTATAGGTTGCTGAAGCAATGATGGCATTCATGGAAAGGAGGCTAAGGGCACTTGCGGCTCTCCCCACTCGTCGCCCAAGGAGGCCAGGACGTGCTAGAATCTATCGCACACGGGTGACTCTGTTTGGTATGCCCGATGATGAGGTACTTACTAGGTACCGGTTACCGCCACATGTCATTCTGGATCTGCTCTCGTTAATTGAGAGTGATCTGGAACCTCTTCACGGGATCACGACAGCAATTCCGCCTCACACACAGCTGCTGGCGGTGTTGCATTTCTGCGCCTCAGGATCATTCCAACAAGTAGTGGCAGTACTTGCTGGAATATCTCAGCCGGCCTTCTGCCGAATCCTGAGGCGTGTGACGTCGGCCATGTTTAGGCGCAAGGGGCACTTCATGGCCATGACATTTGCCACTGAGACCCTGCGCAGAAGCCAGCAGGCCTTCCATCAAATTGCTGGCTTCCCTAATGTGATAGGGGCTGTGGATGGCACCCATGTACCATTTGTGCCTCCATCTCGAAGTGAGAAGATATATAGGAACCGCAAATTGTTCCACTCACTGAACGTGATGGTGGTATGTGGCCCATCCATGGAAATTCTCGCCTTCAACTCGAAGTTTCCCGGAAGTGCCCATGACTCTCATGTCATCCGACAAACCGGGATTTGGCAAAGACTACAAGAGCTGGAAGGCCGTGATGCGTGGGTTCTGGGTGACTCTGGTTACCCATGTATGCCCTGGCTACTTACGCCGTACAGCTCCCCAGCACCAGGCCCACAGGAGGCATTCAATCAGGTGCATGTTGCCACCAGGCAAGTGGTGGAGCGCTCAATTGGCCTTTTAAAGGGTCGATTTAGAGTGCTCCACCGCACTGGTGGTGACTTACAGTATGCGCCTGAAATGGTGTCGAGGATCGTGGGCCTGTGTGTATTTTTCCATAACATTGCTGTGCGGCGTGAGATACCCTTTGATGAGTGGGAGGTTCCATCTGAGCCACAAGATCCGCCCATGCGCCCATCCCGTGCCCCTGAATGCCGGAGGGGATACCAGCTGCGGGACTCTGTGGCGCAAAGATTCTTCAGGTACATTTTATATAGTTGACCAGAACACACCAATTGTTGTAAAAATCACCCCTTCAAATAAGTACAGTGTGTTAGTTGTCAGTCTTACAAAACGACAATTAGCCAGCCTGCCCTCCTAATGGCCAAGAAATAGGAGATATTTATCATATGTGCTTAGTTTTGGTGGAAGTACAATATAGGTGGTCATTATTATACCTTGTGCAAGGGATCTTATGTGTTTGTTATATCTTCATTCTTGTAGTTGATACTATCACTGATGTCTGGTGAGTACATTGATTTATTCTGTAATGTGGTGGTGACTTTTTTCGGTGTTGATGTATGATTTGTTTGCAGATATATATATATATATATGATATTTGAATTTATTAACATGTTTATAAATTTCAAGGAGCAGGCAGGCAGGCAGGCAGGCAGGCAGGCAGGCAGCCAGGCAGCCAGGCAGCCAGGCAGCCAGGCAGCGCTGGTGTATAATGGTGGACTCAGGATACCTGCAAGTATGTGTATGTGTCTTTTCAACATAAATGTACGCTTACACATAGATGCATAGAGTAAGTAATGCGAAGTACAGCTAGGCGTTGCTAAGCTATAGCACGCGTTGCTTGGCGGTGCGATGCGTTATTCGATTTGCAAAGTGCATACACACTGTGTTTTATATATATCAGATTTGTTCATTGCCATACATCAGCACTACCGTTTTGAAGGCATGCAAATTTTTCGCCATTTGTGTTGGCGCAGAGACGCTGTTCATGTAAAGATGAACAATAAAGTTATTAACACAAATAACTGTGATAAACCAATGAAAGCACATGATTGGTTGATTGATGCCATTGTTAACATGGCGGAGACACGCAGAGCAGAGGCGTTTTCACCTGCGGAACTGAGGGCTCTGGTCTCCGTCATGGAGACAAGGCTGGGCCGTGCAGGGCCCTTTATAACAAATGGGCAGAAGCGGCGGGCCTATGCTGCGGCAGGGCGCCGGATTTACGCCCGCACCCGGGTGCGGAGGAGCATCGGCCAGTTAGAGAGGCACTGGTCAGACCTCCGCAGGCGCCAGCCCCAGCTTCTCCAAGAGATCAGGAGGGAGATAGCTGTTTGTGAGTATTTTCGAAATGAAATTTCGCACTTACATCATAGCATATATAAACAATAAAAATTGTCTCATGATAAGTGGGTGTCCATGGGTTTACAAGTCCATAGACTGTTATGTGTGCTTCTTCCTGGTTAACATGCAGTCATGTGGCTTTTATATGTAATTACATAGCATTCTTGATTCTGATGCATACAATGTGCCAGATCTAATATGTGTTAAACATTGATAAATGCAAGGGTTGTAATGATTGAACAAATTACTAACAATCACATAATAACTTAAATGTCACATTTTGGAGTCCATTAACAGTAAGGAGCAACTTTCAAGCATCGTTTTTGATCATTATCACCCTTCCATGTATCTCTTGTTATGGATTAATACATGTGCCCCAATGACCCTACATTGACAATGATGTTTGTTTTCTACCACACAGCACGAGCCCGAGCACGACAGGCACGGGAACAGGCCGAGGCAGGCCAGGCCGAGGAGGAGGTGCAACAGCCTGATGAGGAGGTGCCGGCGATGGTCGAGGAGGAGGAGGAGCAAGTGGAGGAGGAGGAGCAAGTGGTGGAGGAGGTGGAGGAGGAGGAGCAAGTGGTGGAGGAGGTGGAGGAGGAGGAGCAAGTGGTGGAGGAGATGGTGGAGGAGGAGGAGCAAGTGGTGGAGGAGATGGTGGAGGAGGAGGAGGTGTTGGTGGCGGAGGAGGAGGTGGAGGAGGTGGTGGTGGTGGCGGAGAAGGAGGTGGAGGAGGAGGTGGTGGTGGCGGAGAAGGAGGTGGAGGAGGAGGTGGTGGTGGCGGAGGAGGAGGTGGAGGAGGTGGTGTTGGCGGAGGAGGTGGCTGAGGAGCCCACGCTTGTCACGGAGTCGCCCGAATCAGAGGGGGAGGAGGCGTGTGAGGCGGTGGAGGCCCAACAGATCGGTATGTATACATAATGCATCATTCATGAATTAGTTGTACCGGTATTTGTTATGTAGCACTGGTGATGATAAATTTTGTTACAATACTATTAATACAGAACCCAAAGTGGGTAGCTACAGATACAGGTACGGGTTAGATGGGGTGTCCAAGGCATCCCTTTCATCCAGGACACCGCTTAATTACACCGGTTTGTGGGATGGCTTGGAGCTCCATTTTGACTGCCACATAACCGTTGTAGTTAAACAGGATCCTGGAGTAAAGGGATGAGTGTATCATTTGTGGATTAAATTCACCTGCTGCAAGCGTAGATTCTGTCCCATCATATAGCGGAATATATGTTTTAGGTGAATGTTATTTATAAACTATATGATGTATGCTATAAATGGAGTATGGGCCGGCCTACCTTGGAATGGAGTCACAAGTTGACAGTGTCCCTGGAGCCTCCTCTACCTATACACCCCCTGTAGTTCAGATTGTTTTTTTCCCCTCACAGAATTGTAGGTTGGTTTAGACTGAATTATGATTTTGAGGATGTGTACTGTGCATTCCTGACATTTGCATAACTCCCATGCCACGAACCATCACTGAACTTATACTGAGGAGATTGTGACAAGTTCTTATTGACGGAGGCCATGACATGCTTGTCATTGGTTAGTCATGGGTGGGTTGTGAATGAGAAGAAACACTATGACTGTTATGTCTTCTGCAGAGTAAAGGGTAGAGGGACAAAAACACAGTATTTAGTAAATAAGTTTCCATGTATGTATGTATATATGTATGTGTCATATCTATTTATCTATGTGTGTCTGTATCTCTCTACATATATATATATATATATATATATATATATATATATATACACATGTCACCTAGCATTTCTGCGATTTATGTAGCAGTATGTGAAATGTATGCATGAATATCATGACTAATTTTTGCCCCTTTGACATGCCCACAGATGCCACAACACCAGCAGATGAGGGGGTTCGTGGGGCCCTCCTGCGGATGGGCCACCATTTGCGGCTCCTAATTGCCGATCTTCAGGACCTCCGTGATTTGCTGCTATAATTTTTTTTTTTTCGTCTTTTCTATTTAAATGTTTAATTTTCAACACAATAAATCTTTTATGCAAGTTCAAAGTTGTTGGTTTTCTTTGCACATTAAACAGTATATGTGTAGATTGTTTATAATATTTTACACAGGGTCAAATACAAACCATTGCACTTCAATTGCTGGAAGGGTTAATGTGTGCAATGCATGTGTTAGGCATGCTTGTAAGGATATATTGGCATCTAATTGATTCCAATTCCAAATAAACATTTTTTTATGAGGATAGGTAATTGAATAAGTGGGTCATGTGATGTATTGCAGAATAGACATAATAGTGAGTAGTTTTGCGTAAATACACCGCTTCCGTGCGGAAGCACCGCTTGCCATCCGTTTGGATGCGGGATTCCCGTGCCTACTCTGTAATACCGTGCAGAATCGGAGTGTTTCCCCCGCACACGCATGGTTTGTATGTCGTCCGTAAACACGCCCTGTTCTTAAAGAGTGAGTCCGTCCGAATGCGGAGGACACGTGGGCGTTTCTACGGACGATGGCCGCACGCGGCAGCACAGCGTGGCGTGCGGACCGCACCGTAAGAATTCGGGAATATCCGCACCGATCAGAATAAGGGCCTATATGAGGAGCAGACCATTCATTGCTTTTTACAGATATGATCTAGATGGTAATGTCCGCTTCATTACTACTTTTCTCTAACTTGTATTTGTGTGTCACAAGTACAACTTTTCTACTATCTTTTTTTGTAAAATATTGTGTTGTCGTGTTTTATGTTGTATGCAGGCTGGGGAGCTTTGTGTCCCGTCCACCATGTAAAAATGAAAGCCATCTACTAAAAAGGAATGTCAGCAGTCATGCCGCAACTGCTTGGAGGCGGGGCTTACAAAGTGAAGTCATGTCTTTCAGTTTGTGTCCCCCGTTGCCAGGCAACTTTGTCAAACTCTGTGTTGCTTTCATACCACTTCCCCAAAATTTCTGTGTACAAGATGCCACATTCCCCTCACCACACATTGGGGCAAATGTATGACCATTCGATATGGGGAGAAGGGGTATCAGCGCACGTTATGTGACTGATACCGCTTCTCCCCCATGTATGACGGAGCCAGCATGCACCCCTGTCCATATCGGCGCTGCTATCTATATGATAGCAGGCCTAATGTATGAACATTCAGCATCGCTGACCGTTCCGCCCGATGCTGGTTTTGACTTCACCAGCAGCAGGTTGGTGAAACCCTATCTAAACAGCAGGGACAGCGCTATTAGCTCTGGGCTGCGCTGGGAATCTTGCGTGAATAGCGAGATCCCGCGCATGCCCAGTCCAGCCGGCTGGGGGAAAGGAGATTGCACATCAGTGTAAACTGATGCGCTATCTCCAGGAGGGGACATCACCAGAGGTGGGAGTTAGCGCCACCCCGCTTCGGCAGACAAGATGTTAAAGCATCTTGTTGGTCTCCCCTCCTGCTTCGCCTCACAAAGGAGGCGAAGCAGGAAGTATTATAGCGGCGCGATAAGCGCTGCTATAATACATCTGCCCCACTAAGGGGTAAAGTTACTAAGATGGGAGTTCTATTGAAAATGGGATGTTGCCCATAGCAGCCAATCAGATTCTAGAAGGTGCTAAATAAATAAGAAGTAGAATATGATTGGTTGCATCAATAGAACTCCCATCTTAGTAAATGTACCCCTATGTAACACCCCCCCCCCCTCCCCCCACAAGCATAACCATCCCCGGGCTCTTTGAGCCAGTCCTGGTTGCACAAATACGGGGGTAAAAATCAAATGGGGTTCCCCTGTATTTCTATAACCAGCACCTGGCTCTTGTCCTGGTCCTTGTTCCCAAAATATAGGGCACAAAAGGAGTAAGAGTCCCCCACATCGCAGAGACCAGCAATGGGCTCAAACAGCCTGCAGTGTCATGCCACAGCCGAGGGGACACTTTTAACATAAGGTACCATGAAAACCAGCATGCAGGGAATTAATGAGCCCACTGGGACTTGTAGTCCTACTATAGGACCAATACCCAAGAACACACACACACACAAATTAAAGTTAATCTTTATTATACTCCCACATGCAGATGGAGCCCTCCTTATCTAGACCTTTAAGTGAGTAATAGGATTACTAATCCCCTACTGTATTGTTCTATGTATTGTATTGCTGCTGAGAACAATAGGATAGCCATGGTGAGCCAAGACCTAAGGAAGATAGTTGAGAGGGGCTCCATCTGTACATCCATAATCACCTATAGGGTCCCCCGTAGACCTGTTCTCTTCTCCGTTAGAAGGGTACCTTTGAAAAAATAAATTATATTAACTATCCCTCTGGGGATCACATCCTCTTCGGTTCAAGTAGCATCCACGGGTGTCACACAAACAAAAAAAATTATCCTGATACCAGCAGGGGCGGATTTAGGGATGAGGGTGCCCCTAGGCACAACAATAATGTTTACTAAGTAGGACAGTTTATATGGGCAGTATCTGCATGTCCTATCCATTTAGACTCTATTTAAGATGGAATATAGTACAGTACAGTGGATATTTTGCAGTTATTGGTACATTTTGGGCTGACAGTACTATCACAGGCATCCAAGTGCCGCCCCCAAACATGTGCCGCCCCTAGGCACGTGCCTCACGTGCCTAATGGGAAATTTGGCTCTGGATACCAGCAGACTGAAGGAATAGCAAGTGTGTTAACAGAGGGAATTCCTGGTGACGTCAATAGAGTCACCTTGTGGTCAGCCTGAGTTGCAGGTTCCCCCCATAGAAGCCCATGTTAAATTCCTAACATCTGCTTCTATGGAGCCGCGCAGAGCTCCACCGGAGCCCTCTCCAAATTGGCAGGAGGGATTGACACTCAAAATTGTGGTACTCCCTGAACGCCTATTAGGCCTTACTTTCACTTTGCATATGCAGAATCTGGTGCAGGTTAGAAAAGGTCATAGTGAGTCTTCAAATGCATAATTCCACTACAGAATGTTCATAATATTAAACATACTGTACACAAAGGGATGTAACTCATCTCAGTGGGACTAACAACAAAATATTTAAGTGTTCACACCTGTACACCCCCTTTCCCCACAGCCCACCACCATTGCCCTTAAGCTATGCTGAAACAATATTTTACCTGCAGTGTGCAAAGTGAAAACATGGCTACAGCGCACTCCCTACCTTTCCGTCCTGTGAATCTTTAGCTGAATCTGGATGTGCCTACTGTGGGTGAGAAGCTTGGTTGGTGGGTACCGGCCAAGCTGGTGCTCCATGTCTACAGCTGCAGTGTGTAACTGGGTGAAGGGAGGAGGATGGGCCAAGTGTTGTGGGCCCTGTAGCAAACATACTCCCAGCACTAATCTATCTATAAATCTAAGGGGGCTATTCAGACCTGATGAAACGGCTGCGAATTCACAGACCAGGTGAAAATCTAATGGCTGCGCATGCGTACAGCCCATAGTATGCATGCTGCGGCATCCTATGAGAAAACTCTGCTACTTTTTATCGCTGGCTGTACGCCATTTCATTGATAGCAAGCTGGTGTTTGGGGTGGTAACCGGTCGTTTTCTGGGAGTGTCAGGGAAATCTCTGGGGTTCCCAGGCATTTGAAGGGAAGTTGTGATGTCAGCTCCAACTCCAGCTCTACAATTTAGCAGCTCAGCGATCAGATCTGAATAACTCCCTATATTTCTATCATAGACCCACACACATAGGGGCCGATGCAGACCTGGTCATTGAGCAGTGACTTCAGCACCTCTGTCGATGGTGGGGATCTACACATGCGCATAGGCGCTAATGCACATGTGCAGACCCCTGCAGCGAGCACCTTCAGTGAAAATTTAATTCACCGGGGCACTCGCTGCCTGATTGACACCCAGGGTTTCATGGGCGTGCCTACAGAAACAGTGGGCGTGCCCATAGAAACACTGGGTGGGCCCCAGGGAATGCAGGCATTCCCCTACCTGCTCAGAGTGTGGCGACTGACACATTGACATCATTGCCCACCCCCAAGTCCTGTGCTACTTTTTGGCTGCGAACAGAATAAACATCATTCGATAGTAAGTAACCACCAAAGGATGTTTCTTCTGTGCGGGAGCTTGCGAGCGAATGTGTAAGCATACACATCTGCTTGCACTATAGCGAGGGGATTCGGGCAGTGGGAGGGGGGTGCGTTCGCCCCGATGGCATTAACCGGCTCCATAGGCTCCAACTATACGCAGCCTAGAGAATTAGGCCAATAATGTACAGTATATAGATGTAGTAATTTGACTCTGAAATCCTAAAACAGTTGTAATTCAGCTATACATTTAAATATAGCTTTGTGTTTAATTGTAGGTGTCACTGCATCACATGCGTTGCATTTTGAGTTCTTTTTTTTTACCAAGAAAGAAAGAAAAAAGTATTTAGTTGCTACTGTAGTTATAAACAGACATAAAGGGCTTTCTGTAAAACCACAGAAAATTTGGCAAACACACAATTGAAAAGTACAGGTGCGAGGAGTGTGCTAAGACTCAGAGCAAACACCAGTTGCTTTTGTGCTTTTTTAATGAAAGAAGTTACCTTTCTGTCTGAGAAATTTATTACCTTTAAATATTTGCAACTCTCAGCCGACAGTACAGAGCTCCACTTTGTATTATTTCTGGACAATAGGGCTGGCTTGTGGTAACAAGCAGATGCTTGAGTGGCCTGCGTGGCATAAGGTACACTATCAATCAAGAAAATCAATATTTGCTGTACTGGTATCTTTGTGGCGTACATTCACCTAACTTGTAAATTGGGCTGTGTACTATATGATAAGTAAGCCTCTTACTGATTTTACTTAATCATTTCTGAAGTACAACCAGCAAGGAAGGATGTTAGTTCTTTCTGCCTTGAAACAAACACTTAACTACTGGAAATATTTACTTCACTGAGTACTCAGAAGATGCTACACGCAGTACATATGCCACTCTCCAAACATGGTCTGCCCGCTGTAGTGGCCTAATAGTAACCAGACTTGATTGTGCACAGTAATATTGTACTATAATCTAATGCAATAAACCAAACAGTACCAAATATGAATCTTTCTACAATTGTAAAAGGTAATTTGTTATATTAAATTTGTTTGTCTGAGTTAGTAGATTACACCTCGCTCCCCCCCTTGGCATTGAAATGGTCTGAAGCCTTTAAATACCTGGGGATTTGGGTAAGTAGAGACCCCAAGGAGTTTATCCATAAATTGCCAGTAACTGTGTCTGGCAGGGTAAATTTGGTAAAAATGATTGTTCTCCCTAAACTCTTGTATATAATACATCAATCCCCGATCTTTCTTCCCAAGTCCCTTTTCAGGAAATTTAATAGCATGATAGCTTCGTTCGTGTGGAACAACACTCGCTCAAAGATTCAATTAAACAATCTAATGCGGGAAAAGGGAGAAGGCGGACTGGGCCTGCCAGATCTTAGAAGATATTATATTGCTACACAATTAACGCAGATTAGAACATGGATTATGGAGGAATATGGTAGTGACCAGACGAGAGCCCTGGTTGCGCATACGATCACAGATAGCAGCCCCTGGGGTAGAATTTTGCAAGGCCACACTCGAATATCAGATCCACCGCTGGTTACCCAAGCCATCAAAGTGTGGCAAGAAGCCCATAAAAATATAGAAACAAGGTTTATTGATGAGGAACATCCAATAGGCGACTCAGTTACATTTAATAAATTAGCAGAATTACAGGTTAAAAAAGTCTGGGTACCCCACGAAGTCACTACCCTTAAACAACTATATAACAGCTCTGGATTAAAATCATTTCAACAGTTAGTGGTGGAGTTTGAAATCCCACGGGTATATTTCTATAGTTACTTAGAGATAAGGCAGGCTTTGGAAGTACAATTCCCAAATCCCCCCCCCCCCCCCCCCGTATTTGGTGAATCCCCTATTAAAAAAATAATAAAAACGGGGGACAAAAGAAAGCTAGCTTCTAGAATATATAAAAGTCTTGGAAAGACGAAATATCAGGAGCCCCTGGAAGGGCTGAAGGGGAAATGGGAAGAAGAGTTGGGTAACATAAGTATGGAAGAATGGCGGGAAGCCATGCTGTTAATCCCCAAGGCTACTAATGGGGTTCGTATACAACAAGTCCAATTATTCATTCTCCATAGGTCTTACATGACGTTGACAAGGATGGTTAAATTTAAGGCCAGGACATCAGCAACGTGTCCAAAATGCAGAACAGACCCTGGCACTTTTTTCCACCTCCTATGGGAATGCCGACGGGTTAACATCTATTGGCAAAAGGTCATAGAGACAATTGTAAATACAGGCTTCCCGAGAGAAATTTTTTCAGCCAAGGGGTGCATTTTGAATATTGTTGATGGCAATGGTATTTCAAGACAGGACAGGATGTACATTAACAATATGTGTTCCCTAGCAAAAGTGATAGTGGCCAGACAATGGCTGTCTAGTAATGCCCCGGAGTTTAATAGCTGGCTGGCCCTAGTATACTATACAGTAATGCAGGAAAAATACCTATATACAAGCCGCAATAAGATGGATAAATTTATGCAGATCTGGAATCAGTGGATAATATCTCCTTATTATAAAGACACTAGTAAACACTGATACTTAAAAATATAAAATACATAGATTGCACATAAAACACAGAATGTAATGGTATTGACTGTGATAATATAGACATAGATGTTTTAAGATTGCTGAATTATAATGTTAGAAATAAAAATTCACAAATATAGTATGTGGAGAGATGTGAATACAGTGAGTAGGTTATGTTACATAAATGCACAAAGGTCGCACAATCAATCTACATAGATCGTCTTTCTAATTTGTAATGTATTTGTTTTCTTTATGACACAAAGGGCCTTATTTTGGTTCATTCTTTCTGACAAAATCCTTCTTAGATGGGCAAAACCATGTGCACTGCAGGTGGGGCAGATGTAACATGTGCAGAGAGAATTAGATTTGGGTGGGGTTTTACTTCAAAGTGAGATCTATATTGCAGTGTAAAAATAAAGCAGTCAGTATTTTGCCTGCACAGAAACAAAATTACTCACCCAAATCTAATTCTCTCTGCACATGTTGCATCTGCCCCCCTGCAGTGCACATGGTTTTGTCCATCTAAGAAGGATTTTGTCAGAAAGAATGAACCAAAATAAGGCCCAAAGTAGTAAATACACATATAGACACATATAGATAGAATATATAATCAGCATTTAATTAAAAAGTGCATGGGGGAGATAAAATTTTAAAAACAGAAAAAATAAATAAATAAAAGAAGAGAAAGAGGGAAAAAGGGGAGAGGAAGAGGGGACAAAAAAAGATGGGGATATTGCCGCACTGTGTACGAACTACCCGTACAAACGCTAGTTTAAATTTCCTTTTTCTTTTTTGACTGAGACGTTGTAATAGGGATACTGTAATGAGGGAAACATATGCCAAATACAAGGTATGGGGATTGCATGTAATGTGATGGGATGGGAGTAAAGTGTCCGTATCTTAAAATAAGATAAATGTGTAAATATTAATCGACACTGAATGTAAAAGGATGTATAGATGGTTTTTATTGTGATGTTTAGTGTATTTGTTTTTTGTAAAATTAAATAAAGAACAAGTTAAAAAAAAATTGTTGAATAATATGCTCAGTTTTTAATTTACAATGTTTATGTAATTTGTTCAAATTCTTCTTCACATTGAAAACGACTACTTGCATTCATTTAGGGGTATTTTACCATAGCTAGTTGATTCACAGAGGACTATTGAATTAGCCCGGCTCTGTTCGGGGATTATGCTTCGCCTGCCTTTGTCAGGCGAAGCATAATTCCCATAAGCAGCCCTCCGAGCCACGATAACACATGGGATCCAGATACTTATCCTGGATTCCATGTGTTACCTACCAAAAACAAAACATTTTCCTTCCATAAAAATGGGCTATAATTGGAAAGCCTGATCATGACCATTGGTCAAAAATTATGCTATCGGGAGAAAAATTATCAGGCTAATTGAATACCTTGCTAAGTTTCATACTGCTAAACCATTCTACTATTTGAACTTAATTTGAAAATAATCCACTGTAATATAAAAGGAAGAGGGCGAACTTTTGTGTTCATGACAAAACACCAAAAAGGTTTTACTAAGGACTAATGAGGTCAAAACATTAACTGGGTAGTTCATTGTTTTGCAAGGACAAATGAAGGCTTTCTAGAGGGGGAGTTTCAACCCATGCCACTAAAATGGTTACAACGAGCATGTAAAGGGTATGGCTATCACCACAATCATTTTCTCATGCCCTTCAAATAATTAATCCCACTCCCCAATAAGAAATGATAAGTTCAAAGAACCCCTACCCACACTCCACCTCCAGTACATTAAAGGCCCATTTATAAATTAGGATTGCATAGCACCAAATCAGTCACAATGGACTACTTGTTCAGAAGTGAGCAAGCAACAGGGTGAGGGATTTTTGTGACCTCATCCATCATGTGGCTCGCTTGATGAGGGTTTCTCCACAAAGATAGTAGACCCTAGCAGAGGATAAAAGAGTTCAGAGCATGAAAGTTCAGAGGTGGGCAAGGAAGTCCACATCAGGAGATCATAGGAGGAGGTCATAGCAGGGGGTGCCGGGTTGATAGTTTTTTTTTGTGTAAAAATAAGAAATAATATTGTGTTTGGCTGTGGAACTAAAAGTCCCAGCAGGCCTCACCAAATGCTGGTATTTAGAGAACCACAAATACCAGCATGCGGGACATTAATGGGCTCGCTGGCACTTCTAGTTCTATAGCTGAACAAAACTAATACAAAACCACTAACACACACATCGTGATAGTAGAACGTTATAAAACATCTATGATGACATCCATGATGACATACACACACATTCACACATCCTTACCTATGCTGACATGTTGGATAGGTCATGTGTAGGTATAGGGAAAGGGGGGTAAGGGTTAGGTCTAGGGCACTGGGCAAGCTTGACAAAAGGTAAAGGAGAAGGCGTACTCCAATCAACAAATATGGGTGCCTATGCCAAATAATGTTGTTGAGGTGCTCCCTGGGAGTAAGGTAAATTCATGAAAGAAAAATATCCAAAAGAGAATGGAAAGAAATCTTCCCGGGCACTCGCCATCTATAACTTATAATGCAACAGTTAAAAAATAACTTTTAATAATAAATTAGTAATGGTCCAAAAAAGGGGGATTTTAGTACCTAAAAAAGCAGACGAACAAAATGAAGAAAAAACAATAAAATATATATCCCACATAAATCAATAGATTGTAGGTAATGGGAATAAACAATAAATGATAAAAATGAGAAACAGTGAAATAATTTAGCTTTCCAAGTATTCTGTACACCACGCTCAATGAAATGAATCAAAGGCTACATATAATGCTTGAAGTCTAATCTCCTGGTAACTGATACAAATAAAACACCAAAATATGCTGCCAAGTATTAATCTAATGAGACTGTATCAGAGTCAAATGGTAACATCACATACCAAATTTGTAAAAATCAATAGGTTACCTCACATATATACAGTATATGTTTTATTTGTATCAGTTACCAGGAGATTAGACTTCAGGCATTATGGGCCTTATTCTGCTTGGAGCGTCCGGGCCGTACGCGTACGTCCCGGGGTTTTTTACGATCTGCGCATGTGCAGATACGCTAATGCGCCTGCGCGAGCACTCCACAACGCTTACGGCCGGTGTCTCAACGTGCGAAAAAACCTGTACGCGAGCGTACGGGTAATGGGGCGGCATAGGGGCGTGTTGATGGGAGCGGCCGAAATAATGAGGGAAAATGGGCGTAAATATGGGCGTACACGGGGGTGTGCACCCAAAATGAGCGGTGCTACTACCGCACGATAGACTAAGGCACCGTTCGTTTCGGACACCAAACAGGCGGCCGCCAACCGCCAGCTAAAACCACCCCTACAGATACCGCATGCCAGTGTGCGCCTGAGTTGGCTAATTAACGCTGATTACTACTCAAACACATACACCTGAATGTAATAAGCAATGCTGCAGTCTATTAACACCAAACCATGATTTCACTGCCTGCAAGCCACACATGCAGCACGCAAACACATTGGAAGCTTATGTTTCTATACTTCTCCACATTTAAAGGTTTGTTTAATTGAAGGTAAGAATCTTTTTATACGCTAAGGTAGGTATTTGCTAAACAGACACATTCACTACCTGCTTTCATAGACTTTACGCAGTAGCACACTCAATCTACACAAGTCGACATGTGTCAACGTGTTCACTCTAATACTAACATAGGTTTTGTATTTAGGATACAATAACATAAACCACATCTAACACCTACAAAGGATGTTTCAGCAATGTTTGAAGCCCATGACCACTATTTTCCACACAATCTTTGTATAGTACCCAAAATTATGACCTGTACCACTATCTCATCTGCTATGATTTGGATTTCACTACACTCTGGATGTAAGATGCCACCAATCACATTATTGCACTCTCATCTCTCTAACAAAGGATTCCTACATCTGAATATGACACTGTCAAATCATATATATTTTAAAAGTTATGCATGTTTGTTCACAAGCTAATTTATCATGTTTGGCCCATTCACACATCTTTTTTTAGGGAGGACACATATGCATTCCTACAGAAATTTACCTTTTCACCCTTGTTTGTCTGCCTCACCCACTCCATGAGGAAAGCATTGTTCTGGACCTGCTTTTACCTACTACTGTAGGAGCTACCTCTATTAAGTTGCTCTGCACATGTGCTGACACAAACTAATTAGCAGGGAAAAGTTGGATAGGAACATGGGAATGGCCATGGAGAGGGTTACACATGGGAAACTTCCACCACACTTCCACAAATGTTCAAAAATACCCTGGTCAGTAAGTACACATAAATCTAGTATTTGTTTCACACAAGAAATTACACATACCACAATTTTGTTTTAATTTGTAAAATAAATTTATTTGCTGTTCAGCATCACAGCTTGACACTTTAATGTGACAAATCAAATAAACAAATAAAATAGACACACAAATAATAAAACAGCCAGAACAAGAGGTTGCATATCTCCAAACATGTGTTACCCTGCAAATGCAATGGTGAAAGAAATGGGGACACCAGAATACGTACTGCAACAACCAGGGTGAATACTAAGCAAGATACACACCACCAAAAAAAAAAATCCTGCATTTGTAGAGGTCAAAATACGAACTTTCATGCCCATGGCACGCAAATGGATCGATGGGCAACTCAGGAAGCGGATGTCCAGTGCAATTTAAACCTTTGGCCTCCAATCACAGAGGAAGTGAACCAGGTCTCATTTGGGCCCTTTTTTGCCCCTTTTAGATGGGGCCTTGGGGACAGGGGCCTTTGGCTCAGCTGGCTTTCGGCATCTTCCCCTAGTCGACACAGGAGGGTCAGCCGAGGTGGAAGGTTGGGGAGCAGCTTGGGGTGGGGCAGCAGATGGGGGATTGTCCCTTAGGGACCTGGCGGTGGACAGCTGCTCCGCAATAAGTTCATTCTGGCGGCTGAGGTGTTGGCCAATGCTTAGCATGCCAGCCGCCAGAGTTTCATTAATGCGGTTCAACGCCTCAACCTGCAGCTGGTTTGTGGCCTTCCACTCCGCCAGAAAATCCGCCACCTGCTGCTGACGGATCGCAGCATCCACCCCTTGCTGCTCGATCCTGTCCAGCGTCACCAACAGGCTCTCACTCAATGTCTCCTGTGGCTGGGGCTGGGGGCGACGTCTTGCTGGAGGCTGGACCACCTGCTCCACCTGTGGCTCTGCAGAGGAAGATGCTGCCGGTACATCCTGACTTTCTGCTTCTGCTAGGATAAGAATTGAAAACAATGTCACCATCACATACGCAATAAAAAATATCTTTCTAAATACAATGCATTACTGTGACTTACCATCAAAAGCAGCAGCAAAGACCTCCGCCGGGAGCTCACTGTCTATATTTGAGATCCCCCTGATCTCCCCCACATCGATGACATCACAGGAGTCCAGCTCCAGGGGGGTAAACTCCAAATGGTCAGGCATAGGACCGCTCCCGGTGGACATGCTGTGGTTGTACCGGTCAGTCATCTTCCTCTTCAGGGCACTTTTGAAGTCAGTCCACCTACAAGTTTAAAAATACAAATATCACCATGAGATATGTGCACCACTGTGCTACGTGTAGGGTTACCACCTAGTCCCTTTAATTCCGGACACATGTTACTTACACAGGTTCTGTGGCAGTTTAAAATTAGGTGAAGTGGAGTCTTGAAGTCAGCCAGCCACAGAACCTGTGTAATTAATATGTGTCCGGAATTAAAGGGACTAGGTTGTACCCCTAGCTACGTGACATTTCCTAGTGTGGGTGATCTTCTGTTTTTTTGCCATGTGTGGCCAAATAATTCTTTGATGGACAAAACCATGTGCACTGCAGGTGAGGCAGGTGTAAAACCCCACCCAAATCGGATTATCTCTGCACAAGTAACACCTGCCTCACCTGCAGTGCACATGGTTTTGTCCATCTAAGAAATATTTGGGCAGAAAGAGTGAACTAGAATAAGGGCCTCAGTTCCTGCTGGAGACTGCTGAAAAATTGCCCTGACAAACACACTAACCTTTTCTTCACCGCGTCCCAAGTTCTGACCACTGGTGCCACCTGGTTCACTTCCTCTGTGATCTTGTCCCAAAGGTTTCGCCTTGCACTGGCACCCGGCCTCCTGGTTGCCAATTCAATCCATTCGCGTGCCCTGGGCACGAGAATTCGCATTTCGGCCTCTACAAATGCAGGGTTTCTCCTTCTGGTGGTGGTATCCTGCTCAGTCATCACCCTAGATGTTGCAGCACGTTTTCTGGTGGCCCCAGTTCTCTCACCATGCACCTGCTGGGTCACACCTGTTTGGAGAGATGCAACCTCTTGTTCTGGCTGGTTGCTTGGCCCTTGTGGAGCTGGTGGAGGTTCACCAGGGCCTGTTACTGAGGGGCCCGCTTGATCTTGCAGGCGACTCCTCTCTTGGGCCCTCCTTCTCCGCTCCTCTTCCCTCTTCTGTAATGCTTCAAGCATGGATTCTGCTTGTGCTCTCTGCAGAGCATCCTCTGCTGCTGAATCGTCAGAGTCAGACATGTTTGCAGCAATTGTGGGCTGCATCTGACTGAATATTTATATGTTAATCTCCCGCCACGAACAAGGGGGCGTATATATTTTCCCGCAAGGTAGATGCAAATTTACGCCGATATTTCCCGCCGATAATTGCCGCTTAAATTACGCAGGTCTCAATGCACCTGATCAATCATCCGTATATGTATATACACAGGTTGTGGAGCATTGTGGGCTACATCGTGAAATGTGTGCACCTGTCATTCCAATGATGAGTGTTGTCAGCTGGTATCTGTTGGAGTTCGTGTATGCTTTGTGAGTCACATTTCAAAACATCACGTTATCATGCTTGCCTTGCATATGTAATGTGTATGAAATTGTCATACAGCAACATGTTGCATTGTGGCCCTTTAGGCAGCGTAGTTATAAGTAGAGGGTTGCGTGTATTATTTTCCGCCTACTGTATATACAGTACTCCTCTCCATGCATATCGGTGTATCGTGCCCCCTTTAGGCAGCGTAGTTATAAGTAGAGGGTTGCGTGTATTATTTTCCGCCTACTGTATATACAGTACTCCTCTTCATGCATATCGGTGTATCGTGCCCCCTTTAGGCAGCGTAGTTATAGGTAGAGGGTTGCGTGTATTATTTTCCGCACACTGTAAATACAGTACTTCTCTCTTCATTGAATGCATGCTGTTGGTTGTGGTGTGTGTATATCGGAACGGTCCGCGTAAGTTTCTATTCGCATCCAGTTTGTTAATGTAAGAAGGATTAATAAAGTTAATACCAAACAAACAATTTTTTACACCAATCAGCAAGCACCAAAAGTGATATATGTACCTGCAATTAATAACTGCGCCATTGCCACCATGACTTCAACCAGGGCTAGGGCGTTTTCTACCCAGGAGCTATTGGCCTTGGTTGAGGTCATGGACCGCCGCCTGGGGCCCAGGGGCCCTTATGTATCGAATCGAGAAAAGCGGCGGGCATACAATGCTGCCCGCCGGCTAATTTTCGCCAGGACCGGCGTGGATAGGAGCCTGGCTCAACTGGAGCGGCGCTGGTCGGACCTGCGCCGGCGGCAGCCAGTGTTGCTCAGCACACTTCGCCGCCATATTGCCCGATGTAAGTTTTTATTTACTAGTATGCCTGCGTTATTTTGCAAATGTTTTCTGTACTTTTTATAAATGTGTCCCTGAGTATGTGGGTGTATATGGGTGTATATGGGGGTGTATATGGGTGTATATGGGGGTGTATATGGGTGTATATGGGGGTGTATATGGGTGTATATGGGGGTGTATAGGGGGTGTATATGGGTGTATATGGGGTGTATATGGGTGTATATGGGGGTGTATATGGGTGTATATGGGGGTGTATATGGGTGTATAGGGGGTGTATATGGGTGTATATGGGTGTATATGGGGGGTATATGGGTGTATATGGGGGGTATATGGGGGTATATGGGGGTGTATATGGGTGTATATGGGGGGTATATGGGTGTATATGGGGGGTATATGGGGGTATATGGGGGTGTATATGGGTGTATAGGGGTGTATAGGGGGGGGGTTTAAGTAGTTGATCAGTTTTTGGGTGTAGGATATCAAATAGTTTGCATGCTAAATGTCTGAAATTTCCCAGCAATGATAATTTTGAAGGTTATGAGCATGACTAATGTGAATTTTTCTTTCACCCTTTTTTATGAAACCCAATCTTCGATTTCTATGCCATCAACATGAACATTTCAACACGGGCAAGGGCACGCATTGAAGCCCGGGAGCAGGCAGCCCGGGACCAGGCAGCCGAGGAGGAGGAGGAAGAGGAGGAGGAAGAAGAGGAAGAGGAAGAGGAGGAGGAGGAAGAGGAGGAGGAGGAGGAGGAGAAGAAAGAGGAGGAGGAAGAGGAGGAGGAGGAGGAAGAAGAGGAGGAGGAAGAAGAGGAGGAGGAAGAAGAGGAGACCCAGGGTGCAGTTTGCACCCACACAATTTCCCCATCCCCCACCCCCTCCACAACCCCCACCCCCTCCACAACCCCCCCCCCTCCACAACCCCCACCCCCTCCACAACCCCCACCCCCCCCACCCCATTTCCAACCCCCCTACACCTCTCCACCACCCACCCCCAAACCTCTCCACTCCCCAGTCACACCCACTACCTCGGTCCAAACACCAGGACCATCCTCCTTGCTCCTGCCCCCCCCAACCACTCCACAGCCAACCAGCGGCGCCCAGGATGGCTCAAGTAGCCGTAAGTAAATAATGTGTCTAATGTTGACCTACACATTTCTACACATAAACAATCACAACAACCACATATGTGTATCCAACATCTACATTAGTTGCAACATATCACTGCAGGCCGACCATGAGGTGTGTCCTGTCCTTCTCCAGGAACAAGGCTCCCCTTGGTGGTTTTTTTGAGTGTGGCCATGCCTCACCCCTTGAATAATTGACATAACAGTACATCCAATGAGATATCCGACATTAGTGGTGTGGTAGTTATGTGGCTCCAGGTGTTGGGTAACTCCAGTTCCCAGCATGATGTGCAACACAGGGCCAGATTATAATGGAGGCGCAAGGGGTCAGTGCCCCTGGGACCCCCTCTAGCTAGGGGCCCCCTGTGGTTGTCATTTTTTTTTTTAAAAAGAAAATGTTTAAGTTATGTTTTTTTTTTTTAGCTAAATGTTTTGTGCATGGGTGGGGTAGTGCTGCAGCTTCACCTATCTGCCAATGTGACAATGATTTATGGTGCTGAGCATCGGGAGGCAAGGCACACTGATTGCACAAGTGTGCAGTGCATTTCTGGGAGTTGACTAAGTCCCATGACACTTTGCACCAGAGGACAGAGGCTGAGAAGTTTGTGCTGAGCTCTGATTGGTGGAGCTCATTACATGCTTCTCAGGTCCATGGAGAACAGCAGCAGCAGCTTAGTCATAGGAGGGTTTTTAATCAGAGGCAGCACTAGGACTGTGAGGTCTCCTCCAGAGTAAGGGCCAGAGGGACAAACACAGGCTTTTCATGTGGTGTGTGTATATATATATATATGGTGTCTATTATTATTCCGAGTGCCGCCAACCCCCTGTCTATATATATATATATATATATATATATATATATATATATATATATATATATATATATATCCCCTGCAGGTAACCATTGACCAAGTTTATTCTGCCTTTACTCTATGTTTTGACAGTATAATATTCGCCCATGCAGTGTGCGGCCAGTAATGACAAGTGCAAGGGGGCCCCCCGCTCTAAAGTACCCCGGGCCCCCCAAAGGCTTAATCTGCCACTGGTGCAACTTAAATGTAGAGATTGTTTTGGTAATAGTGTGTGAGGCCATGCGGATGCATGCTTTACAAACATAGCTGTAGGCCTATAATTTGTACAGCAATGTCCTAAATTTAAAATAGTAAGGAGTGCTTAAGCCACAACAATGTCATAACCCTTAAATAGCACAGGCTAATTGTGAGGTTAGAGGAGAGTCCCCCAAAACCAAAGTACCAATTGGGATACAGCATACATTCATTGATGAAGGAGTAATTGAATTAATGTTATTTACTATGTACAGTATGTGTGTGTTAACATATTATTTTTTAGTACTGTGTTTACAGCAGACCCATCTTCAATGTAGTTTCTAAATGTATGTGGCCTTCACACATAACTCTGAACTTTTTATTATGTACAAATACAACAAACATTTGTGTATATTAATTTTTTGTTTTATCCCTTCATTACAGACACTGAACAGCAGCAGGAGGAGGTGGCCGCAATAATGCGGGAAATAATGGTCACCCTGGTGTTCCTGCAGCTACTTTTTGGGCTTCTGGAGGCCCGCCTTTAATTTTTTATTTATCCCCCCCCCCTTTTTATTTTTGTATCCAATAAAAGTTTGATGACAGTTCGAAATTGCCTGTGTTTTTAATAATAAATATGTTAGAGGGCGTGTAAGGGTAGGTACATACAGATGTGTACTGTAAGTTATACTTGTAATTTGAGGTGAGGGGTAATGATTGATGTGTGAATGTGTGTGTTTTTGAGTAAAATAACACATAGTGAAAATGCATGAATGTTTAATGTTGTTCGATTAAAACATCACACATAACATCAGGGTAGGTATACATGTTACACATTTTGGACAAAGTAATTACGTACATAATTTAGTACATATACAGAAACACCAACATAACTTGATTTAAAAGTAACAGCAATATGGGGACACATAGATAGTGATTAAAATGCCACATTAGAACATAACAAATATACATGTAATGTGGGTTAAAATGTAGTTTTATTAGGTCTTTATTAAGGTAGACAATTGAGTTAATAGAAAACAATAAGTGAATAACAAATAGATGAATTAATCAATTGTCAGATTAGTAGTTGAGAGGCAAGATTTGCAGGTCCATATATGTGAAGGGTATGCCAGCGTGCACGGACGTACGCTCACTCTCACGAGCGGTGACATAAGCTGAGTTTTCCATTGAAAACAATAGGGACCCGTCCGTGCAAACTGGCGTACGCTCAGATCGCCGCAAGAAGGCGGTGGGGAGACGGAGGAAAGACGGCCGTAGACGGCGCCGTACGCTCAGTTGTACGCCTGTTGTCGGAGTGCAAGGGCTGGCCCGTCCGCGTACGTTGCCGTACGCTCATTTGTACGGCACTCCCCTTCTACGGTATTTCTGGCCGTACGTAAGCGGCTGATTTGTGGGTGGACTTAACCCTAACGGCCGCGTACGGCTAGCGTGCGGTAATTGTGAACGTACGCACGTTTGGCCGCTCCGATCAGAATAATGCCCTATATGTAGCCTTTGATTCGATTCATTGATCCTGGTGTACAGAATACCTGGAAAGCTAAAATATTTCACTGCTTTCTCATTTTTTTCAATTATTGTTTATTCCCATTACCTACAATCTATTGATTTATGCGGGATATATACTTTATTTTTTGTTTTCTTCATGCTGCTTTTAGGTCCCACACCCCCCCCCCCCTTTGGACCATTGCTGATTTATTAATAAAAGTTATTTTTTAACTGTTGCATTATACGTTATAGATGGTGAGTGCCCCGCCCAGGGAGATTTCTTTCCATCCTCTTTTGGATATTTTTCTTTCATGTTGGTTAGGTCCACTTGTCCATGGTGAATCCAATAGGGGTACCTGTGGTAAAATAGAAGCTCACCTAAATCCAGTGTAGACTGGTTCACTTCTGTCCATGTAGGCATCCATGAGGTTAAAAAAACCCCAGCAAAAATCCTATCCTCACAAACAGAAGGAAACCCATTTACATGGCTTCACTTCCCCTAACTACGGGGTCCAAAGGTGACTTCTATCTCTTGCAGAACACAGCAGCCATTAAGTGAGCCCCACATACACAGTTCTTCCCTGACTGACTGCGCTCCACTGAACCTGCCTGTCAAAGCAGAGCTCATGTATATTTACAATGGGGAAGAAATCCCCTTTCTATAGATTAGGGAAATTTGCAGTTTGCTAAACCACAAAGGCTAATTGGGTCAAGTGTGTGGCCAGGGCTGACTAGTTTGGGAGGATAATGATGCAGGGACCTATATAAAAGTGTCCCCGTCTGTAGCATTACCTTACTGACCAGTGGAGCCCAGTTCCGGTTTTAAAAATATGGGGGACCCTTATGCCTTTTGTCCCCCATATATTTGGAACCAGGACCGGTCCAAGAGCCCGGTGCTGGTTGTTAAAATACTGGGGAACAACTAATATTTTCATGTGTACTTTTACAACCAGGACACGCTCAAAAAGCCCAGGGCTGGGTATGCTTAGGATGTGGATCCCACGCCATTTTTTTTAACAAGGCTTAAAAAAATCGCACCTTTCCTTTACTAAAAAAAAACACCAGAAATTGCATACGATTTTGTTTCACCCTTTAAAATCGCACTCTATTACATTTGCGATTTCCAGAAAGAAATCTGCAATATGGTGTGAGTTTTTAGTCAATCAAAAAATTGCACCATATTACATTTGGCCTTTGGAGTGCAGACTGAGTGCTGATCTCCATGCTGTATGTGAATAGTTTGAGTAACCTCTGGGCGCAAATCGCAGCACAAGCCTGGGCAAGCATCTTAGTGGTAAGTAAGAGTTCTTAATTACCTGAATTGTGACACAGTGTACATGTGCTGTGCTATAATGTTACAGCGACCCCAGTTCCCACTTTAGGGGGAAAAATTACTGTTTCACAAAATGGAAGCATGTTGCCTCCATTTTGTAGGAGTACTGAAGCCAGTAACTGCATTCTCTGAAGTAGATTTACTGGACATTCTGAGTAACATTAGGATTACTCAGATGGTTGATGCTGCAGCCCATGGTCACGATGCTGAAGCTACAGGTAGGTGTCTTTTTGCAAAAGATGCTCTCCATAGCTTTTGCATATTTTTGCTCCACAGTTGCATACAAACGTGCAGAGGCAGTAAAGTGAGCGTCTACATATGAACCAGCCCCATAGCCACTTTCAGGGTAGTTATGTGATGCATGGTGTAGAGCAGTGGTTCTAAACCTCCATCCTAAAGTACCCCCAACAGTTCATGTCTTCCAGGTCGCCCTGCAGGTGCACAAGTGTACTCATTATTCACTGACACATTTTAAAAGATCCACAAGTAGAGACCTGGAAAACTGCTGGGGGTCCTTGAAGACAGAGGTTGAGAATGACTGGTGTAGAGATCCCCCAAGACACTGCTTTGCCTATGTGATTAATTATCATCTGGTTATCCTCTACTCTTACCTTCCCCCCTCCCCCATTCAGCCTTTACTAATCAACATCACTACAAGTGTTACCCTGGTACCCAGGGTTAGAAAACCACTGATTTAGATGAATGATAGCATACCGTATTTTGTATAAAGCTGAAAAAAGCTCAGTAGATGACTGACTTAGGCTTTTCTATGGGGTGGGCTCATGGACTCTGGGCATCAGCTGATATATAACTAATGCAGTCATGCTAAATGCCAAAATACAATATTTAAAGGTAATGTACAAATACATAAGACAAGGTGCAGAACCGTGTATAAAAGTTAGCTGATAAATATTTACATACTGATTTTCACCCTGTGCAAACACAACATAGACTTCTGTTAATATAGACTTCGAGTAAAAAGGTCCAATGACTTTGAAGGTTCACCTTTGTGATTCTGTCATCCTCAAACAAATTATCAAAACCATAATCCATCTGCTTAGTAGTGCAAACAGTTGTCTCTCAATGTTCTTACAGCACCTTACATGTATCTAGATGTCTACAAGTTGTATTGTATTGTCAAATATTTATTACTTTGTCGCATTTGAAAGAGTTGTGTTCAATTAACAAAACTATATTTCATTTGCTGACTACAACCTTTTAAGTTACAATTAATATTTAAACCACGCATAAATAATCCAGAGAGACATGTGTAATATAACATTAAACCTAAGTAGAGTTCATTAAAGGGTGAAAAACTCTTTCAGTTTGGGTTTGAAAAGCAATAAAAGATATGAAATAAATACATTTATTTGGAATTAGTTTTACATTTATAACAGTTGATATAAGTGTGTATTTACATGTGTGTATTTCTGCCTGCTTGTCAGCTATGATATTCAGCCATAGATTACCAATGATATCTAAAACAGTTATTTATAATAAACATTTATGTTATTTTATAAGGCTTTAGAGTCAGACATCTTTTTACTAGCCAATGGCTATGATTGTTATAGTGCTGTGCAGTGCTTGATTAACCAATAGGCTGATTGGTCTGCAGCCTAGGGTGTCTAGCTGGTGGCAACAAAGGAATAAATGAAGGCCTAATTTATTCCATGCTTGTTAGCTATCACCCATCCTGATGTACTGTGGGGGGTTCTTATGGTGACTGCCAGATGGCTGTGCCAATGTAACTTTCTGATGGAACCATTACTTTATGTACATTGTGCTACAGTGCCAGCTGGGTAGCCTAAAGCCAAAGCCTCATTCCCAAACTACAATCATTGGATCATGTATAAAAGAGGGGGTATCATACATGCCAGCTGTATAAGCATTGTTACATGCACAGGGGCAGTATAACTGGTGAGTCCAGTGGCATAACTATAAATTTTGCTCCCCCAAGCCAAATAAGTTGTGGCGCCCCCCCACTAACTAACTATATATATATACACACACACACACACACACACACACACACACAGGGATCCAGAAAAAATGACAGTGGGAGCACTACAATAAATAAATGGGGGGGGGGAGGGGAAGTTTTGTGCAGGTTCCTAGAAAAGTGTGTATGGTCTAATAAAACGGGTTGTGGACTCCAAGGAAATACTGTTCCCAGGAGCCACATATTAATTTTCATCATTCCGGGTGCATGGGATACAGTTCTAGCTGGGGACAGATGCTGTGGAGAGGGGGGGGGGGGGCAGATGGGTATATGCTGGGCAGAGAGGGGGAGACAGATGTGGGGAGAGGGGAGATAGATGCTGAGGAGTGCGCATGGGGCAGATGCTGGGTAGAGGGAGGGTGGTACAGATGTTGGGCAGGAAGAGGGGCACAGGTGATGAGCAGGGAGGTGGGTACAGATGCTGGACAGAGAGAGGGGGAGAGATGCTGGGGGTGGAGAGGGACAGACATTGCACAGAGAGAGGAAGACAGGTGCTGGGAAGAGGGAGGGGGGATGAATGGTGGGCAGAGAGAGGTGGTGGTTTGCAGGGAGTGGGGGGATGGATGGTTGACAGGGAGAGGAGATGGATGGTGGGCAGACAGAGGCCAGATGGTGGACAGGGAGAAGGGGTACAGATGGTTGGCAGGGAGAGGAGGGGGCGCAGATGCTGGGCAGGCATAGGGGGGAGAGAGAGGATAGCCAGTGAGTCGGCGGAAGATACTAGGCAGGGAGAAGTGGAGCAGATACTGGGCAGGTACAGTGGGGACAGATATTGGGCAGGGAGTTTGGGTAGGCAATGGGATGGAACGAAGGACTGGGGGGCGGGCATAGACGGACTACCTCATACATACATACATACATACACTGCCTCCCTGATACATACAGTACATCCATACACTGCCTACCTCATACATACATATATACATACATCCATACACTGCCTACCTCATACATACATACATACATACATACATACATACATACATACACTGCCTCCCTCATACATACATACATACATACATACATACAGTACATACACTGCCTCCCTGATACATACAGTACATCCATACATTGCCTACCTCATACATACATACATACATACATACATACATACATACACTGCCTCCCTCATACATACATACATACATACATACATACATACATACATACACTGCACCCTCATGCATACATCCATCCATATGTCCCCAAAATGACATCCATACATATATCCCCAGATATTATTAATATTGTAACATACCACTGGCGCTGAGTGGAGGGCCTGCCAGCAGCAGCACTAGGGAGTCCAGCAGCAGGTGTTTGCAGGGGCCAGCTTAATTGTCCCCTGGCAGAGAAGAGGCAGCAGCTCCGGCTCCAGGAATCCATGCTTGTTCTCAGCAGTGACTGGAGGGAGGAGACGGGGCTCAGAACTGCAGCGTGGAAAGTGAAACTGAAAGTAAAGGGACTTCCCCTGCTGCTGCTGCCATCCTATGTAAGCCCCGGCTCCTGCGTCCCATCCAGCAGCAGCTGCTGCTTTCATCCCAGCCGGCGCTGCTGCCTGTCATCCCTCCCTGCACACTAGTTAGTACACGGGCGCCCACCGCAGGCGGCTCCCCCAAGCAGCCGCGGGGGCTGCCTTTATTGTAGCTACGCCACTGGTCCCTGAGCTCCCATACACATGTGTTTAGCAGCATTACAAGGGAAGATACATGTGTATTATCCTAGGGCACCTTTAATCAGACCCTGTTATTGTGATACAAATTATGGAAAGTGTTTTGAAACCAGTCCTTTAAATCATAAAATAGACGGTGCCAGAGTTTCCCAAACCGTGATATTACAGTCCAGAGTTGAAGGATATCCATGCTTTATCATAGGTGACTAAAATTGGTACCACAGTCAAATTTCATACCTCCCAACATTACCGTCTCCAGGAGGGACACATTGCTCTGTTTCTGGACTTCCCTCATAATGTATGATTGCCATCACCTGTTTCACACATGTTATTAATTCATTAGAAAGGTGCTTCAACACAGGTAGTGGCAATCATTAATTAAGGGAGAAGTCCAGAAACAGAGCAATGTGTCCCTCCTGGAGAGGGTCATGTTGGGAGGTATGAAATTTGGACTTATGGATATCACAAAATATAGTGATGAACATGCAGTATATAACCGAATGGGCTGATGATGATGCTCACCGTCCTGGTAATATTGGCATGCTGCTTACTATGGGTCTATGGGTAATAAAGAGACTGAAAATTTAATCTTTCATTTGTTTGCCCTTTTTTTCTCTGACAGCATAAACAACAAAATGAGAGACATACTGAGATGTGCCCAAGATTTATTGCTCATATGGCAACAATACCAGATGAACAGGACTACTCCAAGACACCTAGCAACAAGTCTGCTGGCCATCCAGGCAATAGAAGAAACCTGTATGGGAAACTGTTGTCTAGTAATTCTTCAGGTAAAAAAATGACTACTGTATATTCTAAAAGCAATTGTCCTCCCATGGATATCCCCCCTTTTGTTAGATATACGTTTCTGTATTCAATTGGTAGGTTCAGAGCCGTAACTAGACATTTTGGTGCCCTGTGCCAGGAAGAGCTTTGGTGTCCCCCTTCCTCCATATTTAAAATCGGGTCTTGTGGGGAAGGTTTGTAGCCACACAATAGTGCATCCAATTCGGATTGCTGGGAGAGTGGCTACACACATTAACATTGTCGAGTCCCGCTTTCACTTCCGGGATGGAAGCGGAAGTGATTCAGTATCTATATGGAACGCATATGCGCTCCACTCATACAATGGCTCCTAGAACATTATCGCAAAATAGTTTATCCCCAAAAGTTGTTAATTCACCACCTAGTCACCTTTATTATATGGTGAGTTTGGGATGATTTCATATGGATATAACGCTCACTCCTACATTCTCCATCCCATTCCGATCACGTGACCTACCTTAGTCACGTGACCGGAGCCAAAAATGGTGATAGTAACAAAGGTATTTTATGTATTTTATGTATTTCTGTTGTGAATTTTTGCTCTATACTAATCATGTATATTTAATATTTTGATATATGTCTGCCTCCTTACTTCTATATTAATGTTCCATATGGTATGCGAATTGGAAATAATAAGTGAACCTACAGGTGTATCTATTCCCTCATTAAGAATGGTATATATACCTGGCTTAGGCTCACAGTCCCCCACACCTTTGATAAAGCTGCAGGACGCAGTGAAACGCGTTAGATGATTGCCCCCCACCTCTGGACCCAGCTGTGACACCTCTGTTTCATTTGGACATCATTCTCATTCATCTCCTCACTTGGACATTTCTTTTTGGCGGACACCGTGCATAATTACCACTGGTCAACACCATCCATACCAGTGTGGACTGCTACCAGGCACGGAAGCCACAACCTTATTCCATCGCTGAAATTCTCATCTGGGAAATCGCTGCAGACATATTCCGGTGTTCTGAGCTCACACACATCGGTCTCACACCGGCACAAGGTCTGCTCTACTCCAAGCGTCTTTTACCTCCTCCAGCGGCAACCAACTAAGCCGCAAACATCGTGAGGACTCCCAGCATTTCCCACATCAAAAGGATCTACAACTCAACGTTGGTAAAGTGCATTTACCTGTTTTCCCCCATATAAGTGTCGACACAGCTTACTCTGACGCGTCCATTGAGGCGGGGCATACTCTCATTATTTCATCAATTTTGATATTCATTCCACTTTACTTTTATTCCCCCCCCTTCAACCATTATACCATTATTGTATTGTTATTATTGTTTTTATATGTATTTTTTTATTGTATTTTACATGTAATTTTAAGAAACAGTAAAATTGTTATACCTTTCCAACATTGGTATCTTTCATTGATTTAGCGCTGCTTCACTCACCTAGTGTGAGTTTCTTCTTTTTGTGGTTTCTTTCCAGTGGGGAGTGACTACCCCCACAGTCAAGCAGCAGCTTTTACCGGAGTTCCAGCTCATTGCAAGGCGCCTGATCATTCCTAGTGAATACTTTTTTCCCCCACATTCAGCACCATCCTAGTAGTGGCACGGGTCTCCCCAACTGGAAACTCGTAAAATGCATTGCTTACCTTTCATGAGTATACATACTAGTCTGCTTAGCCAGCCTTTGTCCAATCAAAATCTGACTCTTGCTCATGGGATCTCAGGATTTATCAATCACAATCATCATAGGGTATATTGGGGAATTTCTGGGATATGAGAGGCGCCAGTGTAACGTCAATCTCAGCTCTCCCTGTGTGCTGTGTTTGTGCTCCTTGAACTTGTCTTTGGAAGATTCTCCACAGGCAGTCCAGTACTACTCACAGGCCCTTATTCTGATCGGTGCGAATATTCCCGAATTCTTACGGTGCGGTCCGCACGCCACGGTGTGCTGCCGCGTGCGGCCATCGTCCGTAGAAACGCCCACGTGTCCTCCGCATTCGGACGGACTCACTCTTTAAGAACAGGGCGTGTTTACGGACGACATACAAACCATGCGTGTGCGGGAGAAACACTCCGATTCTGCACGGTATTACAGAGTATTACAGAGTATGCACGGGAATACCGCATCCAAACGGGAGTCAAGCGGTGCTTCCGCACGTAAGCGGAGTATTTACGCCAAACAACCCAACTATTATGTCTATTCTGCAATACATCACATGACCCACTTATTCAATTACCTATCCTCATACAAAAATGCTTATTTGGAATTGGAATCAATTAGATGCCAATATATCCTTACAAGCATGCCTAACACATGCATTGCACACATTAACCCTTACAGCAATTGAAGTGCAATGGTTTGTATTAGACCCTGTGTAAAATATTATAAACAATCTACACATATACTGTTTAATGTGCAAATAAAACCAACAACTGTGAACTTGCATAAACCATTTATTTGCAGGAAAAATTAACATTTAAATATAAAACTATAAAATAATAAATTACAGTAGTAAATCTCGCAGGTCCTGGAGATCGGCTATTAATAGGCGCAAATGGTGGCCCATCCGCAGGAGGGCCCCACGAACCCCCTCATCTGCCGGTGTTGTGGCATCTGTGGGCATGTCAAAGGGGCAAAAATTAGTCATGATATTCATGCATACATTTCACATACTGCTACATAAATTGCAGAAATGCTAGGTGACATGTGTATATATATATATATATATATATATATATATATATATATATATGTAGAGAGATAGAGACACACATAGATAAATAGATATGACACATACATATATACATACATGCAAACTTATTTACTACATACTGTGTTTTTTTCCCTCTACCCTTTACTCTGCAGAAGACATAACAGTCATAGTGTTTCTTCTCATTCACAACCCACCCATGACTAACCAATGACAAGCATGTCATGGCCTCCGTCAATAAGAACTTGTCACAATCTCCTCAGTCTAAGTTCAGTGATGGTTCGTGGCATGGGAGTTATGCAAATGTCAGGAATGCACAGTACACATCCTCAAAATCATAATTCAGTCTAAACCAACCTACAATTCTGTGAGGGCCAAAAAACAATCTGAACTACAGGGGGTGTTTAGGTAGAGGAGGCTCCAGGGACACTGGCAACTTGTGACTCCATTCCAAGGTAGGCCGGCCCATACTCCATTTATAGCATACATCATAGTTTATAAATAACATTCAACAAAAAGATAGATTCCACTATATGATGGGTCAGAATCGAGGCTTGCAGCAGGTGAATTTAATCCACAAATGATCCACTCATCCCTTTACTCCAGGATCCTGTTTAACTACAACGGTTATGTGGCAGTCAAACTGGTGCTCCAAGCCATCCCACAAACCTGTGTAATTCAGAGGTGTCCTGGATGAAAGGGATGCCTTGGACACCCCATCTAACCCGTACCTGTATCTGTAGCTACCCACTTTGGGTTCTGTATTAATAGTATTGTAACAAAATTTATCATCACCAGTGCTACATAACAAATACCAGTACAACTACTTCATGAATGATGCATTATGTATACATACCGATCTGTTGGTCCTCCGGCGCCTGACACGCCTCCTCCCCCTCGGATTCAGACAACTCCGGGGCAACCGTGGCCTCCTCAGCCACCTCCTCTGCCAGCTCCTCCGCCACCTCCTCCGCCACCATTACCTCCTCCACCTCCTCATCCGCCACCACCACCTCCTCCACCACCACCACCTCCTCCACCTCCTCCTCCTCCGCCACCAACACCTCCTCCTCCGCCACCAACTCCTCTTCCACCTCCTCCACCACCACCTCCTCAGGCACCTCCTCCTCCTCCACCACCTCCTCCACCACATACTCCTCCTCCACCATCTCCTCCACCTCCTCCACCATCTCCTCCACCATTTCCTCCTCCTCCTCCACTTGCTCCTCCTCCACCCTCGCCGGCACCTCCTCATCAGGCTCTTGGACCTCCTCCTCGGCCTGGGCTGCCTCGGCCTGTTCCCGTGCCTGTCGTGCTTGGGCTCGTGCTGTGTGGTAGAAAACAAAATCATGGTCAATGTAGGGTCATTGGGGCACATGTATTAATCCATAACAAGACATACATGGAAGGGTGATAATGTTGGCAAACGATGCTTGAAAGTAGCTCCTTACTGTTAATGGACTCCAAAATGTGACATTTAAGTTATGATGTGATTGTTAGTAATTTGTTCAATCATTACAACCCTGGCATTTATCAATGTTTAACACATATTAGATCTGGCACATTGTATGCATCAGAATCATGAATGCTATGTAATTACATATAAAAGCCACATGACTGCATGTTAACCAGGAAGAAGCACACATAACAGTCTATGGACTTTTAAACCCATGGACACCCACTTATCATGAGACACATTTTATTGTTTATATATGCTATGATGTAAGTGCGAAATTTCATAGCTAAAATACTCACAATCAGCTATCTCGCTCCTAATCTGCTGTAGAAGCTGGGGCTGGCGCCTGCGGAGGTCCGACCACCGCCTCTCTAGCTGGCCGATGGTCCTCCGCACCCGAGTGCGGGCGAAAATCCGGCGCCCTGCCGCAGCATAGGCCCGGCGCTTCTGGCCATTAGTTATAAAGGGCCCCGCACGGCCCAGCCTTGTCTCCATGACGGAGACCAGAGCCCTCAGTTCCGCAGGCGAAAACGGCTCTGCCCTGCGTGTCTCCGCCATGTTAACAATGGCATCAATCAACCAATCATGTGGTGGCATTGGTTTATCACAGTTATTTGTGTTAATAACTTTATTGTTCATCTTTACATGAACAGCGTCTCTGCGCCAACACAAATGGTGACAAATTCGCATGCCTTCAAAACGGTAGTGCTGATGTATGGCAATGAACAAATCTGATATATATAAAACACAGTGTGTATGCACTTAGCAAATCCAATAACGCCTCGCTCCGCCAAGCAACGCGTGCTATAGCTTAGCAACGCATAGCTGTACTTAGCATTACTTACTCTATGCATCTATGTGTATGCGTACATTTATGTTTAAAAGACACATACACATACTTGCAGGTATCCTGAGTCCAGCATTATACACCAGCGCTGCCTGGCTGCCTGGCTGCCTGCCTGCCTGGCTGCCTGCCTGCCTGCCTGCCTGCCTGCTCCTTGAAATGTTTAAACATGTTAATAAATTCCAATATCATATATATATATATATATATCTATATATCTGCAAACAAATCATACATCAACACAGAAAAAAGTCCCCACCACATTAGAGAATAAATCAATGTACTCACCAGACATCAGGGATAGTATCAACTACAATAATGAAGATATAACAAACAAATAAGATCCCTTGTACAAAGTATAATAATGAGCACCTATATTGTACTTCCCCCAAAACTAAGCACATATGATAAATATCTACTATTTCTTTGCCATTAGGAGGGCAGGCTGGCTAATTGTCGTTTTGTAACACTGACAACTACCACACTGTACTTATTTGAAGGGGTGATTTTTACCACAATTGGTGTGTTCTGGTCAACTAGATAAAATGTACCTGAAGAATCTTAGCGCCACAGAGTCCCGCAGCTGGTATCCCCTCCGGCATTCAGGGGCGCGGGATGGGCGCATGGGCGGATCTTGCGGCTCAGATGGAACCTCCCACTCATCAAAGGGTATCTCACGCCGCACAGCAATGTTATGGAAAAATATACACAGGCCCACGATCCTCGACACCATTTGAGGCGCATACTGTAAGTCACCACCAGTGCGGTGGAGCACTCTAAATCGACCCTTTAAAAGGCCAATTGAGCGCTCCACCACTTGCCTGGTGGCAACATGCGCCCGATTGAATGCCTCCTGTGGGTCCGGTTCTGGGTAGCTGTACGGCGTAAGTAGCCAGGGCGTACATGGGTAACCGGAGTCACCCAGAACCCACGCATCACGGCCTTCCAGCTCTTGTAGTCTTTGCCATATCCCGGTTTGTCGGATGACATGAGAGTCATGGGCACTTCCGGGAAACTTCGAGTTGAAGGCGAGAATTTCCATGGATGGGCCACATACCACCATCACGTTCAGTGAGTGGAACAATTTGCGGTTCCTATATATCTTCTCACTTCGAGATGGAGGCACAAATGGTACATGGGTGCCATCCACAGCCCCTATCACATTAGGGAAGCCAGCAATTTGATGGAAGGCCTGCTGGCTTCTGCGCAGGGTCTCGGTGGCAAATGTCATGGCCATGAAGTGCCCCTTGCGCCTGAACATGGCCGACGTCACACGCCTCAGGATTCGGCAGAAGGCCGGCTGAGATATTCCAGCAAGTACTGCCACTACTTGTTGGAATGATCCTGAGGCGCAGAAATGCAACACCGCCAGCAGCTGTGTGTGAGGCTGAATTGCTGTCGTGATCCCGTGTAGAGGTTCCAGATCACTCTCAATTAACGAGAGCAGATCCAGAATGACATGTGGCGGTAACCGGTACCTAGTAAGTACCTCATCATCGGGCATAGCAAACAGAGTCACCCGTGTGCGATAGATTCTAGCACGTCCTGGCCTCCTTGGGCGACGAGTGGGGAGAGCCGCAAGTGCCCTTAGCCTCCTTTCCATGTACGCCATCATTGCTTCAGCAACCTATAAAGAAATGAACATAAATACTGATGCACCTATGCACATAATGGCCATATCCGACTACAAATAGATTTGTAGCCTTCAATACGTACAATAGATGGGCGCCCCGTCAAATCGCGAAGATCCATTTGACTCTATAATGATGTAACAATAATATGAACTCAATACACACCGTCATAAACACACAGATGCTTACAACATCGAACTACTAAACACTACTTGAGTATCAAAGGTGTCTGCATTTGTTGCCGACATCATGTACTATGAGACATTTCAGCTATTGCTGGGACATGTTGTCCTGCAATAGATGAACACACACAGGTTTAAGACCTGTGAGTGAAATAGTGAACATGTGACATGTTGCAATAATGCTACAAAGACTTTGCTGGCCCAACAATCTGTAGTCAGTGAGGCAATGGTGCATACATTCATACACTTACATTGTTAATGGATATCATATCTACAAGGACCATGGAAGAGCTTACCTTAGACCCTGACAAGTCCAGATCTGGAGACAAATGATTCTAGCAGCAACTCACTATTTATAGGCCTCTCACATGTGTGGTCTATACCAGTAGTGATGAGTATTGCATGACTTGTGGCCTGGATTTTCTAAGGGATTGGGCTACTTTTAGCTTGCAATCAAACTCCACAATACCACAGTAGTCATGAACCAAATGTCATGTCATGCTAGCAAATAGCATGTGTATTGTGCGATAGTCACAGGTGTATCAGAAGATTCTATGCAATGTTAGAATTGGTGACCAGTATTTCATGTCGAAGTTTCGCCAGGTTTTACACAATGGAATTTCCGCCACGTATGCGGCGCGAAAAAACAGCGACGTACGCTCGCGCACGGAACGCAGCTGCCGCTGATGTCCGCCAAACAGGATACACAAACAGTATATAAAGGTGTATTAGAATGTGACAATGTTGTTGCTAACATGTCTGGATCACAATCAGAGGTGGACCAGGAGCTGCAGCAACTATTTGACCACATGGACTCCAGCACCTCCTATGTGCCACTGCACATGCAGCCAGTGGGAAATGAGGAGGCTGCTGGCCCTTCTACAGCAGGGCAACCTGCACCTGACCATTCTACAGCAGGGCAACCTGCACCTGGCCCTTCTGCAGCAGGGCAACCTGCAGCTGGCTCATATGCACCATCAGCAGAATCATTTGGAACACAACCGGGGACTTCACAAGATAGTACCATGGCCAGCACTTCAAGTACAGCGACACGTGCCAGTAGGCGTGGGCGTGGCAAGGGGAGAACGAGGGCAACAGAGGAACCAAGTACAAGAAATAAGGCATATGAAGCACAGGAGCTTGCCATCCTGGTTCCCCGAGCACGTGATTGGATTGAGTGTCCATCGGAGAGGCTGACACACACACGCAGATGGAAGATTTGGGAAGACATAACGGCAGAGATTAATGAAGTTGCGCCACAAGTTCGTGAGGCGGACCATGTCAAGAAGAGGCAAGTTGTTTTGTGATACATGTGCCCAGTAATAGACAAGTAATGATTGAATTCATGCTTAGATGGATTTTGCAAATGGCCGGTGAGGTTGTTACGATACACAGACATTATTGACATGTTATTTAGTTGAGAGTTAGAGTAGGGTGATTGTGAATGTGTATTGTAACGGTTGATATCATAGTTGCATGTAATGTTATCTTTTTGACATTAAGCACATGTCGTAATATGGAGCACAGAGCAATGGCTGCAACAGCAAACATCTGGAGTGACATGTATTAATATGTCAACTTACATTGCAGGTGGCAGGACTTCAAAACCAACCTGAAGAGGAAGATGACCAAGCGGTGGGAACACAGCCAGAGGTCTGGGGCCGGGCCCATGCCATCAGGGCTAGAGTTCACCCCCCTGGAGTTGATGGCCGAGAGCTGTGTATCAGTTGAGGAGGTCAGGGGGTGAGCACGATGGATAGCGAGGCCCCAGCTGAAGTGTTTGCGTCTTTTATTGAAGGTAAATATTTGTCATGCCATAAGCTTGTGCAAGTAATTATCTTAGAATGTGTCCTAATTGTGTTTATCATTTTCCACAGACACCCCACTGCTTGGTGACGACTCTGCTCAGGAGGTGGAGGAGTCCGTGCCACCTGGCCCCAGTGGTAGGCCTGTGCAGCAGCAGCCATCGGCCCAAGCCGATTTTGCCACCTTGGCCCAGATGCTTGGGGACATAAACCAGCAGGGAGAGTTGGCATCAGAACGGATGCGTAGGACCGAGGAGATCATAGCGAGCTTGGTCAGCACCCAGCAGGCCATCGCTGGGAGCATGCAGGCCATGGCTGAGGCGCATCAGGCCATGGCTGCAAGTGCTCAGGTGCTGGCCGAGCAAGCCACCCGCCAAAATGATCTCCTCCTCCACCATAATGAGCTTATGGTGGAGCTAGTTAACAGCAACAGGGTCCTAATGTCATCCGTTTCTGGTGCATTACCACCAGCAACACTCCCTGCTGGCAGGAGGGGTAGACCAGCCAACCCCTCACCAGCATCTGCTCCACCTGCCCCAGCATCTGTCCGTGGCCGAAGAGCTGCTGCACAGGCCAAGGAGCCTACCAAGGCCAAACGTGGTCGCAAATGAACTTGTGGCTGCATTAATCTCCACCGTTATGTCATCCCAACTCTTCCATTGTGCTGTGTGTGTCAGCTTCTTGTGTCCAATCACGTGCTGAGGGTAACCAGATGAGCCCTTGCTTCAAATGTCCTTTTTGGTTCCCCTGTTGCCCTCTTTTGCCTGCCATTACTGTCAGCTGTACTTGAAGTGATGTTGCTAAGTCCCCGGTTGTGTTCCAAATGATTCTGCTGATGGTGCATATGAGGCAGCTGCAGGTTGCCCTGCTGCAGAAGGGCCAGGTGCAGGTTGCCCTGCTGTAGAATGGTCAGGTGCAGGTTGCCCTGCTGTAGAAGGGCCAGCAGCCTCCTCATTTCCCACTGGCTGCATGTGCAGTGGCACATAGGAGGTGCTGGAGTCCATCTGTGTGCAATTATATTTGTTTTGTATTATAATTTATTTTGGTACATTCCTGCCATGGTTTTTTTTTTTGGTTTTTTTTATTTTTTTGTCATTGCATCACAGTGGCATTGACTGTGAAATGTATATAAATAAATTTATTTACTTTACAAAAATTGTGTGGTTTCATTAGTACATGTCGAATACACATGTGTATTGCTAGTATTAATATTCAGTCATGTCCATTGTTAGCAGGTTTAAAGTGTGTGACAAGTACAGCATATGTGGGTGATTAGTAAGGTTTCCTTGAAGCAGCAATGTTTTCAATTAAAGCACTGACAAGCGTCCTATTAGTGAGTAATGAGTAAAGGAGTCGATTCTATTGGGTTCAGGTGTTAATGCTTGTAGTCATTAGGCGGTCCGTTCGCCTACCGCAGGAACGAGTGGTGTCCGCAAAGCAATAGTAGCCTTTTGGACACCGCACATTTCTTCCCTTTTTGTTCGCGTGCATTCGGAGTGGTATCCGAATGCACGCCCCCCAACATAAGTGTACTCCCCCGTGTCCGCCCATGTTTCCGCCCCGTTTTGCCCACTTTGAAACTACGCCCACGTGTCATTCCGCATGACGCCCATAATACGCCCATATTTCCCGACTGATTGCGGTGAACAGTTTTGTACGGGATTTGCCCGAACAGGTACGGAGTCAAGGCGTGGCACATGCGCGTTGCGTTCTCCACGCATGCGCAGACGCCGTAAAGACGCGATCCGAAAGTATGCGGAAAAGTACGCGTCAATCAGAATAAGGGCCACAGTCCTAATCCGGTTATTCCAGTCCAGTCAAATTGAATTCAAGTCCAGTGATTCCAGTCTGGTCAAGTCGCAATCCTAGTTCGGGTTATTACAGCTCAGTCAAGTCACAGTCCAAATCCGGTTATTCTAGTCTGGTCAATTCACAGTACAGTCTGGCAAGTCCAGTTCATTCCTTGTGTATTCAATTATATCCAGTGCAGTTAGGGGGCTATTCTGGTTGACTAGCAAAGCTGCAAACTTCACAGCTTTGCAAATCATTTAAATGCCGCCTGCATGAACGGCTGCCTGCCGCATGCACCATTGTTTTGCATCCATCTAATTATTTTGTGCTCGGCGCTCGCAGATCTACTGTAAGTCAGTCTCTGCTGACCTTAGAACTGCAGCACCCTGTATGGGAACAGGGCAGACAACTGACATCTGCTGACATCATAAATGGTTATGCTCATGCACAGCCTCTAAAAATCTTTCCCCTTTTTAAATGCAGAGGGGAGCGAATCAATTAGAATAACTTCCTTTGTCCATTCAGTCCTCGTACACACTAGTATATCCAGTCCGGTTATTCCAGTTCAGTCCTCATTTACACTAGTGTTTCCATTCTGGCCAGTCTGGTTTGGTCCAGTATCTTCTTCGTTGTCTCTGTCTTCTTGGTGACCCAGCCAGAGGGCCACGACCTGCACACTGGGAGCAGCTAAGACCAAATCCCCTAACGGGGTTCGCTGGCCACCAGTGTGTTAGACCACGCACCTCTGTTCTGGTCTTGGTCAACTACCCGGCTAGACAGAGATCCTTGGCTTATGCGTAAAAGCTACATTAGACCTGCTACATTCCTAGTTCCTGCAAAAGACCCAACACTTCACCCTGAACCAGTTCCACCACAACCTAGAAGAGTGACAAATATTTAATTATCCTGGGTGAGAGAGAGAACTACCAGTCATAGTCATAAAGAGCAGGTCAGTTCGTATGATTGATGAACAACATGTAGTGTGAATCAAGATGAACAACCTTATACAGTATTTAGGGCCATGAAGGACAGGACAATGGGCCTTATTTTGGTTCATTCTTTCAGACAAAATCCTTCTTAGATGGGCAAAACCATGTGCACTGCAGGTGGGGCAGGTGTTACTTGTGCAGAGAGAATTAGATTTGGGTGGGGTTTTACTTCAAAGTGAGATCTATATTGCAGTGTAAAAATAAAGCAGTCAGTATTTTCCCTGCACAGAAACAAAATTACTCACCCAAATCTAATTCTCTCTGCATATGTTACATCTGCCCCCCCTGCAGTGCACATGGTTTTGTCCATCTAAGAAGGATTTTGTCAGAAAGAATGAACCAAAATAAGGCCCAATATGAGATGGTCCAGAGTGGTTCCAAATTTCAGGACACAGTGACAGCAAGTTCTGACAGTTGAGGCACTTTGTGTCTCTTCTTCCTAAATACAAATGATCAGTCACAACCCATGATACCATGTATCCTGAATGGGTCATACTGATTTGCCCTATTTTTCACTCTGCTAAGAAGACATGAGGAACCATTTCTATAGGAGCACCAAGGGTGGAGGTGGCAAATACTAATAATGGATGGGCTTCTCGTACCTGTCAGTAGCAGTATCCTCTCTCCCCCAGCCCAGCACACACTGCTTTGTCCAGACGGATCTAGGGAGGTTGCTGACATTGAGAAACACCAATGTTCTCTGTTTGTATGATGTGTGGGGAAAATTATAACACTGCCTCCACTCCCACCATATATGCACCCTACCTCTGCTGTGCAGCACGCAGTGCTGCACTACCCCTTCTCTACACAGTGGGCAGCACTGTGCATACTATTTTTTCATGTTTTTTTGTTGCTACAGGGCATGGTCACTCCTCCACTATTATGTCAAGGATTCATAGTTGGGGTATAATTACAATGTGCTGGGAGATTTATAGTCGGGAATGGTTTATTCTAGCTTAATTTTAAATTTCGGTGTAAAAATAAAGCTATCCAAAATTTGTTCACTACATGCAAAAACTGCCAGTATTTTCCCTGCATGCAAAAAAAAGTACTGCATTTATACTGCATTTTAACATATTTTATTTGAATAAAACCTGCATTTCTTTTGCTCTTTCACCTAACTCGTAATATGGGCCGATAAACTGTACATACTGATATGAATTTGAATCTCCCAACAAGCTGTCAATGCCATGATATCACTTCTTACTTTTCTAGCCTGGCATCCCTGACCCTGACCACATACAACTACCATCTCGACCTCCACTGAAGGTGGGCAACTTGCCTAATTACTGATTGAACATATGTAACGCAGATTAGTACCAACTATAACGTCACTGTGCTAAAGGGTTTCTTCTTGATTCATTACATGCCCATAACTTTATTTTAAAATGAAAACATACCTAAACAAAAGTACATTTATGCTGCTTTCAGACCGCATATCTGGCTTTGACCCTGTATTTGGAAACGTTTCCAAAAACGGGTCTGCCAGATAAAACCCCTTTCACACCGCAGCACTTAAACGGTATATTACCGTTTAAGTGCCGATTTTTTGACACTGGCAGACCCGTTTTTGGAAACTTTCCAAATACAGGGTCAAAGCCAGTGCAGCCTTCAGCCCTCCCCTCCGTGCAGCTCCCCCCCCCCCACGCGCGTGTCGACCGAGAGCGTGTCGACGCCCCCCGCGCGTGTCGACCCCCCCGCGTGTCGACCCCCCCGCGTGTCGGCGCCCCCCCCCCCCGTGTCGACTTACCCCGTGCCGGTACCTCCGTTGTGGATCCCGGCACTGCAGCTCAGTATGCTCGGAAAGCACTTATGAAAAAAGTGTCTTCCAGAAAATGGCTGCCCCATAGGAAACCCAGTTTAAAAAAACTGTCTTTCGTATGGGGGCAGCCATTTTCTGAAAGACACTTTTTTCATAAGTGCTTTCCGAGCATACTGAGCTGCAGTGCCGGGAACCACAACGGAGATACCGGCACGGGGTAAGTCGACACGGGGGGGGGGGGGGGGGCGCCGACACGCGGGGGGGGGGCGTCGACACGCGGGGGCGTCGACACGCGCGCGGGGGGTGTCGACACGCGCGCGGGGGGGGGGGCTGAAGTGCAGTGAATACTTAATGAGCGCTCATTAAGTATTCACTGTGCTGAATTTAGGACCCAGCTCATTGGCTGGGTCCTAAATACCGTTTCAGAACCGATTTTGAGCCTAAAATACCGGTTCTGAAACGGGTAGGACCCTGCATTTTAACCGGTTAGAAAAAACGTTTTTTTCTAACCGGTTAAGTGGTCCTGCACCTTTCAGACCGCACACATTACCGTTTTAAAACGGTAAAAAAACGGCAATATACCGTTTTTAAAGTGCGGTCTGAAAGGGGCATAAGTAAATCTCATTTAATTATACCGTGTGTGGCATATGCAAAATGGCACATTTGTACAGGAAAGATACTAGTTTTGCATTGTAAAGTGTTATATAAAGACAAATACATTGTGTGTGTGTGTGTGTGTGTGTGTGAAACTATTTCTCTCCACAAAGGCTGCTCAATAGATATCACAGTGTTTGGTAATGTAAAGGCATTCCCCGCCACCTCTCATTACTACACATATTGATAGAGCCTGGCAGAGGCAGCAACATTTTACTGGAGAAGGGTCAAAAACTAATTATTCAGCATATGGTGGCCGCCTCCACACAATTGTGCAGGAGAAGAAAAAGGAAGTCCCCTGGCTGATTTCTTTGGGCGGTTTGCTCAGTGATGACTCTCTTGACACATGCCATTCATGCGCTCCCTGAATAACAGATGGGCTAAGACTGGGAACTGAGGGGAAAGCATGGCAGCACCCTGATACCAGCTTGGTCCTTTTATCCCACAGAATGACTTTAAGTCACATGGTCCAAGAATATAACAAGTGCTGAATTGTACTCTCAGGATTTCCTTGCTTTTCAAGCAGGCTAGACGTAATTTTGACTGCCTTTTCGTATTTTGTTTATTAAAAGGATCAGGGCTTTGGATAAAAGAGATTACTTGATTGTGGTGCAGGCAGTTTTGTGCCAATGACCCTCTTCTTATTGTAAGTAGGGAGAAGTTAGCTGGCAATGGGTTATGACAATATAGCAGGCCTCCAAATTAAAACCCAAACTCATTTTCTTTCCTTTTCACTTGTAAATTTTCCCCATACGCATCAAAGAGAAAGAGCACTAGGATTTCATATATTCACACACTATGAGCCTCACGTCTGCAGACTTTTTTTTAACCAAGCACAGGAGTAAAAATATATCAACGAACAGTCATTATTGCTCCTCTGTTTCTCTGCTGCTATTTAATTGCTTCTTCTTCTTTTTTTTTTTAATGAAGCTCTGATGAAAAGAAATGTTTTACTATGTGCCTACTTGAATTTTAGAAAAGAACAAACAGAATATCATATTGGTGGGCAACAACAGATTAATGGGGTTAATGACTTTAGCCTTTAAAAGCTACATCTACATAAGAGCCAGAGAATTCACATATACCCCTTTTTCAATAAAATGCCAGGTTGCATCGGGGATTTTGAAAACGGGTCCAACGTGGGTGCATGGTTGGACTGGCCCACAGGGGAAACCCCCGGTGGGGCCTACCACCTTGAGCCCCACCTCCTACTCTAGGGATCAGGTTCTGCAGACTTTGCATTTGATTATGCATTATACATATGTTACCTTATACTGTACAGGAGTATGACATATACTGTAGTAGTCTATAGTGCATTGCTGTTTTTAAGCTGACACATTACCATGCATGCACTATCAGTATTTACTGTATATATTTATCAAGGGTCCCAGACCATGCATCTTCTAAAGGTTAGGCAAACAAAGGTAGTGGCTGGCCACACCCCCTTTGGAGACTGGCCATACCCCTACATATGGGCCCTTAACACTACATTACCCATGTGGGCCCTTCATGACCAAGTCTGACACTGCCTGGTTGCAACCCGGAGTGGCAGCTGTACCCGGCTCATTGCTATGTCAGTGATGTCATTGGACACACATAAGCAGCACTGGTACTTGTAGATGAGGACATCTCCATATATAAGTATATACTCTATATAAGGGGCAAACAAAGGTTTTTCTTGGGGGATGTATATAGCTATTACTAAGCAAATCGAGGCTATATGCCATGAGGAGGCGGGGCTTCATGCTATTCTACCCAGTCTCTCTGATCAGGTTTTTTTTTTTTTTTTTTTGGGGGGGGGGAGGTGTACTCAGAAAAACCTGCTTCATGCGCTACTGTACATATATATATATATATATATATATATATATATATATATATATATATATATATATGCCTGATAACAATGTGTCTGTAAGCAATAAAACATTGTTTACTATCTAGTAGGAACTAGGGGCAACAGACAGATTACAAGAGGTGCAAGCAAGTGGGAGGTAGCTTGATGGCAGGATGTAAGCAGACAGAGACAGTCAAGGTATGTGGCAGGGGTCAGAGAACAAGCCTCAGGACTATCGGTAACACAGGGCTAGATGTGTCATTACGTAGTAACAAATGGGAAAATCGCATCTTTTTTCCTATTAGCAGGATCCGGCTGCCAGCTAAAGTACGCCCCCAGCATGGCAGCATGTGTGCACATTTCACTCGCAGCTCTGTCATACTCAAACACTCCTGGTACCTGGAGTTGGATAGAATGGTTCCTGTACTCTAAGCTGTGGTGAATCTCCCCCTATGTTTTAAAATAGATGTTTTAGACTTAACAATAAAATAAGCAGACAGCTTCTGATGACAATTTGAAGAAATTATTTGTCGATTACTGTAAGTGGATAGTTAAGAAAATGCTGGGACTGCTGTGATAAAATGGCAGAAAGCTAGGAAGAGACCTGGGCAATGACTCAGGAATATAGCTCATGGGAAGAGAGGAATATTGGCAAATTATGAGCATACAGATTTATTTATTTATTAACAGTTTCTTATATAGCGCAGCATATTCCGTGGCACTTTACAAAAGGAGACAGTGATACAACAAACAGGGTAGTCAAAAGGTAGGAGGGCCCTGCTTGAAAGCTTACAATCTATAGGGAAATAGGCATTGCTACATAAGGATAGATACTGTATTCTTTATTGCATCAATTCCACCAGAATGCAAGGTTCTATGACTGGTTCTGGAATTTAATAAGCTTGCCTGAAGAGATTAATTTTTAGGGAACGCTTATAGGTTTGGAGACTGGAGGTGAGTTTTATTGTGCTTGGGGGCGCATTCCACAGAGTGGGTGCAGCCCGAAGAAAGTCCTGCAGTCGAGAATATGAGCGAGTAATGAGTGTGGATGAGAGACGCAGATCTTGTGAGGAGCGTAGAGGTCGTGTTGGATGATATTTTGAGATAAGAGAAGAGATGTATGTTGGTGTAGTTTGGTTTATGGCTTTGTGTGTAAGTAAAAGAATTTTGTATTGACTACGGTAGAATACAGGTAACCAATGAAGTGACTGACAGAATAGCTTTGCATACGATGAACGTCTGGCTAGGAAGATTAGCCTTGCAGCTGCATTCATAATGGACTGTAGAGGTGAGAGTCTGTATTGGGGAAGGCCAATAAGGAGACCATTGCAATAATCGGTACTTGTGGAGTATCACGGCTCCCATCGCATGCCATCGCATGGCATATGTAGTGGCATGAGATGGCATGCGATGAGATGCGATTTTTACAGTTTTTTAGCTATTTTTAGCAAAAATCGCATGCAATCGCATCGCATGCGATGCGATCGCGAATGCGTTTTTGCACTGAAATGCATCCAAATGCATGGAAATGTGTTGCAAACATGTTAAATGCCCCCAAATGTCATTTTTCAGAGTGTACCACCCACACTATCAACGCCAACCCGAAGCGTGGCGAGCGCAGCGAGCCCGCGAGGGGCGGCGGTACGCGTCCTACGACCTTTTCATACCCCCACTATCCACGTCGGCGTGGAGTTGAGAATAGAAAGTGTGGCGAGCGCAGTGAGCCACCGAGCCCGAAGCGTGGCGAGCGGACGCGGACACCTGTGAAGCCCGCGAGGGGACGAGTATACCTGTGAAGGTATCCGCGTCCCCTCGCGGGGCTCGCTGCACTCGCCACGCTTCGGGCTCGGTGGCTCGCTGCGCTCGCCACACTTTCTATTCTCAACTCCACGCCGACGTGGATAGTGGGGGCATGAAAAGGTCGTAGGACGCGTACCGCCGCCCCTTGCGGGCTCGCTGCGCTCGCCACGTTGACAAAATGACATTTGGGGGCATTTAACATGTTTGCAACACATTTCCATGCATTTGCATGCATTTCAGTACAAAATTGGATGCGATCGCATCGCATGCGATTTGATCGCATGCAATGCGATGAGATTTTTTAGCATACGATGCACATCGTGGGAGCCGTGATACTCCACAAGTACCCAATAATCAATGCGTGAGATGATGAGAGCATGGATTAGAGTTTTTGCAGTGTCTTGTGTAAGGTAAGGGCGAATTTTGAATATGTTTTTTAGAGATGTAAAGGGAAAAGGGAAGGGTCCCACAAATAAGAATGCCTCCAGGTAAAGAAAGGGGAAGGTGGGGGTGTGTGTTGAAGTTAGAAACTTATAAGGAATGGTTAATTAGATTGGAAGAAAACCAAGGCCCTTATTCTGGTCGGTGCGGATATATCCGCGTGCGTTCGGGCCGCCGATGTTTTGTGTCTGCGCATGTGCAGAGGCGTCTCTGCGCATGTGCGAGCGGGGCATACGGCCAAATCCCGCATGATATGTGAACACTCCGAACAGGGGGTGGAGAGGGGCGTGAAGGGCTATTTGTGCTCATTACCATATGCATACGCCCTGCGTTTTATGGGCGTTCCCATGAAAACGCTGGGCGTACGTATGGTAATGCGGCCGTGACGCGCGTGTAGGGGGAGGACATATGACATCGCCGGATGTCAGCTGCCCGCCCAGATCCCTGCTTTTGCACGGAAAAATGTCCGTGTGGTCTGAGGTTGCGGGAGCTGGTGGAGCACTCGGTCCTGCGACCATCCAATGATGGGGGAGGTTCCCTAAGATGGAGGAGGCGTATTCCGTGTAAAATACACGTGCGGTCCGTTCGGCCAGCTTCTTACCACGTACGGACGGAGTTGGCGATCCGTATGGAAGGCGGGGTTTCGCACGCACGGTCCTGGTCGCATAATCTGATCCGGCCGCACCGACCAGAATAAGACCCCAAGAGAGAACAGATTAATGGAGACCAATGGAATGGAGAGTTTGATGGAGAAAAAGGTATTGACATTGTCAAAGTCAGAAGTTGCATAGAGAAAAAGAAGAAAGATTTTCCCATTTGCTGTGAGAAGGTCACTGAGGACTAGTAACAGCTGATTCTGTAGTGGGGTATGGAAATAAGATTGAAGAAGGTCAAGAAGGGAGTGGGAAGCAGATCTTGATTAAATGGGGGCACATGGAGTCAAGTTACCCAGGCCCTCAATTCTTATGGGGCCCCATACTTTAATCCCAGCTACAGTGCAGAGCAGTTACTGTACTGTATGCTGGAGAAGCAGATGAGGGAGGATAGGAAGGATGTAATGCAGAACTAGGTCACAGAGTAGAGATGGCCCTCAGTGTCCCCTCCATCATGGATGGAAAACATAAACTAATGGAATGGCATATCATTGGTGGTTACTATCATCAGAGGATCATACATTCCCATATGAGATTTAAACCTGCGCTGATCTCAGGAAAAAAATCAGCCTGCAAAGTCTCCTCTGTGCAAACACGGAGCTGGTGGCTGCTGTTAGTGACCTGGCGATAGGGAGCTGCTCCGAGCTCCATCCCTTACAGTATATGGCTAATTATTGTTGTCTTGCCCCTCCTCTGAGACCTACCCTGTGCTCTTCTCACCTTCTACACATGTATACAGTGTAGTAGGTCCAGCCGCCCCTGAAGGGGCGACATTCAGAATTTGTTGGGGCACAAAAAATGAAATTATAGCTTGAACCTCCAATGTAAAAACATTGTGGGTCCTCCTAAGTATGTATGTATGTATGTATGTATGTATGTATGTATGTATGTATGTATGTATGTGACTGTAAGTATGTTTGTGTGTGACTGTATGAATGTGTGTTATTGTAGGTACAGTATGTCTGTGTAGTGTATATGTGTGGGCTGCAGTATTCCTTTGGGTTTAAAGCTAGGGAGGGAACATACTCACCTGCCAGGCATGGGAGGTACTGGGAAGTGGTGGGCACACATCCTGCATGACATGAAGCAGGGGCATCATTTGTGACCATGCCCCCTTTTGTAGGAAAACCCCATCCCTGCACCCCAAATGATGCTGGACAGAGATTGTGCAATAGTTCAAAAGAGAGTTGGGGTCAAGTGCCCGTGTAAGGGAAAACAGGACAGAATCGGATGAGAGGGACAGGCTAAAGGTTTCCTGTGTGCTCTCTTCTTGGTCCAATATACAATCCTAACTGACCTCACACACAGTTTGCTTCCTAGCCTAGCAGTGTTTAGCTCTATTCCTTCTACTAACATCTCAATTCTTCTTCTTAATTTCAGATGTCCTCTCAGGTTTAAACCCTAATTGCCATTACAGTATAACCTTAAATGGATGACCTAAGGCACTGATTCCCAACCAGTATGATGGCACAATTGTGATAATATCTGCGGATGAATAAGCAGTTATAGGAGAAACTAGTCTGTAGTAATAGTTTGATGGTTGTTGTTGAAAAGCCCCCACAAATGGGTGTGTTTAGACCTTGGTGAAGTAATATTCAATAATAGACTCAATGGGACCATTAAAACATAATTTCATAATCCAAAATACATAATTTATTAAAACACTATTATAACATAGTTCACAACAACATTCATTAAAATTCATTTTTGCATACAGAACACCATCACAATTTGTTTGTTTGTCCTCAATATGGGTGTACCCTAAATTTGAAATAAAAGGCTTTTCAATGAAGATACACCTGTGTGAGTTCTGAACCAATGTTTCCAATGCATTTCCTTTTTTAAAAAGACATCCTCAGGGGCCTCATATATGTTAAGTAGAGGTGGGGAACCTTTTTCATACCGAGGGCCGTTTGTATGGGGAAAAATCCTTCGGGGGCCATATGTAAAAAATTCTTGTACAAATTGTCCTGCGGCGGCTGCTGCTGAATAGGGCTGACAGTCTCCGGCTGCTGTTGATTAAGAGGAATCTCGCAAGAACTACATATCTCTCACGAGAATTCCCCTGTATTTGACTCCCAGCAAAGCCGCCAGGCGGGTTGGCGGGCCACTCAGACCGGCTACGGGCCTGAGGTTCCCCACCCCTGTGTTAAAGCTTTAATTTGTAACACTCTTGGACAAAAATGTCAATACTCTGGATGATCCGATCAGATGATTATACCTGGATATTATAGATGTGATTCAGGGGTTTATTCTAGTTCATTCTTTCTGACAAAATCCTTCTTAGATGGACAAAACCATGTGCACTGCAGGAGGGCAGATGTAACATGTGCAGAGAGAATTAGATTTGGGTGAGTTATTTTGTTTCTGTGCAGGGAAAATACTGACTGCATGATTTTACACTTCAATATAGATCTCACTTTGAAGAAAAACCCCACCCAAATCTAATTCTCTCTGCACAAGTTACATCTGCCCCACCCGCAGTGCACATGGTTTTGTCCATCAAAGAAGGATTTTGTCAGAAAGAATGGACTAGAATAACCCCCTCAGTAATGTTTCCACCTCCAGAGACAAACTTCAACATCTACCATGTGTGTTTGGACTGGAGTATGTACTCTATAGTATTAACTTTTTTTTTTACATTTTGTGCTGAAATTTTCATTAAATATCTTGTTTTTAATGTATTTATATTTCTTCATTGTTGTGTTTACTTTAAATACTGGTACACAAAATGAATTCAGCACAAATAAAAAAATGTAGAACAGCACGAATGTATTAAAAAAAAACTAGGGTGAGAGATTTGGTAAGAAATTTCCAGTTTTTTTAAAGCGGCAATCATTTACACTGCAAAATCAAACAGGTTTTGCAGTGTAAATAATTGCCGCTTTAAAAAAACCCTGGAGATTTCTTACCAAATCTCTCACTTTCTGAATCCTATTAAATTCCCCCACTAATGTATAATATGACAGAAAAATACGCAACTATCAAGACACGGGAAAGGAGTAACAATGTATTGAATACTAACAAACTGTATAATACAAATGACAATAAAAAGTAAACGTATACTTTTATATCAGATCAATACCAATAATACCATGACAAATATAACAAGTGTGTATCACTTTACAAAATGTGTCAAATGATTCAGTGTATTATAAGATAGACATGAAGTATCCTGTCAGTGCTGTATTAATAGGAACTAATAGAAGCAGTGGTGGAACTTGTGGATTGTGGGTCCAGGTGCAAAAATATAATTTGGGCCCCCCTCCTCCGCCCCAACCCAAGTTCCCAATATGCAACATGGCAGTAGATGCAGGGAGAGACAGAGGGTGACAGGGATAGGCGGCCAAGGGGGGGGAGGGGATATAGAGCGGGACAGGAAAAAACAGTGGGGGACAGGAAGAGGGTGACAGGGGCCGCAGTGAGCCAGTGAACCTGATGCACCGATGGTAATTCTGCCTCTGAATGGAAAAATAGGGTCCACAATTCTAATAAAATTGTATGGAACTTCAAGTCCATATACCACTTGTCTGTTTTTTGAAGCTTAAGTAAATCTAGCTTAAAGTCTCTTGTTTTTAAATACTGTAGCTTTTGACCATAATTTATGTGATTTATTAAGAAAATATTTTAAACCGTGCCTATGTATGTTGGTACTGTAGTACATTACATATTCCTGCATTTACTATATACAAGTCTGTTTATATTTATTGAGTTTTGTGCAATATCATATTTAGTATGTGTACCATTTATAATACACATGCTCTACGTCTTTCTTGGCTTATCGCTTTCTTATCAAATATCCTTTCATGCAAGCCTCAGCCCAATCCGCTTACATTTGCATATATGTGTGATAGCTACATACTCAGAGTGTAGATAAGCCACTCTGTTTGCACATGAGATTTGTACTTTAATTAATATCTGATTGATAAATGAACATATGCAAAATCACTTGATTAAACATAGTTACAGGATATTTATCTGGAAATGCTGCTGCCTAAATATATCAACCTAAGATAAAGTTCAAGTGTGTTTTATTTTTGTATAATGGCCGTTTTTTTAACCAACCAGATAAACCGTCTTTGTTTACTGACTTTTTCTTTTTGTAGTTTTTGCTTTAAGAATATTTTGCTGTCATATGCTAACATTCTTCGTTCAAACGGCAAGTGTTGTTCCTGTGATAAAACTAAATACTTCTTATGACCAAACAATGGGATAGTCTGGTTCATGGCTTCTTTAGATTGTATAGCTGAAAAAGCTTCTTATTATCAGGAATATGGAAGCACATTGGAACATGGAGTGAAAGTGATTAATCAAAACGTTTGTTCCAGTTCTGTGTCAGCAGACATCCGTGTGCATATGACAATGGCAGATTTTGACAAAATGTATGCAGTGCTCTTCCTCAGATTCTAGATATGATGAATGTGCCATATAGATGACCCATATACAAGGCGACATGTAAATATTCAGGACCTTCTTTTGTTCATATTGAACAATGACTGTCATTAAAAACGACTTGGTTTGCCAATATGTCCCTTTGTGAAGATGCAGGGCGGTTCCTGATTGGTCACCGGGACACATCCTTGTGCCTTTGATAGCAGTGACATGGAAGATGTATTGGCCAAAGTGCTTCCACTCAGCACCACTGCTGAGATGTAAAGAAAATCACGGTGACCCAAACAGACCTGTACTCACACAATGTCGCACCAACCAAAGACAACATATTGAGAAGAAAAATGCTTGTATACGGTGAGTGCTGGAAGATGTATTGGCCAGACGGCCATAGGGCAATCTTTGAACTATTGAAATCTTTAGAATATAGACTAGTTTAGCAACAATACTTACAAACCTAATTAATCATGCGTAGATAGTTATTTTCATACTGCATCATTTTTATGTTACAATAGAGTTGTCAGGTCTGGATAAGTGACTATTATACAGGTGCAGCATAATGACATTACACTTTGCATATATATTTTAGTATGCTGAAAAAGATGTCATTGCTTTAGCTAGTGTAGTGGAGTGTTTATATTGTTCTATTCTGCTCCTGCTGCGTACCTTTGTACAGTACATAAGTATTATCAAAACGGAACTTCTACATTTCTGTGTCATAAGCTAGAGAGCGTAGTCTAAAAATTAAAATCAGATTCTGTCTATCATTTCTCTATTGCATCTAAGAAAATGTTGGCCATAATCTGATTGGTTGTTACCGCTTTCCATTTTTAGAAGCTTTAGTAAATTGACCCCAAACAACTACTACATCTTACACTGAAATTTGAAAATGAGAAAAAAAACTATTGATTACTTCAAAGAAACATTAAGGATGGAATGTAACAGGGGTAAGAGTGTTCCCACAAGTGCATGGTGTCACAAACTGTTATTTACATTAACGGACCTCATTAATCAACTGTGTCTCAGAAATAATATATAAAAAAATTGGGTACTTGTTTCCTAGCACGGCCACACCGATTTACATCGGGGTGGTCGTGTCGGAAAAATCGCGTCGATCGCATCGATTTGGTCGCATGCGATGCGATCGACGCGACCGACCCGATTTTTTGATTGAATCAAATAGGAATCGGGTCCCTGGGACCCGATTTTACATAGGATTCAATGTAAAATATTCCCTAGACCCCCAAATTTTACTACGTAAACCCCACCCCAGATAGACGCCAACCCGAAGCGTGGCGAGCGGCGGTGGTGCGCGTCCTCCGACCTTTTCATTCCCCTACTATCCACGTCGGCGTGGAGTTGAGAATATATAGTGTGGCGAGCGCAGCGAGCCACCGAGCCCGAAGCGTGGCGAGCGCATATAACTTCACAGGTATACGCGTCCCCTCGCGGGGCACGCTGCGCTCGCCACGCTTCGGGCTCGGTGGCTCGCTGCGCTCGCCACACTATATATTCTCAACTCCACGCCGACGTGGATAGTAGGGGAATGAAAAGGTCAGAGGACGCGCACCGCCGCCCCTCGCGGCCTCGCTGCGCTCGCCACGCTTCAGGTTGGCGTCTATCGTGGGGTGACGACGGGGCCATATATAATGTGAAATGGGTCATATTGGCCCATTTCACATTTTTCACAATGTGAGATGGACTTAATCAAGTCCATCTCATCTTGTGCCATTATAATGGCACAAGACCGACGCGATGCTCACGATTTCAATGTTAAAAAATATTTTAACATTGAAGTCTATGGCAAAATCGGGGGCATCGCGTCGGTCGCGTCGGGACCAATGTTAATGGTCCCGACCGACGCGATGCCCCCGATTTTTTACCTTTGCCGGCAAAATGGACCTGATTTCAAAAGAAATCAGGTCCATCGTTGGGATCGTGTACCTTAACTTAAAGGTACACGATCCCAACGATTGTGGCCGTGCAAGGAAACAAGTACCAAAAATTGGTAACAGAATACAGGGAAGGCTGTATAACAGAGCAACAGTGTTTATATTCCACACAAAGGACCTAATTCAGACCTGATCGCTGGGCTGCTTTTGGAACCCTGCAATTACACCGTCCTGCCAGAGTGAAATACCACCCCGTGAAAGCTTCCAAATTGCTTAGCAAGGCTTGCACAACGTAGCTGGATCTACGAATAGCTACAAATCCATTCACAATCCTCTCATCATCAAATGATTTTTCCAGCGTGTGCAGTCTGTGCATAGCCCAGGACTTTCTCAGCATCTGCGATAAAAAGAGTTGGATTGGGGCCAAAACTAATGTCACCTGGCTCACCTGCGTTTTCCCTGACACTCCAAGAAAATGGCTGGTTACCATCCACAAACATCAGCTTTTGGTCAATCAACTTGCATACGGCCAGCAAAAAATGTTGTAGCAGGATTTTATCGCAGGGAGACCTTGCATATGTGTACTATGGTTCAATCGATAATCACCCAGCATGCAAATTTGCAGCTGTGCAATCGGGTCCGAATTAGGCCCTAAGTGCCACTGGTGTACACATTAATTAGTTATTAGAGGATGTGAGGAAAAATAAGTGCCATCCTAGCACCCATGCTCCTGGACATGTAGCCACACCCACATTGTCACATGACCACCATTCTTCTTGTGACGTGATAAACAACAAAATGAGATGCAAAGGCTGCATTTTTAATTGTAGTTTATGAATGTTCAAAGAGTTGTAAGGTCATCTTGTCTTCAGGGAAATCTTGGGACTCATTTAATAATTTAATGGGACTTATTAGAGGCTGTCATGTAGCAGGCAGCAAGCAATGTATTGGAAAGTCTATTATGTGCAAAGAATCTGTGGGTCTCACAGATTAGTCCCACCTCCACCCCTTCCCTCATCTGGTGCACCGAAGTGTCCTGCAATGTACACAGTTTTAAGAGGTCCTGACAGCAATAATTCAGGAAAATCCTAATTCTCTGCCAAAAGGATAAAAATTATAGGTACTTCATCTTTGCGGCCACTGCTATGCCAGTTACGTTAGCCGCTTCTTAACCGCTACTTAAGGATTTTTAGTGAGGGAACCATTACAAGACTGCTCTAGAGGCATTGTGGATGCCACCAGGCACCGTCACCGGATATCAGCTGCCCATCCGGTTTCTGTACCAGGGAGCCGCAAACCTAAGTCACCACAGAGTGACTTAGATTTGCGAGCGCTTAGGAAATCATTTGATGGTCGGCGAACATCGGATGATTCCTGCCCCGCACACAAGGCTGCGAATGGATGTTTATGCAAAATATCCAATCAAATACGTTCTGGAAGATTCATGGTGCGAGTGGGGGGGCGGGGGGCATTGATGCGATCGGCGTTTGGTTTGCTCGCAAAGTTTTTGAGTCAACCAGAATGAGGGCCTAGTACCAGTCACATCTATTTTTTCGGGAATACAATATCTGTCATCTCCAGATAACAAATTATAATGCCTGCTAGGACAACAAATTGAATATTGCGCAAAACATGTGTACAACTGACAATTGACAGTCAAAATGTTGTTGAGTTGCTTGTCTCTGTTCTTTCCTTTTCATGATATCACAAAATTCAATAATCACTTCCTCTAACGCGAGATTGTAACGAGGGATCATGTCTCCCACAGGATGACCTGTCACCACTCTCCCCTATACATTGCATTACCTCACAAGAAACTGCCATAGTGTGTGACACAGCCTTGCTTTCTATGAAAACGTCATTCAACAATAGTAATTCCAATTCTATAATGGTTTACTAACATAACCAGCTGCGGGATACCAGCAGAAGCCCAGTTCAGATGGTAAGAGTGCAGGAGGCCTGGCAGCAGCAATGAGCAGGAGGCCCAGTGCCAGCGGGTGTGCAGGAGTCCTGTCTGCAGCAGTGACAAGGGGACCTGGAAGCCTGGCTGCAGCGACGACTTCGGGTGCAGGAGGCTTGGCGGCAGCAATGATCCGGGGAATGGCTCGGCGAAGGCGTCGCAGCGGCGGCGGTGGTGACCAGGGGAGCAAGAGGCCCGGCGGCAGCAGTGAGCAGGGGCACAGGAGACGTCGAAGTGGCTTCAGTGACCAGGGGAACAAGAGACCCGGCAGCAGAGGTGAGCAGAATACGCGGCGGGCAGCAGGTCCCCTGAGGGTGGTGCACAGGTCTTACTCGGGTGGAGCAGGTGCCCGGTGTTGGGGGGAAAGGTACCCTCTGGTGGTAGAGAGGAGGTTAAATTAGCAATTAAGATGCCTGGCTCTCCCTCTCATCTTTGCTTTTCTTCCTCCCTGTCTCCTCTTTCATCCCCCGACCCTTTTCCTCTCTCACTCCCCTGCTGGCTCTCTCTCCCTCCCACCCATACTTACCCCACCTCCTCCCTCTCTCCTCTTTTTATCCCTCCCATGATCACCTACTCATTCCCTCTCTCCTGTCTGTCGTCCCCTGTTCTCTGCCCCTTTTTTCTCTCGTGTGCTCCTCCACCACCTCCATCTCTCCTCTGCTCTCTCCGTTTCTCTCAACCCTCTGTCACTCCACCTCCATCTCACTTCTCTCTTCATTTCTTTCTCTTACCCTCTTTCCCCCCCCCTTCCTCCTCCCCCCATCTTTCTATATGGCACTCTATCTCCTGACACCCTCTGTCCTTCCCTGTCTCTCTTGCGCCTCCCTCTCTCTCTCCCCAAACCCTGTCTCTCTCTTCCTTTTCTCTCTTTCCCGTGGTCTCCCTTCTTTCATGTATTGCCTTTTTTTGCATGAAGAACTCTCTCCTGACCACCCTTCTCTCCCTCTTCGTTTACTCTTTCTGGAGGGGGGGCCTTTCCGGATTTTGCTATGGGGCCCACAAGGTTCAAGTTACGCCCCTGAACATAACCATACAAATGACAACTCATTTATTATGTTAAAAATAGTCCTGCTACTGGGAAAGAAGTCAGTTTCATGAACTGTCTATCAGCATGCCACTTGGAGACTTTTGTATTCTTAGGGCAGTATTCAATGAGGCTGATTCGCCATGTTCTACAGCGAATGTGTGCTATTTTCATGCTCTAAGGTGATTTTTTTTACTGAAAAACTGATTCGCCCTATTCAACATGCAGCTTTCGCCGACAGCAAACAGTGAATGACGAACAATTCGCCGTCTGATAGTTGCCGCAATTCGCTGTGGTTTTCCAATGGGGTTTTCAATGTGATTCGCCGTGAGTGTATTCAATGATCAGATGGCGAATTGCTTTCTAAGTGATTTTCGCAGTGTGTCACCGTGTAGCAATCGCCATCTTTTTATGGTGAACTGAACTATGATCTTTTAAAATAAAGGTTTTTTTTATTATTATTTGGTGTAAAAAAAATTGTATTTTTTTTTTCTGTGAAGGGGCATGCTATTTTTTTTTCATGTGCTTACTGCACATCAATATATAATATATAGCTTGATAGCACATCAATACGAATACGAATTGCCGTATTTTCGGGATAGTAAATGTCAAAAATAAGTGTATTTCTGTATACAATTACACCTATTTTTTTTACAAATTTCCTTTCGTAAATTTCCCCCACAGGGTCTTAGGGCCGCATTTATCAAGCAATATTTGCGGTTAAATCCCCGAAAACGGTTCACTGCAAATATTTAGTATCCCCCAAATGTATTAAAGGGGGACCGCAGCAGGGATCTCTGATCCCTGCCGCGATCCTCCCTGCAGCGCCGCCGGCCGCATCCCCCATAGGTTTCTATGGGGGATGCGAAGCTGCCCGATGTATCAACATCGGGCAGCCCGGCATCACAGCCCTGGGCTATCGCCATTGTAATGTGGCGATAGCCCACTGTAGGCTATGGCTACACTTCACACTGCCCGAGCAGGGCAGTGCAGCAAGAGGGGTCGGCGGGGGTCAGCACATAACCGCGCGTGCGCTGACCTCCCGGCTTCTGGGTTAGGGCTTCGCAGGGAAGGGGGAGCCCTGTCCCTGAATTTGATACATTTCCCCGATATGATCGCATTTTACAATATACGGTAATATTCCGCCCAGATCGCATTGTAAATGCGATCATGATAAATGGGCCCCATAGAAACATAGACAGCAGATAGGAACCATTTGGCCCATCTAGTCTGCCCCTTTTTTATACTTCAGGTAATCTCAACCCTTTTTGATCCTTATTTATTTGTAAGGATATTCATATGCCTATCCCAAGCATGTTTAAATTGTTCTACTGTCTTAGTCTCTACCACCTCTGATGTGAGGCTATTCCACTTATCCACTACCCTTTCTGTGAAGTAATTTTTCCTAACATTTCCCCTGAACCTACCTCTCTCCAGTTTCAGTGCATGTCCTCATGTTCTATTACTTTTTTTTTCTTTGAAGATAATGTCTCTCCTGTATTATGTTAAAACACATGATATATTTAAAGATTGCTATCATGTCCCCTCTTACCTTCTCTGGTCCAAACTATACATGTTAAGATCTTTTAGTCTTTCCAGGTAAGTTTTGTGATGTAGGCCATGCACCATTTTAGTTGCCCTTCTTTGTACACGTCTAATGTATTTAGATCCTTCTGAAGATATGGTCTCCAGAACTGGACACAGTATTCCAGATAAGGCCGTACCAATGACCTATAAAATGGCATTATTACTTATTTTTTTCTGCTACTGATTCCTCTCCCTATGCAACTAAACATCTGACTAGCCTTCCTCATTGCTTTGCTACATTGCTTTCCTGCCTTTAAGTCACTTGAAATAGTGACTCCTAGATCCATTTCCTCCTCAGTAGTTTCCATTATAGTACCCTTGATACTATATTGAGCCTTTGGGTTTTTGAGTCCCAAGTGCATAATTTAGCATTTTTTAGCATTAAACTGTAGTTGCCATGCTCTTGACCAATTCTCAAGTTTACCTAGATCATCAGTCATTTGATTTACCACTCCTCGTGTGTCTACTCTGTTGCATATCTTTGTGTCATTTGCAAAAAGTCATACTTTCCCTTCAAAACCCTTTGCAATGTCACTAACAAAGATATTAAAGAGCACTGGTCCAAGTACAGATCCCTGGGGCACTCCACTGGTAACATGTCCCTCCATAGAATGCACTCCATTTACTACAACTGTCTGTTTCCTATCCTGCAGCCAGGTTCTTATCCATTTAATTGTGTTATAATCCAATCCCACACTTTCAAGTTTATTTAGCAGTCTGCGATGTGGCACAGTGTCAAATGCCTTACTAAAGTCTAGATATGCCACATCTATGGCACCCCCTTCATCTATTATTTTGGTCACAGAGTCAAAAAAGTCAATAAGATTTTTTTGGCATGATCTCCCTGCAGTAAAACCAAGTTGTTTAATTTAAGATATTCCACTATTCTTTCTTTTAATAGTGTTTCCATTAATTTCCCTTCTACTGTCGTAAGGCTCACTGGTCTGTAGTTACTTGCTTATTCTTTGCTTCCGCTTTTGTGCAGTGGAACTACATTTGCTCTTTTCCATTCCTCTGGAACTGCACCTGTATCTAGTGACTGGTTGAATAAATCTGTTAATGGCGCTACCAGCACATCTTTTAGTTCTTTTAGTATCCTTGGATGCACTCCGTCTGGCCCCATTGATTTATCCACTTTCAGTCTTAAGAGTTCTGTTTGGACTTTCTCCTTAGTAAATGTACTTCCATCTACCTTATTTTTATGAATCTCCTTGCAACTTAACTGTGGTCCCTTCTCCTTCTATAGTGAATACGGAGCAAAAAATATTATTTAGATGATCTGCAATTGCCTTGTCTCCATCCACCAGAGCAGTAGTGGGGTGGGGCTGAGTGTGGAGCAGAGCAGTGATTGGAATGGTGAAGCAGCCATGTAGTTGACTCAGCATATACTATATTAAGTCCATTTTTATTAGTAGTAGTATAACTACAGTAACTAGGTTAATATATGGCTTAAAAGCCAGTTTATATATGTGAATCTCTATGAACATGAAAGCAGTCTGATATTTATTGAAGTACAATAAAGAATGCAGCAAGCAATAACATACAGTATATACAATATCTGCTGCTAGACTTTATGTTGTACACTAGATTCTATTGCATCATTACTTACTGACAAGGTGCACAACCCAGCACATCATTTGAATATCTTCACTCAACACCCGATTGCGTGTTGCTTATCTGGAGTCATGCTTGTTATGTTATCTGTGTACACTGAAGTAGGTTATTTGCAAAACGCAGCTGCTTATACAACGGTCAACGTACTTCATATGCATTAGACTATGTGCTCTGGAGACACTACGTTGTATACTTTGTAGGACAAACTGTGTGACCAACCGATAGGAAAAGTTGTATGTAGTATTGTGACGAACAAGATATATACATGATAATGGGGGAAGCAGGATATGCCTACACTCAAAATGTGTAAAATCAAGTAAATTGATGTGATTTAAATATCTTAAATAACACCTAATATTTGTACTACCAAACAATTAATGGGGCAGTTCGGATGGTGTAATGGTTTACATTACTGCCTCACAGCACTGAGGTCATGGGTTCAAATCCCACCATGACCCTAATGTATATTCTCCCCGTCCTTGTGTGGTTTTCCTCCGGATACTCTGGTTTCCTCCCACATTCCAAAAATATACTGGTAGGTTATTTGGCTCCTAACAAAAATTAACCCAAGAATGTATGAGTGTGCGTGTACATGTGGTAGGTAATATAGATTGTAAGCTTCGCTGGAACAGGGAACCTGTTAATAAATAAATAAATAAATAAATAAAATAAATTATCATCAGGTTACAGTACGTGACTCATTCAGATACTGATTCAGAGATGTACGTAATGCTGATAATTACGGAGATGAGTTATCAATGCCTCTTGCAGCAAGGACTTCTTTGCATTGTTGACAGCTAGGGACCATTTGGGGTCGGTTACGGAGAGTGGCGGCAAAGATTCAGATGGCTGGTTATTGAAGGATCTACAACCAGAGCTGCACACCTGGCACATCTTCTACCAGTGTCATGCAATTAGCTTTTTCTATGTGTACTAATGACTGGGTTAGGATAGGACTCATCACAAATCATTTAATTTGTAACATTTTAGACTTTAATAAATTGACTAAGTGGAAGTCCCATAAGCTTTATTGGCACCAAATGATAAAATGCATTATGAAATTGTGTTCTATGAAGATTCTGAGGGACAAATCGACTAAAGGTTCTAAAAGTGGAAATAGAGGATGCTGCCCATAACAACCGATCAGATTCTGTCTACCGTTTCTCCTTCGCATCCTAGAAAATATTAGACATAATCTAATTGGTTTCTATGGTCAACATCTTTCATTTTCAAACCTTTAGTAAAACGAGCCCTTATTGTCTTTATTATTCTGGAATGAATTAATCCTTTGGCCGTAGGAAGACTTTGTGTCACATGAATTAAACTTTTTTCTTATCCTGATACCTATGTTACATTCTTATTTCATTATCTTGTATATTTTATATGCTTTATAAGAATATATTATTTATATGTATATGTATTTTTTGTACATTCCTATATGCTTCTACTTTAGTTAGCACCAGCAAGAAATGCAACATTGGCAAATATACAGGATAATGATGATGATAATAAGATTTTTTATTTATATAGCACTCTTTCTTCAGTAGGACTTAACAGGCAGTAAGTGCATGATACAGAAGTTTATATATTTAAATCAGTAGTACAAACTCCCCCTGGCTTACATTTCCAAAACAGTAATAAAACTATGACCACACTAAGGAGGCTGCCATTTGAATGAGAAGCAGAAGAGAGCATGGTGGAGGTATTGCAAAGGTGTGGTAGTAATTTTTTTGTCATCAGTTGCAGGATTATTCTTCTTACCCACACAGGATCCAGACAAGGCAGCCATTTTAGGTGAACAACATAGGCTCACACTGGACAGTATAGGTGATGTCTGTAAATAATGACAAATAATGGGAGGGCTCCCAACCATGTACTCTTTATTCTACACAGACATTATACACAGAGCATGAGGTGAGGTAACAATGTTTGGTGCATTACATGTTGCAATGTGAAAATACGCAATACATGGAAATGAGATGTGCAAATCTAAAATGAAAAGAGAGATAACGGAGCACCACCACTTCAATGGGTTGCTAATCTTAGTATCCTGCAGTCATCTAATACCCCATTCACACCAGAAGCAAATTACCAGGTCAAAGCATTTTCTGAAAAACTCAGGTCTTTCTTTGGTGTGAAAGGGTCAACCTGGGTCTTAAATTCTGGGTCTCTGACCCTGCTTTTGACCAGGGTTGGTCACCCAGGATTTAAGACCCTGGTTGACCCTTTCACACGGCTGAAAACCTGGGTTTTTCAGCAAATTATAGGGTTGAAAAGCTTTAACCTGGTAATTTGCTTCTGGTGTGAACTTGGGTCAGACTGCATCTGGCAAAAATGACTTGGCACTCAAAAAGGCAGAATAATTGCCAGGGTATTAGGTGCACTACAGTACGTAGGCCGCAGACAGCAGCAGCACTATGGATTCTAAATGGATTGCTAGGCAGGGTCTTACATTACATTACATTAAGGTGGTAAAGTTGCCCCTTAGCATTTTAGTTTGTGTCTGTCACATACTGGTAGTTTAATTATATGTATTAGAATACTGTCTTATTAATTAAACATTTACATTATTTAATAAAATGTTTTTACTACGGTATACTAAAATATATGAACTTTTCCTATATTTTTTTTAGCCTACTCAGGAGGAAGACAGAAAAAGGCTTCACCAGCGATCCTACCCAGATGTGGCCTAACCCATATTCCCAAGCGACCTGTACCAAGCATTGCTTCAAATGATGGAGAACCGGATATGGTAGTACATTGTCTACAGTCTCCAATAACTCCGGATGATGTAGAAGTTTGTGCATCAGACAAGAAAGGACAAATTAACTCAACGCAGTTAGCGATTGCGCCTGAAACAGCAAGTCATTCACTTTGTGCAGAAACACAAAATCTTTGCAACCAAGACATGGTGTTTGATTTTGCAAGTGCAGAACATGGTTTGGAAGAGTCTAGAGTTTCAATGAATGAAACCAGCAGCATTTATGCAGACAGGAAAGATTCAGGTAATGAAGCATCCAATGTATATTCTCGTTGAGTGTGGTAAAACTGTTGCGTAATCAAGAGTTTTAAATGTACAAATATAAGGCCGAATATCTACACTGCCTTGAGTGTTCCATTTGTTAATGTTATGATGACACAACAGGTTTATTATCATTTGAGGCTGAGCTGAAAATAGTTTCTTACAAAAGTTTAAAAGCCAATTAGCACTTGAAAATATAATAGATACTGTATGAAGTCTATCCTGAATCTGTGCAAGGGGCCTAATTCAGCATGGATTGCTAATCTGAGAAATCCCAACCCCAAAGGGACCTCTCCATCTGAGCAAATGTGAGTATGTCTGAGGCTGCAACTAGTGACTTAGGGCCAGATTCTCTAAGCTTCAAAAGTGACAAAATGGAGAATGATGAACAGCCAGCCAATCAGCTCCTACCTGCCATGTCACAGACTGTGTTTGAAAAATGTCAGTCACGAGCTGATTGGCTGGCTGTTCATCACTCTCCATTTTATCACTTTTGAAGTTTAGAGAATCTGGTCCATTGACATGGTGGAAGTGGTAGCACTGACATCAGAGTCCCTCAGTCAGAGACCCTCTTCAAAAACACCTAAGCAAACCTGCGTTATTTCTGACACACCCAGAAAACTGCAGGTTTCTACCCAGAAACTCCAGCTTCCTGTCAGTCAAACTGCGCCTACATTGTGTTGACAATACCTACACATTTTGAGTAGCTAATTCTCCTCATGTATGCACAAAGCGAACTGTATGCAGGCACAGTCGTATGCTCGATTTGCGAATCCTCTAAATAGTGATCCATGTTCGGATTTCGAAATAGAAAGTCAGGGCACCAATGTGACCTGAAGATTGCTCAGATTATAAATCCACAGAATACCATTGTAGGAACACAACCTCCATTTATTCTGTTAATTGTAATGTAAATTGGGGACTATGGCTCTTAACATGATTATACACCTATACAATGATTGAGCCATTCCCCCACACTTGGGTAAATGGACCTTACATTGCATAGGTGTGTACGCTGTCCCGATGAAGGAGCTACTACGATAAACGGGTAAAGATGCCCAGCAATTTTCATGCTTGATTGCTCACATCTTATGTGGGTCCAGATGCACTAAGCTTCAAAAGATCTAAAATGGACAGTGATAACCAACCAATCAGCTCCTACTGTACCTGACATTTTTCAAACATAGCCTGTTTATGTATTTATAATTTTATGCACAGAGGTGACCCCGAGTGCACCCTCAAAGGTAAAGCAACTACTCTATAAAAATCCCCCCTGTTAGCGGGAGACAATTGAAGGGTACAAATGGTATAGAATAGAGAGCGCTAGTGTATCCACCACCTTCTTTAGATATAATGATGGCCTTTGCCACAAGTGTAAATGTACAAAACAACAAGTATCAGTAAAACATATTTATTTTTATTAAAATATTCTTAAAACTTGATTGTCCATGTCTGTTAGTTCAGTTTAAAGCAGTAGACGTCACCACATTGTAGGGTATTGCCACCATTGGGTGGCGATACCCTATAGAAGCCTATGGGCTTCTTTTCGGCGCCCGACGCCTCCACCGAAAAACCCGTCGACCCCCCTCTCCCCCTCCCTCTGGCTTACCTGGTCCAGGGCCTCCTGGACCCAGAAGGTAACACCTTTCTCCCCTAGTGAGGCAGCCGGACGTCCTTCCGGCTGCAGGGGGGAGGAGGAGGCGCCGGGGACAGCCTGCTTAGCTGTCCCCGGCGTGAGGGATGCAGGAGGGCGCAGGAAGGCGACGGAGACCCCCGCACACCACATTCCAGGTATTGTGACGTTCTCCGTCACCGCATCGCAATGCCAGCTGCATATGTTAGTACATAAGCACTGGCATTGCGGCGAAGGGCGGCGATGTATATTAATACATCCCACCCTATAAGTGCAGCCTGAAAGGGGCTTGAAAGGGGTTTAACCTGCTTTGACACATTTTAAGAAACGTTTAAAAAACCGGGTAAAAAGCATCTTTGCGGTGTAAAAGCAGCATTACACACACATATTCAAAATTGCAATAATATGATAGCACAGGGCTGCAAATTGGCATGAAAATTCCAGTTGTAAAACTAGTTTTGTTGTCCCACAAATGATTATTTGTAAGATATAAAAAGATAGAGTATAATAATAATGCTAACACATTTAAATTTGATTCATTCTTTAGGTCTAACATAAGTTCTTTTTTTCCAGATTTGTCTTGGAGAGTCTCAAGTTGCAGCAGCATCCACAAGTCTTGCAGTTCATCATTTTCCCATCTGCGCTCCTCATCATCCATGTCTCTGAATGCAGTACATCCTTCCAAGTCTAAGGAAGCATTTAATAATATCTCCAACAGATCCACAGAGCAGGAGAAAACATTGCTCCTGTCGCCAAGTGAATGTTACAGTAATGTCCTGAGTCCCGGCCTAAACAGTAACAGCTACTATGGTAACGCAGACCTTTACCAGGCTTCCTCCCATTCAGTGGTAAAAAGCTCACAAGCCTCAGACTTTGCAACTTCTTTTGACGAAATGTGGCATGACCGTTTCCTTCATCACTGGCCAGTCCTTCCACCAATCTCCCCACAAAGAGGTTAATAAATGTTTATTTTTTTTTCTTCTTTCTTATTCCATATGGGCTTGTTCACAGGCCTTTGCTTGTGTGTGTTTCAATGCTTGCTTGCCTAGACTGCTGTGAGGGAATTGTTTTCTTAATACTGGCCATCCTCAAATCAATGGCTGCACATAACAACAGAAAGTGCCTCAGATGTAGTGGTTTCCACAGGTCCATTGTTAGTCTTTTGTCAAGCATTTTTGAACCTAATAAATAATGTCAAAAGCCTCTATCGTGGCCAAAAATGTTCCTTTTCATACATTTCTAATAGTATTTTTGTTCTGTCATGTCTCCCAGTGTTGCAAAGAATTTGCGCTGCACAATAGGAATGTGCTATATCGCGTGCCACGCGGGGCAATTGTGCCCCTTTTGTGATGCTCCAGAGTCAGAAACTATTTTGTTCTAAATTAATTAAATTTAACTTGTTCAACACCACATTATTTTCTAACAATTACTAATTGCATAATGCAAACTGATGCACTTTACTATGTCCATCTCTTCTTGGGTGCCGCTGTGAGTAAAGAACAGTACGAGCCATATATAGAATTTATGATGGGATCAATATATATATGTGATATACTGTATTAGAATCCCTCTCTCCACTCTAAAAACATATTCAAATATAAGGCACTGGGTCAGATGCTTTTATAGAGGTCATATCAATTATGATCCTATCTATCTATCTATCTATCTATCTATCTATCTATCTATCTATCTATCTATCTATATCATTATATTATATATATATATAATGTTGAGTTAGACACATTTTACATAAAAATGCACAGGTGATAAAGCACCCTCAAAATGTCTGCACATCTCCTGGTGCATCCAGCATTGCATGGGTAGCATGTCCAATAGGATTGCGCATGGAGGGGGAAGTAATATATGCACCAGGTTAGAAGAACTAGGGGCTGTCTTAAAGGCCTCTTGGGCCGGTGCTGAAAATGTTCAAGAGCCTATTATGAGAAGCACAGGAGTGTGGCCAGTGTTGTGTGGGCAGGGCCAATGCCATGTAGACATGTTGACCCTGTACATTATCAGTCCCACTGTGTCCATGAATATATAATATATAATATATGTAAAATTTCATTTTGTGAGGGAAAAGAGAAAATAGAAATACTATTTAATACTTCTGATTTTTGGCTGACCATTTGATGGACCTATTTTTATGTGAAGGCCTTGAGCTGGACGGCAGCATTGGTCACACCACTACAATGTGCATCAGTGGCGTAAATTCGCTCTAGTTGCCCGGAGGCAAGATATGTATTGGTGCACCCCCCCCCCCCCCACACACACACACACACAACCCTATATAACCTTATATAAAATATATATTTATGTTCAGAAATATAGATAAATAGTGACCAGTGACCTCGTCCTTCCTGCACTGTAAATCCTCTTCCGGGGGCAGGGAGGAGGAGGAGAGCCCACCTGCAGCAGCAGCACCCAGCAGAGTAAGGGTGGGAGCCACTGGGGACCCGCTGCACATCGCCGACCAGATCACAAAGGACAGCTCTTAAAGTAAGAGCTGTCCTTTGCCGTAATTACCACATATGTTAGTGCATATGCAATAATTATGTCTGCGGTAGCCAGCGATGTGTGGCCGTGGATTTGAGAGAATCCTGCCCATTATATGGCACCTGTACACTGAAGATTACAGGCACCAGGACCAGTGCATTCGCAGACTGTGAATGCACCGGTCCTGGTGCTGAATCGCAGTATTGACTTCAGTACTGCGCATGTGCAGAGCCTGGATTAATATAGGCATCCCAGAGGGGGGGTGTCACCTCCCAATGGGTCTTGGCAGACTGGCAGGTCGGATTTCCACTAGGAAGCCACTGCCAGTCACAGTGAAACCAGGGCAGTCTCACAGGCTGCATCTGGCTTCACTTAGACAGAGAACAGTGGTGGATTTTACCTGGAGGGCTGCAGTCATGCAACCTATAGGTAAAAACGGCTACTGCTATAAGATGTAATCAGTGGCATTCTTAGCTTTAAAGACACATAGTGTCTCTGCACAAGTTACATCTGCCCCATCTAGTGTACATGGTTTTGTCCATTTGAGAAGGAATTTACCTCTGAGTGAACCAAAAGAGATAATGACTGCTCAGGGGCCACAATAATACAAAAAAACACAGATCAGACATTTTAGCTGAGCAAATATTAGCCTTTAGAACAGACATTATTTAAATTTGTACAGGTATTTAATATTGGCCAACCACACAGTACTGTATAACTTATTTCTTAAGCTATTCGCAGCATAAAGTGATATTACAGCATTTTTCCCAGTGATTGTCACTGTGCATTTTACATGATACAATTTAGTAAAGGAAAGTATGACAATTAATTATTTTTTTAAATGCCTGATTTAATAATTTTACAAATATCTACAGTATGATATGCAAATAAGGTACTGAGGTTTCAAGGTAATATATTTTTATCTACATTTTTAATTAGATAAATAACAAATGTAATTACTGCAGAGGTACACTTGACCTCTTTATCTTGAAACATTAATGTTCCTCTTTATGATGTTCCCATTATTTATCAACCCATAAACAGCTTATTTAAAAGGCACAAAATAGTTTTTCTTTGCAAATGTTTCTAAATTCCATCCAGAAAGTGCTGACAATGATTTGCTTCTGCTATGCAGTTATTACAAAGCATAACTGCACTCCGGAAATGTGTGCACTTTTAAGTTTCTTATCGAAAGTGCCTTCAAATAGACCCCTTTGTAGTGCACATCATTTTTTTTCTCTGTACAGCAGTTTGGGTAAAATGTAACAGATTGGGCGATTTTTAGAAAAGGTGCAATTATTAGGAACAGGAATGTGTGATTTTTTAGTAACAGAAGATTTTTGGTAAAATACCTCCAACAGCCAGCAGGGTGATGCCACAGCCAGGGGACACTTTTTATACAAGGTACCTTGGTCATCATATCACCCTGTTTGGTCAGCCATCTCATTGAAGACAGCTTCATCCTGAGCACAGCCCTGATTGGTTGAGGGGAATCCTCTATGTTGGGGAAGAGCCACTTACGAGATTAGACAAAAGTGGCACTTCTTGTCCAGGGTCTGGGTACTGCATTTTGTTTTTTAAACATCTGAATGCTAATAAAGTAATACTTAAAATTTTAACTTTTACACACTTTTTTGGACAGAACCTTGCACAGATCTCACTGATCTGTGCATGGTTCTGTCAAACTCGTCTGGCAGAAGCAGGTCTATGTTTCTTGCAATTTTTGGTAATGTTTAGGGTGCAATTTGAAAAATCGCACCCTATTACATTTGCAGTTTTGAGAAAACACCTGGATGTGATTTTTGAAGTGCACTTTTTTTGTCACGGCAAAACGCGCAATATTTACCATAAATCGCGCACTACTGTACTACATGTGGGTTTATCGATATGCAAATTTGGCAGCTTTTGACCAAAAAAATTGCACATTACCATACCATATATCGCACCCTATTACATTTGACCCTTTGATGCGCAATGTACTGTATCAACCTCAAAAAGTTTATATCTGTTGTGCTATCTTTTTAGATTTGCTAAGCTTTGTCCCTGCAGCAGATGCCATCTGGAGATAGCATTAGCCCATTGTTAATGATGGCTACACTTTGCAAACTTATAAAGGATGGCACCTCAGCTGTGGCAGCCATGCTTGCTCTAAACCCATATCTCTTTGCGTGGTGCCACTGAGATGGAAAAGTGAGTACTCTCTACCTGGGCTTGTTGAAGAGGCCCAGACCCATTGCCTGTTGCACAGAGCCACACTGAAGGGAAAGAGACCCGACTACTGCTACAGCAGCCTCTACCTCAGGCCTCGCTGATGCTGCTGTGTGCTGGACTGGGGAGAGAGGCAGCTGTTGTCCCTGCACTATGGACTGATAGCACCCACCTCCCATGCTGCCAACAAATAAATATAGATTTTATAAATAAGATTCTGGCCAACACCCCCCCCCCCCCCCCACACACACACACACACACACTGGTCTGTACAATAAATGCATACTGCAATGTGGTTCTGGGTGAGATTTACTAAGCTTGAAAAGTGATAAAATAGAGAGTGATAACCAAGCAGCCAATCAGCTACTACCTGACATTTTTCAAACACAGCCTGTGAGATCACAGGTAGGAGCTGATTGGCTGGCTTTTTATCACTCTCCATTTTATCACTTTTCAGGCTTAGTACATCTGGCCCTCTGGGAGCTACCATTTCACCCAGATCACATTGAGTAAGTGATTAGTGAGAAATTCAGTACATCACTTCATGGATTTTACTAATTAATTACATTAGCAGCTTGTCCATTGTATTTTATGTCATCTGTATTGAGGTTGAATACACTGCTTTTTATCAGTAATAAATAATTGTACAAGTCTGCCTACACCTTTTCTTATTCTTTGATAAATTCTGTCATAAAAGGCTCAAGGTCACTCAAAGTGTAATTAAGATCTTAAGGTGTACACACGGGGCGATATGATTTCTGGCGATATATATCACCAGCAATCATAATCATATTGCTCAGTGTCTCCTTTTCATCAGACATTGCTACAGTCACGGGGAGAGACCCGAAGGCAGGAGGGAGGGAGCAATGTCACGGGGCAGGGGGGGAGAGAGACCCGAAGGGAGGAGTGAGGGACGCTGCTGCTGTCACTTGGAAGGGGGGAGGGACACGAAGGGAAGAGGGAGGGAGCCCTTCTGCCGCTGACCTCCCCGGCACTGACCTCCTGCACAGCGCCGGGGGAAGCCGCTGGTCACAAGAGCATGCTCTTGTGAACAGCGACCATTAGGGAGTTCACACGGGAGCACGCAGTACTCCAAATCACTGGCAATATGGTCGCTCAGCCATATTGCCAACGATTTCAGCCAATATCCAGGGGCGTATTTAGGGATGAGGGCGCCCCTAGGCACAGCAATAACGTTCGCACCCCCCTCCCTCGCCTAATTGTATTATTTTTATTGATTAAGCCCTCATTTGATAATAGCCAATATAATGGATTTATAAAAAAGCCACTAACTGTGACATGTTCTTTTATTATGAATACATATTACTAAGTAGGACAGTTACAGGGGCAGTATCTGCATGTCCTATCCATTTACACTCTATTTAAGATGGAATATGGTACAGTACAGTGGATATTTTGCAGTTATTGGTACCTTTTGGTCTGACAGTACTATCACAGGCATCAAAGTGTCGCCCCCAAACATGTGCCGCTCCTAGGCACGTGCCTCACGTGCCTAATGGGAAATTCGGCTCTGCCAATATCGCCCCCGTGTGTAAACACCCCTTAAAGCCCATTGAGATGTGGTGAGAAAATAGCCAGCTAGTCCTAGTCACGACTGCTATAAATGAGTTCTATATGATCATTCATCTTTTGTCTGCTTGGCCACCGAAGTATAAGAGTTCTTATGGGAACCTTGGTAATGGGTCCAGCGAGGCTATTGAAAATTGTAGTGAAGCTGCTCTGGGTTTATTTAGTATGTGTAAAACGTGTTTTTTTGTTTTTTTTTAATGCTTTTCGTCACAATAAGCGATTGGATAGATGTTTATAATGAAGATATACATGGGCAGCAAAGTAGCTAGTATTTACCCATCACAGTACAGGGTGCCATCTTTGTGCAGATTGTTTGTTTTTCTTGTGTTTGTGTGGGATTCCTCCAGGTTTCATTTACCATCCAAAAGTATACAGTATTGGTAATTTAATTGGCTTTGCATGAAATGAACCCTAGTTTGTCTGGTGTGTGCTACTGTAATCAGGCAGAGACTCATGTGAATGGCAGAACATTTTCTTCAATGTGCTGTGTAATCACTATTTAGGTCAAACAAAAAAGTTGCTACTAATGTCTCAGCGGGTGCCGGACGGGGTCCCGACAGTCGGGATCCCGACAGGCATTCATCCGACGTCGCAATCCCGACTGTCAAAACACCGACAGACGGGTTCCCGACGGCCGTCGGCTATTTTCCCTCGTGGGGGTCCACAACCCCCATAGAGGGAGAATAGAATAGGTGGCGAGCGTAGGGAGCCCGCAAGGTGCTTAGTTCCGCTCGCCATGCTGTCTGGGTCTGGCCAGACGGGTTCCCGACTTCGGGATAATGACTGTCGGGATCCCGACTGTCAGACCCCTATACCACACCCGTCTCAGCTGCCTAGCCAGCAAGTATCTTGTAGCAGGTGATACTTTGATCACCCATTCTCCGGCAGAGTATTCAGGTTCATTCTCAGTGTCCGTTCGTTCGCACGGGGACCGATGTTTGTCATATGCGCATGCGCAGCCGCATTTCTGCACATGTGCCACTGCCAACATTCTAGGGAGAGGAGATGTCCGTTGGCGGGCCGGGGTACTCACCCATGGGAATGCCCAGCATTTCATGAGCGTTCTCATGAAAATACTGGTAATTGTCTGATGACGTGGGCGCTGGGGGCAGGCAGCTGACTTGCCGGATGTCAGCTGCCCACCTATTTTCTCCCAAATGTGTATGCATATCTGAGTGACCTAAGAGTCACTTTAGATATGCGTGCACGTACCACATCTTTCGTAGGTCGTCGACCATCGAAAGATGGGGGAGATTCTCCGTGGCCTGCGAATGGATGTTTATGTAAAACCTCCATTCGCATGCCAGCCAAATGAACCCGGCGTGCAAAGGGGGGGCACCTGTACGAGAAGCCTGGGCAGAGGGCCGCGACCGACTTGCCGGGTGCCACAAAAGCCCAAATCCCGCTTGGAGGGGTCACTGGCAGAATACCCCTGGCATGGATAGACTCCGCGGCTCTCCTCAGGTATAGTCAAATTCTCACACAGGTAGTGTCCTCATCTGAGATCCGTGACAGTGGGTTCTGGTTAACTCACAAGGGTGCAAATTCGGATCTGAGCGAGTCAACTGGAATAACCCCCTAAATGTATCACTTTCTACATTGTGTATTTTATTGATGTCTTACTGAGTACTTTACTGTAGTAGTAATACCAAACACCAATGTGGCATAACAAGCTGGTGGTAAAACATTTTTCTAAGGCTACAAATTCTCTAAGTTCTTGAGCAGTACCCACAAATATTGTTCCAATTAGACCTCAAATTCTTTTGTTCTTTGCACCCTTTTGAACTTCATTATTTTTTTCGGTACTTGTGGAGTATCACGGCTCCCATCATATGGCATCGTATGCCATATGTAGTGGCATACGATGCGATACGATTTTTACCGATTTTTGAGCATTTTTGCGCAAAAATCGTATGCGATCGCATCGGATGCCATACGATGGCATCTGATGCGATGCGATGTGATGGCACCCGATTTTGCACTGAAATGCATCAGAATGCATTGAAATGTGTATTAAACTAGTGAAATGCCCCCAAATGTCATTTTTCATAGTGCACCACCCCCACTATCAACGTCAACGCGAAGCGTGGCGAGCGCAGCGAGCCCGCGAGGGGCGGCGGTACGCGTCCTACGACCTTTTCATACCCCCACTATCCACGTCGGCGTGGAGTTGAGAATAGAATAGTGTGGCGAGCGCAGCGAGCCACCGAGCCCGAAGCGTGGCGAGCGCACGCGGATACCTGTGAAGCCCGCGAGGGGACGCGTATAGCTGTGAAGGTATCCCCGTCTCCTCGCCACGCTTCGGGCTCGGTCGCTCGCTGCGCTCGCCACACTATTCTATTCTCAACTCCACGCCGACGTGGATAGTGGGGGTATGAAACGGTCGTAGGACGCGTACCGCCGCCCCTCGCGGGCTCGCTGCGCTTGCCACGCTTCGGGTTGACGTTGATAGTGGGGGTGGTGCACTATGAAAAATGGCATTTGGGGGCATTTCACAAGTTTAATACACATTTCAATGCATTCTGATGCATTTCAGTGCAAAATCGGGTGCGATCGCATTGCATCGCATGCGATTTGATCGCATACGATGCGATGCGATTTTTAGCATACAATCAGGATACGATGAAGGTCGTGGGAGCCGTGATACTCCACAAGTACCTTTTTTTCTATAACTGCGGTTTTATTTCTATGCTAGTGTTTCACATCTGCTAGTAATAACTACTGTATGTTGACAATAAAATATCTTCCATGGCAAAGAAGACCTCACTAAATATTGCAGCAACTAGGTTTATTGCATCCAACCTGTCTACAATCAAACAAAACTCCTAGAAGAGAGCTGGATGCGTGTATGCACATGTATGCCTAGGAGAGCTGGACAGGCCGGGAAGAGCTGGACAAATGTATGCCCAGCAAGAGAGTTGGACACATGTATGTTTGTGCATGTGTGATGTTGTCAGACTACGTGCAGGTGTGTGACCGTTACCTGATGTTCCTGTTCTCCTCTCGGCACTGCTTGGCTGCTACCTGACTGCTTCACTTGCCTGCAATTCAGAGGGCGGAGGGACAAAGGCACCATGGGAAGACAATACCCAACACAACCACACAGAATGGTCACCACACGTGAGGACGGTGATCAAAAAGGATTTATTTTTGAAGCGAAAAGGACTGTGAATCACCGCTATGAAAATGACGAAACAATGCAATAACAATGATAACAATTGGCAGTTTATGAAAAAAAAACAATTCTCCCTTATGATATTGTGCGCGATGGGGTCACTGTGTCACCATTGGCCGCACTTCGCACAATACACTGCAGTAAATGCAATACACTGTTCAACAATAAATTCAATTAGAGATGAAAGAATAAAGATATTCTATAAAGAAGATATCGTGCGCGATGGGGCCACCTGTAACACCTGCAGGCCGCAATTCGCACGGTATACTGTCGTGTAACCAATTCAAATCATCAAACAAGACATGCAATAGCTTTCACATGAATGAACATAGTATGCAGTACTTACTGTATACCTTGCATAAATAACCATAAGTGTCCAGGCTAAAAGGAGCGAGTCCCTGAACTGCGCAGTTACAGTATTTCCAGAAATAAGGTACCTGTTTGGCCTAGGTGCACCGTGTCTTTTAAACAGCTAGTAATGGGATTTGTAATCCAAGGCAAAAGAGGTGTCTGTAATTTTGGCACAATGCCAACATTGAAAAGGGACTTTGCTGAAGAAAAGGCCTGGGTCCGGGTTCTGGCTAGTCAAAGGCACTTGGTTGAATAAATGGGTTATCCGGTTCCAAGTAAGGAAGGGTGAGGGTAAAGGCAGTCCCTGTATGCTGGGCCATGCCTCAGGCTAAAATGGCACTGTGCTGGGTTAACTTGTGGCAGAAAAAGAGGACAGGCCACAAGGCCATTGGGGAAGGTGAGATGGGTAACTGGTATGTGGGGTGTTGTCAGGGTACCTGCACATCTGTTGCTGACTCCTGTCAGGGCTTTCTGGGGACACACAGGATCTGTGGGTGTCCTGCTGTGCGGGGACTCCTCTACACGAGTGTGGGCTGCAGGCTCTCTCTCTCCCTCTCTCCCAACCAACAATCACCACTGGGAAGCTGCTGCAGAGGTCTCTCTCTGGCTGCTCTGTCCTGCCTCTGCTCCACTCTTCACCACTCTCCTCAGCACGCCCAGCGTAACGCGCTGCTTACTCCTTACTCTCAGGCACACTTCTGACTCAGGGGAAGATTTATTAAGCTCGGTGAAGTGATAAACTGTCTGGTTTTTATCACCGTCCAATCAACTCCTATGTGTCATGTTTCAAACCCAGCCTGTAACTTCACAGGTAGGAGCTGATTGGCCGGTGATAAAACCCAGACAGTTTATCACTTCACCGAGCTTAATAAATCTGCCCCTGACTGCCTTCCTGGTTCCTCTCACTGCTCACAGCAAACTGGTTACACTCAATCTGCCCAGCAACAGGCAGGTCTCTAACTTCCTGCTTCTCCCAGCACCTTGCTGGGTCCTAAAGTCCCTGCTGTCCTCCTTGCTGCTGCGGGGTGGTTGCCTAGCAACCCCCCGAAATCCTGTGTATTTTTAGGCAGCCCTGGCCACCAATGATTCTGTGGCACCAAAAAGGGGGTAGCCCAATTCTGGGATGCCACACATGCCCAAGAGGAAAGGACATATTGGGGTATGGGTAAAACCGGAACCGGACAGCAACCTGGAATGTGTATTGCTGGGGGGTGTCACATCCGATGGGGCTGCTGTGGCACCTGTCACCAGGGAGAGGTGAAGGGGGAGAAGCCTCCTTGCATGGTCCGGGGAGGTAATAAAAACTGGAACGGTCCAGACCATATCAGGAGGCTGTAATCTCCCTTTCCCCATGTTCCCAGTGACAGCTATTACAGGCACCCCTCCCAGACTGGACACCCCCCTGACAGGCACCCCCCGGACCGGACATTACAAGTTCCGGAATACAGAGTTTGATAGTCTGGTCCAGTGTTCCGGCAGAGAGTTGGACACTTGTGTACATGTGTGTTACCAGGAAGAGAGCCGGACACATGTATGACTGGCCAGAGAGCCGGACACATGTATGCCTGGCCAGAGAGCTGGACACGTGTATGCCTGGGCAGAGAGTTGGACACTTGTGTACATGTGTGTGACCAGGAAGAGAGCTGGACACGTGTATGCCTGGGCAGAGAGTTGGACACTTGTGTACATGTGTGTGACCAGGAAGAGAGCTGGACAGGTGTATGCCTGGGCAGAGAGTTGGTTACTTGTGTACATGTGTGTTACCAGGAAGAGAGCCGGACACATGTATGACTGGCCAGAGAGACGGACACATGTATGCCTGGCCAGAGAGCTGGACACGTGTATGCCTGGGCAGAGAGTTGGTTACTTGTGTACATGTGTGTCACCAGGAAGAGAGCCGGACATGTGTATGCCTGGGTTTAGAGTTGTATGGAGCATGCAGTGGTTTTTCACTGTGACATAAGAAATGCTGGTGTGTCAGTGCAGGAACCTGTGAGCAGGAACCTACTGTGTGAATCTAAACACTGCTGAAATGGCAAATATATTAGCAGAACACTGGATTAATGTTTTAAAAATTAATCTTGATATATCTTACTAGAATTACAACTGGCATTTATTTTTCATATCCTTGAGGGACACTGCTGTATCTTGGGGTATAGATGGCATTAGGTGCAGGGCACAACTACGCTACAGTCTGTGACATTTACCCTCTATATTGTACCCATAGTGTAGGGCATACATATATTAAATCTAATTATTATGTTTTAGATCTTCATGTGTATGTTGGCAATAAGACAGATGTCCATATCCTCTTATATATCATTCAATACAAATAACCAATATAAAGCAATGTGATATCTTCAGTATAAATACAAAATATATAGATATATATTCTAAAACCGAAGTTGGTACTTGTGTAGTTTCACGGCGCCAGCATGGCGCGGTGCGTCTGAGTCCCCTTGCGGGGCTCGCTTCCCTCGCCCACGCTGCAGGCTCGGTGGCTCGCTACGCTCGCCACGCTGGCGCCGTGAAACTACACAAGTACCCCGAAGTTAAACCTGTATCCTCCAGGTAATGGATTTCTAGACTAACAGAAACGGGAGCTCGATAAAACATGAATAGTTTTTGTGAAAGTTTATACCACCATAAAACATACAGGCAGAGGTATAAATTGGATGTTTTGCATATATATCCATTTGCAGGGTAGCATATGGGGCCAAAATCATTCAATGGTCGCCGACCATCGAATGACTTTTATTCTGTTTGCAAATCTGAGTCTTGCCTGACCTAGACTTGCGGTGTCAGGGTCCAAGAACAGGGCGGGATGGCTCACGTCCTGTGCCGTTAGCCACCTGCCCCTGTAGGCATCTGCTCACCTGCATTTGCATGGGTAACCAAGCATTTTTTGGGGTGCACCCCGCGTTTTTGTGGGTACGCCCAGGAAACGCAGGGCATTCGCATGTAAACGCCCCTTGCCACCCCCCCCCCCTCCGACTGAACACCTTGGCGACTATGCAGATCGCCGAAGCTGCCCGCACAGCAGCCATGCACATATGCGCAAACATTGTTCCCTGGTGCGAACAAGCCGGGGAACGAACCGATTAGAATCAGGCCCTTTATACATAAAAGCTGTCCATTTTTAATGACTCACAGGTAGAGGCTAATTGAAAGCCAATCATTATGACAAACTTGGAGCTTCCGCAGCACCAGGCTTAAATACTTGTGGAAGCAGAAGCAGCATACAAATAGTGGATTATGAGTTTAAAAATTGACATTAAGGGCCAGATGTATCAAGCTTAAAAAACTGATAAAGTGGAGAGTGATAAACAACCAGCCAATCAAAACCTATCTGTAATTTTTCATACACAGCCTGTAACATGGCAGGTAGGAGCTGATTGGCTGACTGTTTATCACTCTCCATGTTATCACTTTTTGAAGCTTGATACAGTACATCTGGTCCTAAGAGTTACTGGTTCAAACAAAAATACTTTTTGGAACAATTTGTTTAACTGTCATTTATAATGCAGACAGATCTATTGATATTTTAGGATATAGTATACTTTGCAAGCCACTGTAATTTATACTACATCAGTGGTATAAGATGGATAGTCTTACCTATATTATAACATTTATCTACTTCTCTTCGTTAGAATTGGCGTATAATTTATGTGACTTCCTACGCTTTCCTCTGGCTATGCGCATGGTCTGCAATTGCTTGTTGACCCATTTAACCTTCATTCAGCATCATGTTTAAAGTGTAACTGTCCTTGACAATGAAAGAGACCTTCCTATTGTCTGATTCTTTTTGGCAACCTTTAACATGGTGTTAAATGGCGTTCACTTGGGGAGTTGACTGGAGGCAGGAAACAATGTAACGTGTTGTTTTGAGTGACTTTGCTGGAGTTTCCCCTTTGATTCAGGGAATGATACACTTCTATGGAAGATGACAGACAATTTGACAGGTGCAATATGCTTTGGAACGGCCTTGCCACATTGTGTTTTGTCTTGAATTTTCCCACCAGAGTGGCACATCTCCGTGAGATGCTACTGTGCATGTCTGGTTTTCATCAGGCTTGGTAATGCCCTCCTTCCTCTTTCTCGTCATATTAAATCCTACACACATGAGAACTGAGAGGAGCAACAGAAGATATAAGACTGTGGGGTTCCTATAATTCTACCAACATTTTTAACCATTTAAAAAAAAAAAACTTTTTGAGCTCTTGGTAGTGCACTTGATGTGTAATATAATGGGGTTAAAATTGAATGAGAATTTAGTTCTATTAGTAACTACTACAATGAAAAGTGAAATGGGTACTTATATGTTAGTTGGGCGCCCACTAAGCTATTTGCTTAGTTTTACGCTCGCCATGCTTCGGGCTCGCTGCGCTCATCCCACTATATAAAATCAACTCCACGCAGACATGGATAGTGGGGGTATGAGCGTACTGACTATAGTGGGCGCCCAACTAACATATAAGTACCGTGAAATGATATATGAAGAAACAACAGTAACAATAATATATGATCAACCATTTGTATTTGTAATATGCTGCCATAGTGATAGCACACATCCTGCAAGCTCTTGCTACCTACTGTACTTACTACTGTACTTTATCTTGTGGTGTGTAGTACTTTTTGGTTTTACACTTAAATATAAGCGCAGTGCTGCCATCAGAAATTGTGGGGCCCGGGACTGGCAAAATAGGGAGGGCCCTTTTCCTTTTCTGGAACATCTGGAATGCCTGTAAGACCAGTGTCCGCAGCTCTACTCAACCTCTACATTGCTTCAAGGGAAATGTGAACTTTGTTTATGACAAATACAGGTTGTGTATCCCTTATCCAAAATGCTGGGGACCAGAAGAATTTTGGATAACGTATTATTCCGTATTTTAGAACATTTTTATATATTTTAATGATGTATCTTAAGTTATCTTGCATTTATATTGTACAAACACATAAAACATATGACAAACAAACAAATATATTTTATTTGTGCATAAAACAAGGTTTCAAAACATGACACAAAGTTTGTGTACTATCTCAGGCACTGACTTTGAATGCCAAGCAATTATTTTATTGCACATATTTAGTGCCAGTTACATATCATGTCCCCAGTAGTGCTATTACAAATTTCCCCAGTAGTGCCAGTTACATATCATGTCCCCAGTAGTGCCATTTACATATTATGTCCCCTGTAGTGCTGTTACAGATGTCCCCAGTAGTGCCCGTTACATATCATGTCCCCAGTAGTGCTATTACAGATGTCCCCAGTAGTGCCAGTTACATATTATGTCCCCAGTAGTGCTGTTACAGATGTCCCCAGTAGTGCCAGTTACATATCATGTCCCCAGTAGTGCTATTACAGATGTCCCCAGTAGTGCCAGTTACATATCATGTCCACTGTAGTGCTATTACAGATGTCCCCAGTAGTGCCAGTTACATATCATGTCCCCAGTAGTGCCAGTTACATATTATGTCCCCAGTAGTGCTGTTACAGATGTCCCCAGCAGTGCCAGTTACATATCATGTCCCCAGTAGTGCTGATACAGATGTCCCCAGTAGTGCCAGTTACATATCATGTCCCCAGTAGTGCTGTTACAGATGTCCCCAGTAGTGCCAGTTACATATCATGTCCCCAGTAGTGCTGTTACAGATGTCCCCAGTAGTTCCAGTTACATATCAGGTCCCCAGTAGTGCCAGTTACATATTATGTCCCCAGTAGTGCTGTTACAGATGTCCCCAGCAGTGCCAGTTACATATCATGTCCCCAGTATTGCTATTACAGATGTCCCCAGTAGTGCCAGTTACATATCATGTCCCCAGTAGTGCTGTTACAGATGTCCCCAGTAGTGCCAGTTACATATCATGTCCCCAGTAGTGCTGTTACAGATGTCCCCAGTAGTGCCAGTTACACATCCAGTTCCCAGTAGTGCTATTACAGATGTTCCCAGTAAGGTTTTAGCAACAAAAAAAATGTTTTTAACTTTCTGGAATGTATGGTTTTCAGAATAATTTGGATAACGGATATTTGAATAAGGGATACTCAACCTGTAATACATTTTCCGCCTATACTTTTCAACTCTAAACACATTATTCTATTGCTCTGGGCCTTTTGCCTCTTGCTGTGAACTTCTAGATTATTCACTATAACCATGTCTCGTTAATCGTGTCTCAATGCACACTGGTCCTTAATCTGGTTTACTCACAAAGGCAAATTCCTTCTCAAATGGACAAAATCATGTGCACTGCATGTGGGGCAGATGTTACTTGTGCAGAGAGAAGTAGATTTGGGTGAGGTTTTACTTCAAAGTGAGATCTATATTGCAGTGTAAAAATAAAGCAGCCAGTAATTACTCTGCACAGAAACAAAATAACTCACCCAAATCTAAATCTCTGTGCACATGTTACATCTGCAGTGCACATGGTTTTGTCCATTTGAGAAGGAATTTGTCTTTGTGAGTGAACCAGAATAAGGGCCAGTGTACACTTTTGGATCATTAATTAATTGAAATGATTAATACACTTGGCATAATGACTAATTAATATATAAATGTTTAGGCTTTTACAACAGTACTATCATTCCCTATGATCTGCCTTTCATGAAGAGACCACTAGGCAATTATAATTTGTAACATTTTTTTCATACTGTATCTTGCCATGTTTTTGTTGTTATGTACTTCTTCCTAGACAGTTTTCCCATTAATTCTATCATTTTGACTTACATTTCTGTGGCTGAATAAACTTCAGATTAGTTGTAAAGCTGGGCATGCTGATGGGATCATGTGACATGGCATATTCATATGCTACTGTATATAGTAAACTGGATTTTAATACCAGTTACAAAGTAGAAAGTATTTTGCTACTTTGTCAGTATGATTCTCTCAAGTAATAACTCCTGTAGCACTGATCTCACATGGGACTTTCTGTTTTGAGTTTTGATTTCCATATTCAACTAATGTTATCAATGGAATCGTATACAATTCCAGTGGCGGAGGAACACTTTAACAAATGTTACATTATAACTCCATATGTTCTCATTTATAGGGCAGTAAATTTTTTTTAAAAGTGATGGTAACCAAACAATTCTCTAAACATTGCGATAACCTTCAATGTTTATTTGCTAATAGCATACAGTAGATGATAAACATGAAAAATGAAATAGGTGATAAAATCGTGTAAGCGGAGAGTGTTTAGAATGACAGTGTTATAATTCAGTATTCTTCTGTGCAGAGCTGTCCCTAACAAATGTGAAGCCTCTAGGCAAGATTTTGGCTGGTGCTCCTTGCACTGCTGGTTCTGCCTCTGACCCAACACCCCCTTTTCCAGCACAGCAGCACTCAACGCCTAGCAGCTCAGACCACAGCAGGAGCGAGCAATACCCTTTCACACTTCACCCATAGCAATCCTCATTTTGATGTCCCCACTCCTCATATTTTAAATAGCAGCAGTGTGCGCCAAAGAAGTGTGCCCCAAAAAAGGGGTCTGGACATACAATAGTATCCCAGATTGAAATGACTCCACACAGTATAGCAATCTTATTCACATTATATCACACAATAGTACTGTCACACAGTAGTGTCCCTTATTCACATTATGCCACAAAGTACTACCCCATTTACTTTATATATGTTATGCCTCACAGTAGTGCTCCTTTTTCAATTTATGCCACAAAGTAGTACCACATTACCTTATACATGTTCTGCCTCACTGTAGTGCCGATTATTCAAGTTACATCACACAGTAGTTTCCATCATTCAAAGTCACCACATCGTATAGCCCCTCATTCACATTACAGTACAGAATCCCATCTTAGTAAATTTTGCCCTACATGTATTGAAGACTGCAGGGAGTCAAACACTCCAGGATCATTCTGCTGGACTTCACTTACAGAAGTACACCAGACAGAGATGAACTTGGCTGGGTCTATGCAATAATGGGATGCCACAAGATGTACTGCACACATCCACAGGCCCCAGGTCTCCAGGTGCCTTTAGTTTATTGGGCAGAGCTAGGTAAACCTCCACTTGCCCTGGACAATCAAACCAGAGATAAAACCCAGTACCATAGCAAGTCCTGCTGTGCTCCATTTGTTTCTAGAGGGCAGGGCATCATCTTCATCAGAGTGAGCAATCCCTACAAAGTGACTGCCATCCCAGGCACACTCCAAGATTGATGATGGCAGCCAGTTGGCTTATACTAGTCAGCAGAACATATATAGCCAAGACGTAGGTGCTCTTCCTGAAGCCGCTGAAGCACCAGATGGCCAGCAGCAGCCAATTAGTAGTCCCTCCTTTGCCATCCTCCAGGCATTGAGGTAGTTGCTTAAGCATAGGGCCATCTCTGCTATCGAAAAAGGAATTTCATTGACAAACAGGAAATTCTTATTTACATGAACAGTATTTATTTAACTAAAAGTATGTTCTATTTCACTAGCATTCTCAGAGTCTGGCAGCATTGGTGAGTCTGGTAGGAGGTCCAAAATGTCTGGATTCAGTGATTACAACCAAGATGCCTTTGATGAGTTAGAGATGATAGCTCCGCAAACAGGATCTTCACAGTCTTCAGAAAGCCAACTGAGCATGTCATATAAAGATTTCTCATCAGAATCAGGTGTGTTATCAGCTATTATTACATCCTGTAACGCAATATACTGTAATACACAATTACCCCACAAAGTTTCCTCTTAACCCCCTATTCTTTAACTTCCCAAATTAATTTCTATTGTTTTACATCTGCCCCACCTGCAATGCACATAGTTTTGACCATTTTCCAAACAAATTTGTACTGCGATCAGATCTGAATAAAGGCCAATGTGTGAGCTATGAGTAAGTCAATGGTCAGCTATGTTGCTTTCTGTACTTGTGGAACTCCTATTTGCTAAAAAAAAGTCAGACAGCCATGCATGGGTCATAAATCCTCATCTTGCAATTGGCTGTTCTGAGTATAATTACTCATATATACAGCACAGTGGTGGAACTACTATCGGTGCAGCATATGCATTTCACCGGGCCCCTGAGGACTAAGGGGCCCGGTGCTGCCACCCACTGCTGTGTTGCATTTTGTGAACTAGGGTTGGAGTTCTGGAAGGGCCCAAATTATATATTTGCACCTGGGCTAACCACTCACAAGTTCTGCCACTGATACAGCATTAATAAATGTCGCTATACATGTGATCAGGGGCAGCATGTACTAGATAAGAAAGATAAATTCAGCAGCCACACCTCATTTTTCAAACAAATGTTTTGTTCCACATCGCCGAGGACCTTATTTGACCTTTGCATAGTCCTTTCAATCTGTGTGCTCAAAAAGATCAGTGTTCTGTTTTATTTTCTTTAGTTTGGACCAAAAAAGACCCCTCTGGAGACTTCCGGCACAAACTGATTTTTTAATAGTACAATAACCGTGACAGATTTCCTTTTCTGCATTTTACTACACAAAGCTATTTGAGTCAAGCAATGTATTATTACTTTTGCACAGAAGAATGAATACATGGCAGGTGCTCCATCAGTGATTATAGAAGCAAGTACATAAATTGGAAATATATGATGTCATTAGGTATTTGATTTTAGTTTTAGGTTTCTAACAGTTTTCTCTGCGGCAAACATTTCTTCAAATACAAATAAATAAAATGCCAAAGCTGTCCCTGGTTAAGACCGGCATACCAGAATCTGTATTAGACCCTAAAAGCTGCATACTGAGTATTTGTGTGAACAGAACGGTAGATAAGTTTGATAAAACATACGTATTCTATATGTGTGCGCTGGCCAAACTGCTGATCGCTAGAACCTGGTTGTCTAAAGATGGCCCAGAATTCACGGCATGGATAGCTCTGATCAATTACACAGTATCACAAGAAAAATATATTTATTTAAGTAGGAATAATCTACCTACATTCAAGAAGATTTGGCACAGATGGTTAGAATCTAGATACTTTTCACGTGAAAATCCGATAGTGTAAGTAATATAGAATAATTGCAACACGAGTAAGAATCTAAAATATAATGTATGCACAAAGATACAAAGCCTGGATTCCATTTATCCATGTATTTTTTTATATATACACAGTATTTTTTTTTTTTTTTACACAGACACAGGGGGCGAAATGTAATAGGGTGTGATTTGTTAGACATGTGCGATTTTTGGTCAAAAACGGCCGAAATCGCACATTTTCCGAAAATCGCACATTTAATAGGTTGAAAATCGCGGTAAAAAATCGCACTTTTTACCGCGAAATCGCACTTTTCTAAGTGTGATTTTTAGTCACATTTCAATTCGCATCCAGATGTTTTCCCATTATAAAGTATACAACTCGCAAATGTAATAGGGTGCGATTTTTGGTCAATGTTACCAAAAATCGCAAAAAAAATAGACCAGGTTCTGACAGGCGATTTTGACAGAACCATGCACAGATCATTGAGATCTGTGCATGGTTCTGTTAATAAAAATGTGTAAAAGTGTTTTTATAAAAAAAAAACGGCGTGGGGTCCCCCCTCCTAAGCATAACCAGCCCCGGGCTCATTGAGCCGGACCTGGTTCCAAAAATACGGGGGGACAAAAAGCATAGGGGTCCCCCGTATTTCTGAAACCAGCCCCGGACTCTTGGACCGGTCCTGGTTCCAAAAATACGGGGGACAAAAAATCTGGGGGTCCCCCGTATTTTGAAACCAGCACCGGGCTCCAACAGCCCGCGGTGTCATGCCACAGCCGGGGGACACTTTTTATACAAGGTCCCCCGGCCAAAACATGAGCACCGTGGCTGGTCAGCCTTAGACGCAGTCCTGATTGGCTGAGCTATGCGTCTCCATGGAGACGCATACTGTAGCTCAGCCAATCACGCTCTCAGCCTCTGTAGCACTCGGACAGCGCTACAGAGGCTGTTAGAAGCGACGGAGACAGCCGCTTCTCCCCGCTGCCTGTCAGTTCGGGGGGAGCCGGCTGTAAAGCAGCCAGACCAGCGCTGGATCCAGGAATGGTAAGTAACGCTGGTGTAAAATTGAGGTGTGTGTGTGTAATAAACTTGTACTTCTCTGTGTGTGTGTTTTTTATAAACATTCTTTTTACAGGTGGACTACAAGTCCCAGCGGGCCCATTAATGCCCCGCATGCTGGGACTTGTGGTTCTCCAAGTCCCAGCATGCGGGGGAGGTCTGCTGGCACTTGTAGTTCGCCGGTAAAAAGCAATGTAATGATATGTATGATGAATTTAACCCTATCAGGCCAGCGTCCACTGGCCACGGACGCTGGTGACAGCCCCGGGCTTCAGCCCTGGACGGGTGAAGCCTGAGGGGGGGGGACCCCTTTATTGGGGGGGTCCCCACTCCTCCAGGTACCCCGTCCAAGGCTGACCAGCCACGGTGCTCATGTTTTGGCCGGGGGACCTTGTATAAAAAGTGTCCCCCGGCTGTGGCATGACACCGCGGGCTGTTGGAGCCCGGTGCTGGTTTCAAAATACGGGGGACCCCCAGATTTTTTGTCCCCCGTATTTTTGGAACCAGGACCGGTCCAAGAGTCCGGGGCTGGTTTCAGAAATACGGGGGACCCCTATGCTTTTTGTCCCCCCGTATTTTTGGAACCAGGTCCGGCTCAATGAGCCCGGGGCTGGTTATGCTTAGGAGGGGGGACCCCACGCCGTTTTTTTTTTTACTTTTTTTTTTTGGAACAAAATCGCATTTATGAAAATGCGCACATTTTCATGACTGAAAATGCGCACATTTTCATGACTAAAAATCGCGGCAAATCGCGGCAAATCGCATTTTTTGCCGCTAATTCGCATCTCATTACATATGCGAATTCGCGGCAAAAAACGCGATTTTTAAAGGTGCGATTTGGTGCGATTTTTTTTTAGTCTAAAAATCTCACCCTATTACATTTCGCCCAAGGTATTTACTATTTTTAGCACTTATTAAGAGAAAAAGAAAAGTAAAAAATATATATATATATATATACAAGAAGAGGGGAAGGAGAAGAATGAAGAGGAAAAATGGGAAGGGAGAAGAGGAAAAAAAAAAAAAAATTTTTTTTTTCAGGATAATAATTTAACCCCTTCCTGACACAGCATGTTTTTGCCTTCCTGACAGAGCCCTTTTTTTTTCAAATCTGACATGTATCACTTAAGTGGGGATAACTTTTTTTTGCTTTTACTTATCCCAGTGATTTTGAGATTGTTTTTTCGTGACACATTGTACTTCAAGTTAGTGGTAAATTTTCGTCGATACAGTCTGTGTTTTTTTGTGAAAAATACCAAAATGTCGGAAAAAAATGGAAAATTTAGCAATTTGCAAAATGTTAAATTTTCTGCTTGTGAGACAAATAATCATACCACTCAAAATAGTTAATAACTAACATAGACCATGGGTGACATTCTATGGGATGAGATCTGGTTTTTTTGGCGTTAATTAGACCACAAAATGGCGATATCGCATTTTTCCCTGAAATCGCCAATTTAATGGGATGCGCTAAGGGGCTGAAATCGCATAATATGTGCGTTAAGGTATGCGGAACAAAAGTGCGAGATTATTTCGCATTTATATCGCATCCAGATGTTTTCGTATAGGAAAGTATACAAATCGCTTATTTAATGCAATGCGTTTTCGCAAATCGCACTTTTTAGGTGTCTAATTATCGCACTTATTTCAGACCAGGTTCTGTTTGGCGAATTTGCACAGAACTCATTTTGGTCAAGTGCACACATGGTTAATTTCAACACAGGTGCCCTCATTTTCACTCACAAACACCCCTACATAAACCCCAACAGCATTTAGGACACCTGTGAGGGTTTGAAACATGGAGATTTTGCAGAGTGGTTTGGAGTTGATGATTTGTGATGTGGCCCATTTGGAGGAGCTGCGCAGGAGGGAGGAAGCTGCGCGCCAGATCCAGGTAGCCCCCCGACTACTGCGTACCCCACGTATGTATCGTGCTCGGCTCTACCTGGACTCCCTCTCGGATCAGCAGGTTGTGGGGATGTTTAGGCTGAACCGCATTAACCTGTTGGACTTATATGAGCAGGTGAGAGAGGATTTGGACCCTTTTGGGGAAGGCAACTATGCAGTGTCTGGGCTGCACAAATTAATGTGTGCCCTCTACTATTTGGCCACAGGCTCCACTCAGTCTGTGACCTCATGGGCCTTGGGGGTATCACAGGCCACTTTCTCTAAGCATTTCACTCAAGTGTTACTTGCTTTAAAGAAGTTGTGGCGGACATACATCAGATTCCCCAGTTCTGAGCAGGAGTGGCAGGACCACAAGTTGGCTTTCTATAGACTCTCAGCATTCCCTCGCGTGCTGGGAGCTATAGACTGCACACACATTGGGATTAGGGCACCGCACGTGCGGGGACACGTCTACGTCAATAGGCGTGGGCGGCACTCCCTGAACGTGCAGGTTGTATCCAATGCAAATTTGAAAATCCTGAGTGTTGTTGCAGGCTTTCCGGGAAACTGCCATGACGCCTATATTCTGAGACACTCAGCCCTCTGGAACAGATTTACCAACCACCAAATGCCAGAGGGCTGGCTACTAGGTAAGTACCTTTTAACATAATACCCTGTCTGTCCCTAATTGTACCTGCTGCAATGTGTGTGTTTCCTCTTTCACAAGCATATTGCTCTTCTACCATTGTGTCCTGTTTGAAATCAACACATACATTACCATATAAGGCAATCACTTCCTATCTGTGTTTTAGGTGACTCAGGATATGGTTGTGTTTCCTGGCTCATGACACCTTTGCGCACCCCAGAGGGCCCTGCACAGCACCGGTATAATGAAGCCCACATTGCAACCCGCAATGTGGTGGAGCGCACATTTGGCGTCTTGAAGAGTCGCTTCCGGTGTTTGGACAGGTCGTCGGGTACACTGCTTTACCACCCTGGCAAAGTAGTCATGATTATCCAGGCTTGCTGCATGCTGCACAACATAGCCCTGTCTCAACCTGCCTATGTGGAGGAGGAGCATGCAGCAGTCGTTGAGGAAGCCCAACCTACCACACCTCCGGTAGTGAGGGGTACGCAGAGGGGGAATCTGGTGCGCACACACATCATCAGCCGATACTTTTCTGGTAAGCACATGTGCCCTGTACTGCAAAATGTACCTGTGCTGTAAGTGTACTCATTAACTAATGTGTGACCAATACCATCTGCTTCCACCCACATTTAGCCTAATACACAGAGCCCAACGGATGCAGATGGTGGTGCTGACCTATCCCTTGCTGATATCTAGCTTGTAAGTACTTTTCAGACATGTATGAATGATGTATGCAGTCAAACATGTCTCACTGGTGGTGTGGAACTACACGTGCCAGCATGCCCTGACACACTCTAAGCATTACAGTCCAAACCATGAGTGTCAGAGCCTGCTGGAATATGTAGATGCACAACCTTTGCCAGCCAAGGAGATACCCCACACTACTTTAGTGCAATCCCATTGTCATATACCATTGCAATATTTTAGACTGCACACAATAATTGCTTAAAAATAATACACAAACACAATGGTATGCGGCTAGACATTTTTACTTCTGTATACTTTCTCAGACGCAATCTGCATTTTTGCAGGTGAAAAATAACAACTCTGGGGGCATGTTACAAGATGATTGGGAATGGGAAAAATAATGAAACATATGTAGGAGCTACCTTCTCCCAGCATCAGGCACCCCTACACCACTTCTAGACCCTGTACCAAGCCCACCACGGGTCCTAACACTCCGACGGGGTGGGGAAGTGGGGGAGCCACTTATTGGGGTGCTGGATACACTGCTGAGGGTGGATGCTGTGCCACCTCCCACATTGGCTTCCAGCTGCTGGATTTGGGCCTGCATAGCTAGTAAGGCATTAGTCTGCGCTGTGCATGATTGGGTGAGTGCAGCAATACTTTGCGCCAGGCTGCCAATATGCCTATTCTGCTCCCTTACAGCAGCAGTTAGCTCAGCAAGACGGGTGTCAATGCTGTTAGCAATGCGCACATGAGTGCCTACACCTACCCGTACACTACGTGCCATTTTCCGTAACTGAAGGAAGGTGTCACGCATGTACCCCTGGATATTACCTATTTGGAGGCTTTGGGAGGCCATGAATTCTATCTGTTTTTCCTTGAAATTAACCAAGGAGTTAGCTACTTGGGAAGCCGAAGCGGCTGTATGGGGTGTGTTGGTGGGTGGGGGTGGGTTGGGAGACACCCCACTTGGGGGAAGATCACTCTGTGACGAGGTCTGTATTTCTTCCTCTGCCGCAAAGGTGTCGACTGGTTCAAGAATGATGTCCATTTCGTCTAGCACCATCATTGAAGAATCTGTTTGGTTTGACCCTAGTTGTATAGCACCTGTGGATACAGAGAAGAGGTAAGTACTCATGCATATATAGGCCACACTGTCCTCTATACTGTTTTACATAGGGCTTGAGATGCTGGATGCAAATACCTAGGGGTGTTATGTACTTACACATGTACCCCGATACAGCATGTAACATTCACATTAATAATATGTCACATGCGTAGCTCAGATGACATTCATTTCCGTTGCAATGTAGCAACAGGAGTTGAATGTGGTATGAGATATTGTTGAGGTGACATGGGTGTGTGTACTGTATGTGTAATGGTGTGTTTTTTGTTCATTTACCTGCTTCCGCAGATTCTGCAGCAACGGGCCTTCTGGTCTTGGATGCGTGAGCACTTCGGGATTGACAATCTGTAGAAGGAAAGATGGCCAGGCATTATGGACCTTGCAATGGGGAAGCATTTTGTGCAAACAGGCATTGAGATGACAATAATGGACAATACCCTTTGGACAAGGACTGCTTTATTTCTTTGGCACCATTTTGTTTTGGAACCCACAGATTTTTCTGTGACATTAATAAAATTACACTATTGTACACATGACAACTATTGTATAATCTTTGCTATGTAGGCATGGCAGCTAAACCACCAGTACACCTCTGGGTTTTTGTCCACATACATGTTAGGCTGCTAGAAAGAATGTTACAGTGTTAATCAATGTGAGCAGTTGTGGAACAACAAGGCCCAGCATTATCAGCAATTTTAAAGGAGTAGCAGGCAATTTCTTGTGCATGACCTTGCTGGGCTATGTAGTTCCACAGCAGCACTTTACTTAGCATAACAATACAAGTGAACATTATAGTTATAATACATTAGCATGTATGTTTAGGATTGCATGTGGTCACACTTACCAGCTCTAGATGGCGTTTGTGGCCTATCGGTATCCGCCACGTGCATGCCAGGCAGGACCTCAGGGGGGATGATGCGCTTCAGCTTCACCTCATACGAATTGTAGCACACAGTGGTGGGGCTTCCTCCTCCAGTCTTGGTGGCCTCCTCCAACTCCATGGCCATTTTATTCTTCAACTGCCTTTTGATGTCGTTGAATCTCTTTTTCACATTGCGGACCAGGCGCTTGTGCTGACTCACAGCGTTCACCGCCTGGGTGATGTCCTTCCACATAGCCCTTTTGCGCTGTGCAGTGGTCTTGTGGTGAGATTTGCCAAGCAAACGCTCAAACACTGGCAGGATAGCCCGGACAAGTGCTGCATTTTCTTCATAGGAAAAACGCACCTTTCTGCCACTTTTGGTGCGGCCAGCTTCAACCTCCTCCTCCTCCTCCTCATTTTCAACACCAGCCATGTAGCCCTCCTCCTCCATGGCAGTGTCTTCCTCCTCCTCACCACCATCTGCCTCCACCTCTGACATGTGGCCCTCCTGCAGCTGGTGTGGGGTATGATCAAGGTCTTGGCTGTAGGATGGGGATGCCAGCGGATCCTCCACCTCCTCCTGCTGGGGCTGGACGCCCAGGGCCTGGTGTGAGGCTGCCCTTGCTGTGGCCATGCTGCCTGCCACACTGCTGCCTCTCACACTTGTCTGACTGCTGCCACTGGTCCCTCTGCCACTGGTCCCTCTGCCACTGCTCCCTCTGCCACTGGTCCCTCTGCCACTGCTCCCTCTGCCACTGCTCCCTCTGCCACTCCTCACTCTGCCACTGCTCCCTCTGCCACTCCTCACTCTGCCACCAACACCTGTTCCTGAACGCACACTGCCACTGCTCCTCTCCATGCTCCTTACTTCCTATCAAAGAGTGAAAGGGCGCCAATGACCCTTTATATAGGGGGTGTGATGCATAATGGAGGGGACACAGGTGGGCCAATAGGTTGGGGGGTTCTTACTCATGCGGAGACAGTTTTGTATATCGCACTCCGGTTGGTCCAAAAATCGCACATGACCGGCGGAAGAATTCGCACTATTTTGTTACTTAAAAGCGCACCACTTCGCCGCAAATCGCACCTATTCGCACTTTTCAGCCTCCAAAACGCATCACATTAAATATGCGAATTATGACTGAAAAGTGCGATTTGTAAAAGTGCGATTTGCGGCGATGTGGTGCGCTAAAAAAACATGCGCATTTATGTGCAAGCATAGAATGTCACCCCATATGTCTACTTTATGTTTCCATCATTATTTCAACTTCCTTTTAATTTTTTTGGACACTAGGAGGCTTACAATATGAATAGCAAATTTTCAAATTTTCAAGAAAATTTCAAACACTGATTTTTTTAGGGACCAGTTCAGTTCTGATGTGACTTTGAGGGACTTGTATGTGAGACACCCCCATAAATGATGCCATTTCAAAAACTGCACCCCTCACAGTATTCAAAACAGCATTTTGGAAGTTTGTTAACCCTTTAGGTGTTTCACAGGAATTAAAACAAAGTGTAGGTGAAATTTCAAAATTTCATTTTTTTTGCAGATTTGCAATTTTAATACATTTTTCTAAGGAACACAGTACATTTTACTAGAGAAATGTGACTAAAAATTGATTCCCCCAATTCTTTTGTTTTCATAAATATCCTATATGTGGCCCTAGTGTGCACGTTGACCAAACCACAGGCTTCATAATAGAAGGAGCACCTACTTGATTTTGGAGCCTCCTTTTTATGAGATTATTTTTTAGGCACCATGTAGGTTTCTAGGCACCATAAGATGCTAAAAGTTAGGAACCCCCCCACAAGTGACCCCATTTTGCAAACTACACCCCTCAGGGAATTCATCTAGGGGTATAGTGTACATTTCAAACCCCCAGGGGTTTCACCAATTTTGATACAACTGGGCAGTGAAAATGAAAAATTACATTTTTTTACACAAAAATGCAGTTCTGGCTCCAAATTTGTCATTTTAACAAGGAATGAAGGAGAAAAAGCACCACAAAATCTGTGCCCCAATTTCTCCCGAGTATGGCAATGCCTCATATGTGACCAAAAAATACCAGTTGGGTGCATGGCAGGACTCAGAAGGGAAGGAGTGATTTTTGGATTTTGCAGCTCAGATTCTGGTGGAATGTTGGTGGGTGCTATGTCGCATTAGCAAGACCCCCAAAGCACCAATACAGTGGAACCCCCCCACAAGTGACCCCATTTTGCAAACTACACCCCTCAGGGAATTCATCTAGGGGTATAGTGTACATTTCAAACCCCCAGGGGTTTCACCAATTTTGATACAACTGGGCAGTGAAAATAAAAAATTACATTTTTTTACACAAAAATGCAGTTCTGGCTCCAAATTTGTCATTTTAACAAGGAATGAAGGAGAAAAAGCACCCCAAAATCTGTGCCCCAATTTCTCCCGAGTACGGCAATGCCTCACATGTGACCAAAAAATACCAGTTGGGTGCATGGCAGGACTCAGAAGGGAAGGAGTGATTTTTGGATTTTGCAGCTTAGATTCTGGTGGAATGTTGGTGGGTGCTATGTCGCATTAGCAAGACCCCCGAAGCACCAATACAGTGGAACCCCCCCACAAGTGACCCCATTTTGCAAACTACACCCCTCAGGGAATTCATCTAGGGGTATAGTGTACATTTCAAACCCCCAGGGGTTTCACCAATTTTGATACAACTGGGCTGTGCAACTGAAAAATTACATTTTTTACACAAAAATGCAGTTCTGGCTCAAAATTTTTCATTTTCACAAGGAATGAAGGAGACAAAGCACCCCAAAATCTGTGCCCCAATTTCTCCCGAGTATGGCAATGCCTCACATGTGACCAAAAAATACCAGTTGGGTGCATGGCAGGACTCAGAAGGGAAGGAGTGATTTTTGGTGGTGGAATGTTGGTGGGTGCTATGTCGCATTAGCAAGACCCCCAAAGCACCAATACAGTGGAACCCCCTCACAAGTGACCCCATTTTGCAAACTACACCCCTCAGGGAATTCATCTAGGGATATAGTGTACATTTCAAACCCCCAGGGGTTTCACCAATTTTGATACAACTGGGCAGTGAAAATGAAAAATTACATTTTTTTACACAAAAATGCAGTTCTGGCTCCAAATTTGTCATTTTCACAAGGAATGAAGGAGAAAAAGCACCGCAAAATCTGTGCCCCAATTTCTCCCGAGTACGGAAATGCCTCACATGTGACCAAAAAATACCAGTTGGGTGCATGGCAGGACTCAGAAGGGAAGGAGTGATTTTTGGATTTTGCAGCTCAGATTCTGGTGGAATGTTGGTGGGTGCTATGTCGCATTAGCAAGACCCCCGAAGCACCAATACAGTGGAACCCCCCACAAGTGACCCCATTTTGCAAACTACATCCCTCAGGGAATTCATCTAGGGGTATAGTGTACATTTCAAACCCCCAGGGGTTTCACCAATTTTGATACAACTGGGCAGTGAAAATGAAAAATTACATTTTTTACACAAAAATGCAGTTCTGGCTCCAAATTTGTCATTTTCACAAGGAATGAAGGAGACAAAGCACCCCAAAATCTGTGCCCCAATTTCTCCCGAGTATGGCAATGCCTCACATGTGACCAAAAAATACCAGTTGGGTGCATGGCAGGACTCAGAAGGGAAGGAGTAATTTTTGGATTTTGCAGCTCAGATTCTGGTGGAATGTTGGTGGGTGCTATGTCGCATTAGCAAGACCCCCAAAGCACCAATACAGTGGAACCCCCCCACAAGTGACCCCATTTTGCAAACTACACCCCTCAGGGAATTCATCTAGGGGTATAGTGTACATTTCAAACCCCCAGGGGTTTCACCAATTTTGATACAACTGGGCAGTGAAAATGAAAAATTACATTTTTTACACAAAAATGCAGTTCTGGCTCCAAATTTGTCATTTTCACAAGGAATGAAGGAGACAAAGCACCCCAAAATCTGTGCCCCAATTTCTCCCGAGTACGGCAATGCCTCACATGTGACCAAAAAATACCAGTTGGGTGCATGGCAGGACTCAGAAGGGAAGGAGTGATTTTTGGATTTTGCAGCTCAGATTCTGGTGGAATGTTGGTGGGTGCTATGTCGCATTAGCAAGACCCCCGAAGCACCAATACAGTGGAACCCCCCCACAAGTGACCCCATTTTGCAAACTACAACCCTCTGGGAATTCATCTAGGGGTATAATGTACATTTCAAACCCCCAGGGGTTTCACCAATTGTGGTACAACTGGGCAGTGAAAATGAAAAATTAAATTTTTTACACAAAAATGCAGTTCTGGCTCAAAATTTTTCATTTTCAGAAGGTATGAAGGAGAAAAAGCACCCCAAAATCTGTGCCCCAATTTCTCCCGAGTACGGTAATGCTTCATGTGTGACCAAAAAATGGCAGGACTCAGAAGGGAAGGAGTGATTTTTGGATTTTGCAGCTTAGATTCTGGTGGAATGTTGGTGGGTGCTATGTCGCATTAGCAAGACCCCCGAAGCACCAATACAGTGGAACCCCCCCACAAGTGACCCTATTTTGCAAACTACACCCCTCAGGGAATTCATCTAGGGGTATAGTGTACATTTCAAACCCCCAGGGGTTTCACCAATTTTGATACAACTGGGCTGTGCAACTGAAAAATTACATTTTTTACACAAAAATGCAGTTCTGGCTCAAAATTTTTCATTTTCACAAGGAATGAAGGAGACAAAGCACCCCAAAATCTGTGCCCCAATTTCTCCCGAGTATGGCAATGCCTCACATGTGACCAAAAAATACCAGTTGGGTGCATGGCAGGACTCAGAAGGGAAGGAGTGATTTTTGGTGGTGGAATGTTGGTGGGTGCTATGTCGCATTAGCAAGACCCCCAAAGCACCAATACAGTGGAACCCCCCCACAAGTGACCCCATTTTGCAAACTACACCCCTCAGGGAATTCATCTAGGGGTATAGTGTACATTTCAAACCCCCAGGGGTTTCACCAATTTTGATACAACTGGGCAGTGAAAATGAAAAATTACATTTTTTTACACAAAAATGCAGTTCTGGCTCAAATTTTTTCATTTTCATAAGGTATGAAGGAGAAAAAGCACCCCAAAATCTGTGCCCCAATTTCTCCCGAGTACGGCAATGCCTCACATGTGACCAAAAAATACCAGTTGGGTGCATGGCAGGACTCAGAAGGGAAGGAGTGATTTTTGGATTTTGCAGCTCAGATTCTGGTGGAATGTTGGTGGGTGCTATGTCGCATTAGCAAGACCCCCAAAGCACCAATACAGTGGAACCCCCCCACAAGTGACCCCATTTTGCAAACTACACCCCTCAGGGAATTCATCTAGGGGTATAGTGTACATTTCAAACCCCCAGGGGTTTCACCAATTTTGATACAACTGGGCAGTGAAAATAAAAAATTACATTTTTTTACACAAAAATGCAGTTCTGGCTCCAAATTTGTCATTTTAACAAGGAATGAAGGAGAAAAAGCACCCCAAAATCTGTGCCCCAATTTCTCCCGAGTACGGCAATGCCTCACATGTGACCAAAAAATACCAGTTGGGTGCATGGCAGGACTCAGAAGGGAAGGAGTGATTTTTGGATTTTGCAGCTTAGATTCTGGTGGAATGTTGGTGGGTGCTATGTCGCATTAGCAAGACCCCCGAAGCACCAATACAGTGGAACCCCCCCACAAGTGACCCTATTTTGCAAACTACACCCCTCAGGGAATTCATCTAGGGGTATAGTGTACATTTCAAACCCCCAGGGGTTTCACCAATTTTGATACAACTGGGCTGTGCAACTGAAAAATTAAATTTTTTACACAAAAATGCAGTTCTGGCTCAAAATTTTTCATTTTCACAAGGAATGATGGAGACAAAGCACCCCAAAATCTGTGCCCCAATTTCTCCCGAGTATGGCAATGCCTCACATGTGACCAAAAAATACCAGTTGGGTGCATGGCAGGACTCAGAAGGGAAGGAGTGATTTTTGGTGGTGGAATGTTGGTGGGTGCTATGTCGCATTAGCAAGACCCCCAAAGCACCAATACAGTGGAACCCCCCCACAAGTGACCCCATTTTGCAAACTACACCCCTCAGGGAATTCATCTAGGGGTATAGTGTACATTTCAAACCCCCAGGGGTTTCACCAATTTTGATACAACTGGGCAGTGAAAATGAAAAATTACATTTTTTACACAAAAATGCAGTTCTGGCTCCAAATTTGTCATTTTCACAAGGAATGAAGGAGACAAAGCACCCCAAAATCTGTGCCCCAATTTCTCCCGAGTATGGCAATGCCTCACATGTGACCAAAAAATACCAGTTGGGTGCATGGCAGGACTCAGAAGGGAAGGAGTAATTTTTGGATTTTGCAGCTCAGATTCTGGTGGAATGTTGGTGGGTGCTATGTCGCATTAGCAAGACCCCCAAAGCACCAATACAGTGGAACCCCCCCACAAGTGACCCCATTTTGCAAACTACACCCCTCAGGGAATTCATCTAGGGGTATAGTGTACATTTCAAACCCCCAGGGGTTTCACCAATTTTGATACAACTGGGCAGTGAAAATGAAAAATTACATTTTTTACACAAAAATGCAGTTCTGGCTCCAAATTTGTCATTTTCACAAGGAATGAAGGAGACAAAGCACCCCAAAATCTGTGCCCCAATTTCTCCCGAGTACGGCAATGCCTCACATGTGACCAAAAAATACCAGTTGGGTGCATGGCAGGACTCAGAAGGGAAGGAGTGATTTTTGGATTTTGCAGCTCAGATTCTGGTGGAATGTTGGTGGGTGCTATGTCGCATTAGCAAGACCCCCGAAGCACCAATACAGTGGAACCCCCCCACAAGTGACCCCATTTTGCAAACTACAACCCTCTGGGAATTCATCTAGGGGTATAATGTACATTTCAAACCCCCAGGGGTTTCACCAATTGTGGTACAACTGGGCAGTGAAAATGAAAAATTAAATTTTTTACACAAAAATGCAGTTCTGGCTCAAAATTTTTCATTTTCAGAAGGTATGAAGGAGAAAAAGCACCCCAAAATCTGTGCCCCAATTTCTCCCGAGTACGGTAATGCTTCATGTGTGACCAAAAAATGGCAGGACTCAGAAGGGAAGGAGTGATTTTTGGATTTTGCAGCTTAGATTCTGGTGGAATGTTGGTGGGTGCTATGTCGCATTAGCAAGACCCCCGAAGCACCAATACAGTGGAACCCCCCCACAAGTGACCCTATTTTGCAAACTACACCCCTCAGGGAATTCATCTAGGGGTATAGTGTACATTTCAAACCCCCAGGGGTTTCACCAATTTTGATACAACTGGGCTGTGCAACTGAAAAATTACATTTTTTACACAAAAATGCAGTTCTGGCTCAAAATTTTTCATTTTCACAAGGAATGAAGGAGACAAAGCACCCCAAAATCTGTGCCCCAATTTCTCCCGAGTATGGCAATGCCTCACATGTGACCAAAAAATACCAGTTGGGTGCATGGCAGGACTCAGAAGGGAAGGAGTGATTTTTGGTGGTGGAATGTTGGTGGGTGCTATGTCGCATTAGCAAGACCCCCAAAGCACCAATACAGTGGAACCCCCCCACAAGTGACCCCATTTTGCAAACTACACCCCTCAGGGAATTCATCTAGGGGTATAGTGTACATTTCAAACCCCCAGGGGTTTCACCAATTTTGATACAACTGGGCAGTGAAAATGAAAAATTACATTTTTTTACACAAAAATGCAGTTCTGGCTCAAATTTTTTCATTTTCATAAGGTATGAAGGAGAAAAAGCACCCCAAAATCTGTGCCCCAATTTCTCCCGAGTACGGCAATGCCTCACATGTGACCAAAAAATACCAGTTGGGTGCATGGCAGGACTCAGAAGGGAAGGAGTGATTTTTGGATTTTGCAGCTCAGATTCTGGTGGAATGTTGGTGGGTGCTATGTCGCATTAGCAAGACCCCCAAAGCACCAATACAGTGGAACCCCCCCACAAGTGACCCCATTTTGCAAACTACACCCCTCAGGGAATTCATCTAGGGGTATAGTGTACATTTCAAACCCCCAGGGGTTTCACCAATTTTGATACAACTGGGCAGTGAAAATAAAAAATTACATTTTTTTACACAAAAATGCAGTTCTGGCTCCAAATTTGTCATTTTAACAAGGAATGAAGGAGAAAAAGCACCCCAAAATCTGTGCCCCAATTTCTCCCGAGTACGGCAATGCCTCACATGTGACCAAAAAATACCAGTTGGGTGCATGGCAGGACTCAGAAGGGAAGGAGTGATTTTTGGATTTTGCAGCTTAGATTCTGGTGGAATGTTGGTGGGTGCTATGTCGCATTAGCAAGACCCCCGAAGCACCAATACAGTGGAACCCCCCCACAAGTGACCCTATTTTGCAAACTACACCCCTCAGGGAATTCATCTAGGGGTATAGTGTACATTTCAAACCCCCAGGGGTTTCACCAATTTTGATACAACTGGGCTGTGCAACTGAAAAATTAAATTTTTTACACAAAAATGCAGTTCTGGCTCAAAATTTTTCATTTTCACAAGGAATGATGGAGACAAAGCACCCCAAAATCTGTGCCCCAATTTCTCCCGAGTATGGCAATGCCTCACATGTGACCAAAAAATACCAGTTGGGTGCATGGCAGGACTCAGAAGGGAAGGAGTGATTTTTGGTGGTGGAATGTTGGTGGGTGCTATGTCGCATTAGCAAGACCCCCAAAGCACCAATACAGTGGAACCCCCCCACAAGTGACCCCATTTTGCAAACTACACCCCTCAGGGAATTCATCTAGGGGTATAGTGTACATTTCAAACCTCCAGGGGTTTCACCAATTTTGATACAACTGGGCAGTGAAAATGAAAAATTACATTTTTTTACACAAAAATGCAGTTCTGGCTCCAAATTTGTCATTTTCACAAGGAATGAAGGAGAAAAAGCACCCCAAAATCTGTGCCCCAATTTCTCCCGAGTATGGCAATGCCTCACATGTGACCAAAAAATACCAGTTGGGTGCATGGCAGGACTCAGAAGGGAAGGAGTGATTTTTGGATTTTGCAGCTCAGATTCTGGTGGAATGTTGGTGGGTGCTATGTCGCATTAGCAAGACCCCCAAAGCACCAATACAGTGGAACCCCCCCACAAGTGACCCCATTTTGCAAACTACACCCCTCAGGGAATTCATCTAGGGGTATAGTGTACATTTCAAACCCCCAGGGGTTTCACCAATTTTGATACAACTGGGCTGTGCAACTGAAAAATTACATTTTTTACACAAAAATGCAGTTCTGGCTCAAAATGTTTCATTTTCACAAGGAATGAAGGAGACAAAGCACCCCAAAATCTGTGCCCCAATTTCTCCCGAGTATGGCAATGCCTCACATGTGACCAAAAAATACCAGTTGGGTGCATGGCAGGACTCAGAAGGGAAGGAGTAATTTTTGGATTTTGCAGCTCAGATTCTGGTGGAATGTTGGTGGGTGCTATGTCGCATTAGCAAGACCCCCAAAGCACCAATACAGTGGAACCCCCCCACAAGTGACCCCATTTTGCAAACTACACCCCTCAGGGAATTCATCTAGGGGTATAGTGTACATTTCAAACCCCCAGGGGTTTCACCAATTTTGATACAACTGGGCAGTGAAAATGAAAAATTACATTTTTTACACAAAAATGCAGTTCTGGCTCCAAATTTGTCATTTTCACAAGGAATGAAGGAGACAAAGCACCCCAAAATCTGTGCCCCAATTTCTCCCGAGTACGGCAATGCCTCACATGTGACCAAAAAATACCAGTTGGGTGCATGGCAGGACTCAGAAGGGAAGGAGTGATTTTTGGATTTTGCAGCTCAGATTCTGGTGGAATGTTGGTGGGTGCTATGTCGCATTAGCAAGACCCCCGAAGCACCAATACAGTGGAACCCCCCCACAAGTGACCCCATTTTGCAAACTACAACCCTCTGGGAATTCATCTAGGGGTATAATGTACATTTCAAACCCCCAGGGGTTTCACCAATTGTGGTACAACTGGGCAGTGAAAATGAAAAATTAAATTTTTTACACAAAAATGCAGTTCTGGCTCAAAATTTTTCATTTTCAGAAGGTATGAAGGAGAAAAAGCACCCCAAAATCTGTGCCCCAATTTCTCCCGAGTACGGTAATGCTTCATGTGTGACCAAAAAATGGCAGGACTCAGAAGGGAAGGAGTGATTTTTGGATTTTGCAGCTTAGATTCTGGTGGAATGTTGGTGGGTGCTATGTCGCATTAGCAAGACCCCCGAAGCACCAATACAGTGGAACCCCCCCACAAGTGACCCTATTTTGCAAACTACACCCCTCAGGGAATTCATCTAGGGGTATAGTGTACATTTCAAACCCCCAGGGGTTTCACCAATTTTGATACAACTGGGCTGTGCAACTGAAAAATTACATTTTTTACACAAAAATGCAGTTCTGGCTCAAAATTTTTCATTTTCACAAGGAATGAAGGAGACAAAGCACCCCAAAATCTGTGCCCCAATTTCTCCCGAGTATGGCAATGCCTCACATGTGACCAAAAAATACCAGTTGGGTGCATGGCAGGACTCAGAAGGGAAGGAGTGATTTTTGGTGGTGGAATGTTGGTGGGTGCTATGTCGCATTAGCAAGACCCCCAAAGCACCAATACAGTGGAACCCCCCCACAAGTGACCCCATTTTGCAAACTACACCCCTCAGGGAATTCATCTAGGGGTATAGTGTACATTTCAAACCCCCAGGGGTTTCACCAATTTTGATACAACTGGGCAGTGAAAATGAAAAATTACATTTTTTTACACAAAAATGCAGTTCTGGCTCAAATTTTTTCATTTTCATAAGGTATGAAGGAGAAAAAGCACCCCAAAATCTGTGCCCCAATTTCTCCCGAGTACGGCAATGCCTCACATGTGACCAAAAAATACCAGTTGGGTGCATGGCAGGACTCAGAAGGGAAGGAGTGATTTTTGGATTTTGCAGCTCAGATTCTGGTGGAATGTTGGTGGGTGCTATGTCGCATTAGCAAGACCCCCAAAGCACCAATACAGTGGAACCCCCCCACAAGTGACCCCATTTTGCAAACTACACCCCTCAGGGAATTCATCTAGGGGTATAGTGTACATTTCAAACCCCCAGGGGTTTCACCAATTTTGATACAACTGGGCAGTGAAAATAAAAAATTACATTTTTTTACACAAAAATGCAGTTCTGGCTCCAAATTTGTCATTTTAACAAGGAATGAAGGAGAAAAAGCACCCCAAAATCTGTGCCCCAATTTCTCCCGAGTACGGCAATGCCTCACATGTGACCAAAAAATACCAGTTGGGTGCATGGCAGGACTCAGAAGGGAAGGAGTGATTTTTGGATTTTGCAGCTTAGATTCTGGTGGAATGTTGGTGGGTGCTATGTCGCATTAGCAAGACCCCCGAAGCACCAATACAGTGGAACCCCCCCACAAGTGACCCTATTTTGCAAACTACACCCCTCAGGGAATTCATCTAGGGGTATAGTGTACATTTCAAACCCCCAGGGGTTTCACCAATTTTGATACAACTGGGCTGTGCAACTGAAAAATTAAATTTTTTACACAAAAATGCAGTTCTGGCTCAAAATTTTTCATTTTCACAAGGAATGATGGAGACAAAGCACCCCAAAATCTGTGCCCCAATTTCTCCCGAGTATGGCAATGCCTCACATGTGACCAAAAAATACCAGTTGGGTGCATGGCAGGACTCAGAAGGGAAGGAGTGATTTTTGGTGGTGGAATGTTGGTGGGTGCTATGTCGCATTAGCAAGACCCCCAAAGCACCAATACAGTGGAACCCCCCCACAAGTGACCCCATTTTGCAAACTACACCCCTCAGGGAATTCATCTAGGGGTATAGTGTACATTTCAAACCCCCAGGGGTTTCACCAATTTTGATACAACTGGGCAGTGAAAATGAAAAATTACATTTTTTTACACAAAAATGCAGTTCTGGCTCCAAATTTGTCATTTTCACAAGGAATGAAGGAGAAAAAGCACCCCAAAATCTGTGCCCCAATTTCTCCCGAGTATGGCAATGCCTCACATGTGACCAAAAAATACCAGTTGGGTGCATGGCAGGACTCAGAAGGGAAGGAGTGATTTTTGGATTTTGCAGCTCAGATTCTGGTGGAATGTTGGTGGGTGCTATGTCGCATTAGCAAGACCCCCAAAGCACCAATACAGTGGAACCCCCCCACAAGTGACCCCATTTTGCAAACTACACCCCTCAGGGAATTCATCTAGGGGTATAGTGTACATTTCAAACCCCCAGGGGTTTCACCAATTTTGATACAACTGGGCTGTGCAACTGAAAAATTACATTTTTTACACAAAAATGCAGTTCTGGCTCAAAATGTTTCATTTTCACAAGGAATGAAGGAGACAAAGCACCCCAAAATCTGTGCCCCAATTTCTCCCGAGTATGGCAATGCCTCACATGTGACCAAAAAATACCAGTTGGGTGCATGGCAGGACTCAGAAGGGAAGGAGTGATTTTTGGATTTTGCAGCTCAGATTCTGGTGGAATGTTGGTGGGTGCTATGTCGCATTAGCAAGACCCCCAAAGCACCAATACAGTGGAACCCCCCCACAAGTGACCCCATTTTGCAAACTACACCCCTCAGGGAATTCATCTAGGGGTATAGTGTACATTTCAAACCCCCAGGGGTTTCACCAATTTTGATACAACTGGGCAGTGAAAATGAAAAATTACATTTTTTACACAAAAATGCAGTTCTGGCTCCAAATTTGTCATTTTCACAAGGAATGAAGGAGACAAAGCACCCCAAAATCTGTGCCCCAATTTCTCCCGAGTACGGCAATGCCTCACATGTGACCAAAAAATACCAGTTGGGTGCATGGTAGGACTCAGAAGGGAAGGAGTGATTTTTGGATTTTGCAGCTCAGATTCTGGTGGAATGTTGGTGGGTGCTATGTCGCATTAGCAAGACCCCCGAAGCACCAATACAGTGGAACCCCCCCACAAGTGACCCCATTTTGCAAACTACACCCCTCTGGGAATTCATCTAGGGGTATAATGTACATTTCAAACCCCCAGGGGTTTCACCAATTGTGGTACAACTGGGCAGTGAAAATGAAAAATTAAATTTTTTACACAAAAATGCAGTTCTGGCTCAAAATTTTTCATTTTCAGAAGGTATGAAGGAGAAAAAGCACCCCAAAATCTGTGCCCCAATTTCTCCCGAGTACGGTAATGCTTCATGTGTGACCAAAAAATGGCAGGACTCAGAAGGGAAGGAGTGATATTTGGATTTTGCAGCTCAGATTCTGGTGGAATTTTGGTGGGTGCTATGTCGCATTAGCAAGACCCCCGAAGCACCAATACAGTGGAACCCCCCCACAAGTGACCCCATTTTGCAAACTACACCCCTCAGGGAATTCATCTAGGGGTATAGTGTACATTTCAAACCCCCAGGGGTTTCACCAATTTTGATACAACTGGGCTGTGCAACTGAAAAATTACATTTTTTACACAAAAATGCAGTTCTGGCTCAAAATTTTTCATTTTCACAAGGAATGAAGGAGACAAAGCACCCCAAAATCTGTGCCCCAATTTCTCCCGAGTATGGCAATGCCTCACATGTGACCAAAAAATACCAGTTGGGTGCATGGCAGGACTCAGAAGGGAAGGAGTGATTTTTGGTGGTGGAATGTTGGTGGGTGCTATGTCGCATTAGCAAGACCCCCAAAGCACCAATACAGTGGAACCCCCCCACAAGTGACCCCATTTTGCAAACTACACCCCTCAGGGAATTCATCTAGGGGTATAGTGTACATTTCAAACCCCCAGGGGTTTCACCAATTTTGATACAACTGGGCAGTGAAAATGAAAAATTACATTTTTTTACACAAAAATGCAGTTCTGGCTCAAATTTTTTCATTTTCATAAGGTATGAAGGAGAAAAAGCACCCCAAAATCTGTGCCCCAATTTCTCCCGAGTACGGCAATGCCTCACATGTGACCAAAAAATACCAGTTGGGTGCATGGCAGGACTCAGAAGGGAAGGAGTGATTTTGGGATTTTGCGGCTCAGATTCTGGTGGAATGAATGGTGGGTGCTATGTGGCATTAGCAAGACCCCCGAAGCACGGTGAAATGATGAACCTAAAAATCCATAGATGTGTGGTATATTTTAAAACACTCCTTTATACATAGGCCGGGTTTGTCGGGGCAAGTGTCACACTGGAAAATAGTTTGCTTTCTTATTCCCTTTTTATAGCAAACTTTGCACCTTTTTTGTGTCCTGCCCTTTTTTCCAGTGGAGGGGATTTCATCAGGAAAATGCTGCCCTGGTACAATACGGGGGCCAGTACTAGAAGTACTGGGGCCCTCTGCCTGCTGGTTCCCAAATATTAGGCCCTTTATGACTTCCTCTTGAAAGTGCATAAATGTCCCCCTCTGGCTGGTAGAACGGAATAGCACGTAAGCGTTATACAGTGCCATCTGGATGATATACACGGCCAGCTTCTTGTACCAGATTTTTGTTTTCCGCAGGGCACTGTACGGCTTCAGTACCTGATCTGAAAGATCCACTCCGCCCATGTACCTATTGTAATCCAGGATACAATTAGGTTTTGAGGTGTGGGTACTGGTACCTCGTACAGGGACGGAGGTGGTACTGTCTCCGTGAATTGTTGTCAGTATAAGGACATCCCTCTTGTCCTTATATTTGACAAACAACATATTTTCGGTGCATATTCCCCTGCTTTCACCCCTTCTCATTACTTGGGCAATGTGCGTTTTTGGGAGGCCTCTTTGGTTCTTGCGCACAGTACCGCAAGCTGCTGTACCTCTTGAACCAAGGGTCTTAAACAGGGGGATGCTGGTGTAAAAGTTATCCACATAGAGGTGATAACCTTTATCCAGGAAGGGGTGCACTAAATCCCAGACAATTTTTCCACTAACACCTACGAGGGAGGGGGGGCATTCTGGCGGTTCAATTCTTGAATCCTTCCCTTCATATACCCTAAACCTGTGGGTGTACCCTGAGGTGCTTTCACACAGCTTATACATTTTTATGCCATACCTTGCCCTCTTACTGGGAAGGTACTGGCGGAATTTAACCCTTCCTTTAAAATGTATAAGGGACTCGTCTATGCAAATGAATTTATCTGGGATGTACATCTCTTCAAATTTGGCACTGAAGTGATCAATGACCGGCCTGACTGAATAGCCGGTCAAAGGTGGGATCATCTCTGGGTGGGCACTGTGCATTATCGTTGTAATGCAAAAATTTAAGGATTAACTCAAAACGATTCCGGGTCATGGCCATACGGTAAAGTGGGGTGCTGTACAGAACATCTGTACTCCAATATTGCCTAATTTCTGGCTTTTTTACTATGCCCATATGAAACACCAGACCCCAAAACGTCATCATCTCTACTGCATCTACAGGGGTCCACCTAGCAAATGATGACGTGGGGTTTTGAGCAATAAACTGCTGGGCATATAAATTAGTTTGGTCCACCATTAAATTTATAAAATCATCAGAGAAAAATAATTTGAAAAAGTCAATTTCTCTGAGACCTGTGGAATCAAATTGGATTCCTGGGATGGCCAAAAACTCAGGAACCTGGGGCTCAAAATTGTCTGGTGGTGGGGTCCATACGAGATCAATTATTGGGGGGGGGGGGTCTCAGCTGCTCTACGGGGGCGTCTTTGAGGGGGTCCCTCATCACTAGAGGAGGAAGAGGAGCTTAAGATGAATCCTTCAAATTCCCCGCTTGCCTCACTGGCTGTGTCAGAGTCAGAGGCAAGCATGGCATATGCCTCCTCCGCTGAATACATTCTTCTGGATGACTGGGATGACATTTGGGATGACATTTGGGATGACATTTGGGATGCCATTTTTATTTTTGTGTTTCTGGTAGTGAAATGTTTCAACACGTGTATAGTGTAGGGGGGGTACAAACTTTATTTCAACCAGGGGGGTATGTAGTGTGTAGTGTGTATGTAGTGCAGAAAAAAAAAATACTTTATACAGGAATTTGATTCCAATAAAAAAAAAAAAAATTGATGGGGTTAAAAAAAAAAATTGAAGGGGTTAAAAAAAAAAAAAAAAAAAGGTCCTGCGCCAAAAATTGAGCACAGATGTTGGTCAGCAACGTCCGTCACTGAACAGCGCTCAAAGGCAACAGGAATTTGATCAAAAAAAAAAAAAAATAGATCAACCCTGTGCCGAAAAAGCTGATCAGTGATGTACGTCACTGATCAGCGCACAGTGGCCACAGATCACCCACAAAATCACAGTGTGTGTAAAAAAAAAATTAAAAAAAGACCCCACAGCACCCTCAAAAAAAAAAAAAGGTGATCACTGATGCGACACTGATTACCAGTGAGGGGCAGCAGGTGCACAACCTTTGGTGCAACTGACAGTGCAACTGGCAGCAACTGACAGGTATATATATATAAAAAAAAAAAAAACCTCTGCACCCCCAAAAAGTTGCTGATCACCTCAGATATAGTGATCAGCACAAAAGGCGGGGGCAGCAGACACAAAATATAGCACTCTCTATCACTCTCTGTCACTATCTCTCTCTATCTCTCTATCTCTCACTATCTATCACTCTATGACACTGCAGCAGCAGCACTGACAGTTATATATATGAAAAATAACCCCTGCACCCCCAAAAAGTTGCTGGGGGTGCACAAAAGGGGGGCAGCAGACACAAAATATAGCAGTCTCTATCACTCTCTGTCACTATCTCTCTCTATATCTCTATCTCTCACTATCTATCACTCTATGACACTGCAGCAGCAGCACTGACAGGTATATATATATAAAAAAAAACCTGCGCCCCCAAAAAGTTGCTGATCAGTTAATTTATACTGATCAGCACAAAAGGGGGGGCAGCAGTCAGTTATATAAAAAATATATAGCACAATCTGTCACTATCTCTCTATCTCTCTCTATCTCTCTCTATCTCTCTCTATCTCTCTATCTATAACTCTCTATCTATAACTCGATGACACTGCAGCAGCACAACACAGCACAACACAGCACAGGAAGTCACAAGAAGTAGCAAGATCCAGGCAGTGATCAGGTAAGTATTTTGCAAGGTTCAGGTCAGTATACTGCGGCAGCTAGGCACGGTGACCGCACTGCACGCAATTCCAGACCGCAATGGCGTCTGCAGTGCAGTCACCGTTAGTTTAAATCCCCCTCCATGGCTGTGATTGGTTCGTCGGTCCGACGAACCAATCACGGCCTTTGGGGGCGGGCGGGGTGAGGTGGGGTGACACCAGTGTCACCCTTACACCCCGCGGTGATTGGTGCTGTACTTTACAGCACCAATCACCTCCGATCCCTGTGTCACCGGCGAACGTTATTCGCCGGTGACACAGAAAACGCTGTGAATGGCTGTTCACACTGAACAGCCAATCACAGCGATCGCCGACGGGGGGCGGCATCGCAGCCCCCCCTGGGCATGCAGGGACATGTCTGCTGTCAGGGACAGCAGACATGTTTAAACTGTCACCGCGTCTATAGACGCGGTGGCAGTTAAATGGCATGACGTACATTTATGCCATGTGTCGGGAAGTACTTCCCGACCATGACGTAAATGTACGTCAAATGTCGGGAAGGGGTTAATAATTGGAATCACAGTTATCCGACTAGTGTATGTGAACCACTGTGGACAAATCCAGTTGACAATAAGCAATAAAGTATACCCTGTATCGGAAGCGGCAGTGGCACTGTATGTTAGGCCGGTAAAATTATTATGGGACATGAAAGGAGAGTGTACTTGCAAAATTGCACCTATGCAGTATTCCCCCCCTATCCACCCCCACTAAAGTACTGTAAAACATAGGATTGTAGCATGGCGCCTCACTGTCTTCACAACATATGTACTGTATATTTTAAACTAGCAAAGTACTGTAAATGTCTACTTGTAAATGTGTGTTTGTTATCTAGTACAACCAATCGGTAGTTAACTTATGCTGAATAACATCGGAAAAAAAAAAGTACTAGATATGTCTGTGTAAATGTCTCTAACTGTTTTAAAATTAATAAAAATTCAATGTTAAAAAAAAACAGCCAAAGCTGTGATGTGTCAGCCAGATCTGCCGACGTATCAAATGTTGGTGAAAAGAAAATTGTTATTTTTAGGGATTTTTAAATTATCGCACAAATCTTCACATACCCTCCGACATGACCCATTGCATTCGGTACACAATGCTCTGTTCCTGGACGTCCCTGGTAATGTATAATTGTCATCACTTGTGTTGAAACACCCTTCTCGTCAATTACCTAGTTCCACACAGGTGCTGGCAATAATACATTAGCAGAGCATTGTGTACCGAATGCAATGGGTCATGTTGGAGGGTATGTCTTCAGCCACAACTAAACAGCACCAATATATCAATAACCGTGATGGTGTATACACTTGCGCTGTCTTAATACAGTCGATTCTGTCTGTCTTCCTCTCAATAGTTGAGTAGCTCCATCAATGGAGGTTCACATAGACATACACGAACAGAGACAAGGGAGAAAAGGTCAGTGATTAAAATCAGCGAATCAATGGTGAACCGGGGTATCACCCCTTTAAACTGACCTGCCTGCCGAACCCTATACGCACATTAAGGTTTCTTTACACCGTTATCTGGTCCCTTGCTCCCAAATAAATTGAGCTCACCTTATTGCTGGGCCCTATGTTCCTGGAAAGGTTTATTTTCCGGTCAATGTCCCACTAGTCAATATGGAGTGGGGGTTGAATCAGGTACAATCCCAAAAATATTTTATTCAAAACATGGAGGGGGAAATTTACTAAGATGTGTATTCTACTTCACATGTGATGTTATTATCAGCAACCAATCAGATCCTGTCTGCTATCTTCTAGAGGGTGCTAAATAAATAAGAAGCAGATTCTGATTGGTTGCCCATAGCAACATCACATGTGAAGTAGAATACACATCTTGGTAAATTTCCCCCGGAGGGTTCACAATCTCCAAAACAGTCATGCAATGAAATGGACAAGATAAAACTATAAAAAAAATCCAATAAAAAGATGGTCTGCATACCACTGGGGTCCAAAGGAAACAATCCTGCACCTCAACTAATCTGGGTTTAGAGAGGAGGATGTGTGCCAACAAGATGGAAAATGGCACTGAATCCCCAGGGTAGTAAGACACTATTCCTCCCCACTAACGCGTTTCGGGTCTCACAATAGGCCTTTTTCAAGGTCCAAAATATCGTTTTCTGGATAGCTGAATATTCTTACCAACAGTTACCTGTGAAATATCTCTAATAATCCTTTGGGTATGGGTCATAGAGTTGGCAGTAAGAAGGGCAACAATCAATAGGTCAACCACCATTGGTCGGCAAGTCATAGGTCCACGCATGAAAAAGTTCGACATGCCGTAGTTCGACATGGTCAAAAGGTCGACACAACCAATAGGTCAACATGGAAAAGGTCAACATGAGTTTTTCACATTTTTTGGGGTGTTTATGTCACCATTTGTTGACATGGACACCAAATAAGTGTAGCTGTCTCTGCTTTACAGTTGGGCTGTGATTTCAGTTCACTAACTTTCTTCTTTTGTAACTGTATTTTATTGCCCTTCTGCCTGTGTCCTCCATAGATTTTTTTAAATGTTCCAATTCCATGGAAGAAACACCAAATGTGTCCATACAAAATAAATTCTGTGTTCTACTCCCAGGACAGAAAACTGATTATTACACGTAACTCTTCAAGCTCAACAATTATATGCAATTAGATTGAGACATAACTAGAAAACCCTTTGCCCAAACAACAGTAATTGAAAGGGGTGAATGCAAACAGGGATGCCATCAGGGGGGTGCTGTGGTTACAGCTATCCTGGGCCCTACCTCAGACAGAGAGGGAAGGGCCCTGGCCACTCATTCTGCCCACACCCCCCCAGGGCCGGTGCAAGGCACCGGAGCGCCCCAGGCGAGTCGGGGTGGGGGCGCCCCGGTGCCGGGGGGGGGGGTGGTACCTGTTGAAAAAACTTGCGTCCCTGCAGTCCGGGACCGGTCAGGGATGTCCGTGCCGCAGGGGTACCTGCGGCGCCGTCATGTGTATAAAGCTGGCTATATATATATATCTATATATATATATATATATATATATATATATATATATAAAAACATACATAATGTACATACACACACACAGGATTAGATTACATACTGTAGCATTTATAAGGAAAACTGCTGCAATTTCTGTTCTACAAATGTATGATTTCTCAGCTTGTCTCCCTCTGGTGGTTTAAGTCTTCAGCATATTTTTCACTTATGTTTTCCTATTTGTACTGGTACAGTGTTTATAAAAGAAGGCATTGCAATTAAAATGACTTTGTACACAGCTTTTGGCATATATGTTACAAGTTTGATAGAAATGTGACATCCAGTCCCAGTGGAGACAACACCTGAGTAGTGGTACTGTATATTAAACGTCATTATCACTTGTAAACATATTTTGGAAAATTCCCAGAAATGGGGTCTTGCAAGGATTATGTTTAATGATTATGTTTATGACTTGTATAATTGATTAGCAATGGTTGTCCTTGGTTGAGTTTCACCAGTGCATATCTTTATGTTCTTTAGTTACATTGCTTAAATAAGCTTTCCTAATTCTTAAACAAATATTAAGTTTGTATTTCCATGTTAACTGTTCTAAATTGACTATGGATAACAGTCACGCTACATTAGAGTTGTGGAATTCTCAGTGACCAAACTTGGCAGTATATTATCTAATGACTTCTTAGCTCTATCTATTATATTCACTCTGTTTAGATCCATCAACATTTCCTTCATTACTTAAACTATAGCGTCTTCTTACCACAGTGTCCTCTTATCACAGTGTCCTCTTACCACAGCATCCTGTTACCACAGTGCCCTCCTACTACAGTAAAGGGCCTACACATGGGGATATTTTGCTGAGCAATCTGAGCAATGTAGGATGCTCATCAAGATCGCTCAGCACACAGCGCTGCACAGCGATGTGTCAGTGCTGTGTGATCTGTCAGGGTCAGTGTTCTCTAGTGAGATTCGAACACTGGCCCTGACCGGTGATGTAACTAGATTTATCCTGCATGCTGGATATTATTTGCTGGGTGATAGTGACGTGCGGGGCCACACATCACTACACACTAAGCAATGGCCCCTACACACTAAGCAATGTAGGGGCATTTTCTAAGCAATCTAGTGAGATCACTTTGAGAATGTCCTGAAATCGCTATGGGCCTTATTCTAGTTCTCTCTTTCTGACAAAATCCTTCTTAGATGGACAAAACCATGTGCACTGCAGGGGGGCAGATGTAAAATGTGCAGAGAGAATTAGATTTGGGTGAGTTATATTGGGCGAAATTTAACAGGGGGCAATTTTTTGGTATGTTTAAAAATCGCACAAAATCACACTTTGTAAAATCAAATTTTTTGGCTGATTTTCGCATATTTAATGAGATGCGAATTCACTGCAAAATAGTGCGATATAATGCGATATAGTGCGATTTTTAGTCATGAAAATGTGCGATTTTCAGTCATGAAAGTCGCACATGACATTCAGTCCCCCCCGGCCAAAGCATTCATCCCCCTAACTGGTCAGCATGGGCAGGGATTCTGGGGAAGTGGGGACCCCTTAAAGAAGGGGTCCCCTCTCCAGAACTTAGCTGCCCATGCTGAGGTCCGGGGCTGTCCTTGATGCCCCTGGGCGTGGGACCTATCTACGGGCTTAAGATAGGTAAGTATCAGTATGTGTGGGCTTTGGATGTATTAAAGTTTTATTTTTAATGGGTGTCAGTGTGTTTATTTAACTATTTCTTTTACTGTGGAACTACAAGTGCCAGCGTGCCCTTTAATGCCCCGCATGCTGGGACTCGTGGTTCTCCAAGTTCTAGCATGCGGGGGAGGCTTGATGGGACTCATAGTCCACGGTATAAGAGAATAGTTTTTCATCTATTTTTTTTACACAGAATCAGCTCGATGCTCACAGCCCAGGGGCAACGAGGACAGCCCCGTGCTTCAGCATGGGCAGGTAAGTTCTGAAGGGGGGGGACCCTTCTTTGGGGGGGTCCCCAATTCCCCAGGATCCCTGCCCATGCTGACCGGTCAGAGGGCTGAATGCTTTGGTCGGGGGGACTTCTATAAAAAGTCTCCCCCCGGCTGTGGCATTACCCTGCTGGCTGGTTTTGGGAACCAGGACCAACCCTTGAGCCTGGTGCTGGTTTTGCAAAATCCAGGGGACCCCTACTTGTTCTGCCCCGTGATTTTATGAAACCAGGAGCCCGGGGCTGGTTATGCTCTGGAGGGGGGACACCACGACGTTTTTTTTTTTTTTCACTTTTTTGTTTTAACTCCTTTTTTTTACACCGAACCATGCACAGATCTCAATGATCTGTGCATGTTTCTGACAAACTCGCCAGTCAGAACCTGGTCTATTTATTTTGCGATTTTTAGTAACCTTTACAAAAAAATCGCCTACCATTAAATAGCCGATTTGTATACTTTTTAATGGGAAAACATCTGGATGCGATTTTTAGTTTATCTAAGAACCGCACCTTTAAAATGTGCGAATTTGCAGGGAAAAAAGGCGATTTTTTCCGAAAATCGCACCCTATAAAATATGCGATTTTCGGAAAATGTCTGAAAATGGCTGTTTTTACGGGAAAAAAAAAAAAAAACGCACCCTATTAAATTTTGCCCTTTGTTTCTGTGCAGGGTATACAGCATTAATCTACTGCATGCTTGCCTCTGACTGCTAGGTAGACAGTGATAGGTAGTGGTGATATTTCCTATGGATACACTCCTCTAATTTTATATTGTAGCAATTTAAGTGGGTTCTGTTACTAAATGTTGTCTCTGACATATACAGTTTGCTTCTGACGAACCCTTTGGCTTTGACATGTCATGAACAAGTGGCCACTGGCTGCTAGTTAAACATGCATATATGTGGACTGAATCACCAAACTAAGCACTAAATGCATAATTACAGCCTGTGTGACATTTTGTTATAAAATATATGAATTAGGTATTTATTGTATTGGCAAGTAGAATATTGCTGGTTAAAAAATACCTCTAAATTCTATACAAAACACACATACATACATACATACATACACAGACACACACATACATACATACATACATACATACATACACGCATACAGACAGACAGACAAACAGACACATACATACATACATACATACATACATACTGTACATACATACACAGACACACACATACATACATACATACATACATACATACACACACGCATACAGACAGACAGACAGACAAACCGACACATACATACATACATACATACACACATACATACATAAATACACACATACATACATACATACATACATACAGAGAGACAGACAGACACACACACACACACATACATACATACATACATACATACATACATACATACATACATACACACAGACACACATACAGACATTTTTTTTGTCAATGATTTTTCGGTACTTGTTTCCTAGCACGGCCACAATCGTGGGGATCGTGTACCTTTAAGTTAAGGTACACGATCCCCACGATGGACCCGATTTCCTTTGAAATCAGGTCCATTTTGCCGGCAAAGGTACAAAATCGGGGGCATCGCGTCGGTCGGGACCATTAACATTGGTCCCGACGCGACCGACGCGATGCCCCCGATTTTGCCATAGGCTTCAATGTTAAAATATTTTTTAACATTGAAATCGTGAGCATCGCGTCGGTCTTGTGCCATTATAATGGCACAAGATGAGATGGACTTGATTAAGTCCATCTCACATTGAAAAAAATGTGAAAAATGTGAAATGGGCCAATATGACCCATTTCACATTATATATGGCCTCGTCGTCACCCCACGATAGACGCCAACCCGAAGCGTGGCGGGCGCAGCGAGCGCAGCGAGCCTGCGAGGGGCGGCGGTGCGCGTCCTCCGACCTTTTCATTCCCCTACTATCCACGTCGGCGTGGAGTTGAGAATATATAGTGTGGCGAGCGCAGCGAGCTACCGAGCCCGAAGCGTGGCGAGGGGACGCGTATACCTGTGAAGTTATACGCGTCCCCTCGCGGGCTCGCCGAGCTCGCCACGCTTCGGGTTGGCGTCTATCGTGGGGTGGGGTTTACGTAGTAAAATTTGGGGGTCTAGGGAATATTTTACACTGAATCCAATGTAAAATCGGGTCCCAGGGACCCGATTTACATTTGATTAAATCAAAAAATCAGGTCGGTCGCGTCGATCGCATTGCATGCGACCAAATCGCATGTGATGCGATCGACGCGATTTTTCCGACACGACCACCCCGATGTAAATCGGTGTGGCCGTGCTAGGAAACAAGTACCGGTTTTTCTTTGAGGTAGGAAATTACAACACCAGGACAAAATCAACACAAGCACAAAGAGCAAACACAAACTACACACAAATGCATAACCGCAGTACTGTTAGGTAGCTTACCTGTGCTGTGGTCATTCACCATCCTTTGTCTAAGCTTCATACTAATTTTTATCAAATTCCATGAAAATATGAATGGTGTTTTCTCTTGTGCTGTATGGCATAACTGACTGAAGTTGATTTTATGTATAATTTATCCCGCCAAATGCGACTGGAATTTACTAATCCAGTCCATGTCTTACAGAATTTTTCCATGTCTTACAGAATTGATTTTCTAGACACTATACTAGGTCTTATTTCTTCTTGGGTAGCTATAGTCCCTGGGGTTAGTCATGCTGAAGTGTGTGTGTATCTATGTGTGTCAAACCGCGCTCCAATGGGCGCCATCTAGTGTCCGCTGGTGCATCATGGAGGTGAGGAGCAGCATAAGGCTTTTATTATATAGGATTTATTTTTGTTGTTCAAATGTGTCATCCTTTTAGAGCTCTTGGTCAATTTAGTTTGTTTGCAGTGTATATTTGAATTATATGCAGCTTGCATGCAGTGCCCCCTTTAGATGATGTAACTTTATAGAAGTCTATGGGTATCTATTTGCATTCGAATCGGATCCCTCCCAGCAACCCCCGCCCACATGTATTACTCTGTGCATTCGCAAAAGGACTTCTAGGTCCTAAACCCGGAAGTCTTGAATCACAAAGGTTAGCTCTTACCAGCAGACCTGTCCTTTGCAATTTTCTTCAAGCAAACAGCATTAATAAACACCATTATGCTTTCTACAAGTGGATCAATGCATCACATGCAAAATGCAATTCATCATGCATCCCACCCCTGGTCTGTGGAATTCAGTGGGCGTTCCTGTGAGGTAAAAGGTGGGTGGCTAAGCAGACATACTGTAGGAGTGTCGCTCTAAAGATGCACAACCCCTCCCACAGAAGGTCATTGTCAGAGGTAGAAACCGCACCTGCCATACAAGTTACCAGTTTTATGGTTCATCTATAGATAAGATGTTATAGTACGTAGTCCAGGTATAATGAAACCATGACAGAGCATAAGATGCAGATGCGGCTGCTGCAAAAGATGCAGCCAAGGACCTTTGAGTCAGGCCCTTTTGCTGCTGAATAGTGTGTATAGGCAACCCATGGTGTCTGGATGTATTGATTTGTATAATGCTGTTTATGGTTCCTGCACTGCCAGTGTTTTTGGCTCCCTGGTCCTAGAGATAGCATAAGGCTTTCAGGTCCTTGGCAAAAGTACCTTGACATGTAATGTTGTACTGTAATAACTGTGTATATGTCATGATTGTAGATTGCTTTACAAATGTATTTCATCTGTAGGAAATTAATCAATGTAAGTTACAAATCTATGTGCCTGAAAAGTCATTTTCCATCTTATAAGATAATGTTGATGTTCTAATTAGTACTGACTCAGTACATGTCACATACAATATTAATAAATAAATAAGGGATCTGTTTTTCAGATATCTGTAGACATACTGCATCCTTATCCATTGGCTTCTCAGGCCACCAAGAGTCACTTGCACACCTACGACTTGCCTTGTTAGATCACAGAAGCTGTCCAAAAGAAGATGACCCCACCGGAACAGACAATGCCTGGAACAATGCGATTTTGCTGCACTCTGGAAGGAGTGTAAAAGAATGTAGGACTATAGAAGGTACTGTATGCAGACTCTTCCATGCCTTGGATTCTTAATGTACACTATTTACAAGGAGTATTATATGTATTGGCAGAGTTTTTGGGGAGTAACGAACAAGATAAAAACATCCACATTCCCATTTAACGCAGTGCATGTTGTATCCAGGTATGCTGTTCATCCCAGGCATACAGGACCTGGTTTACAGCATTTTGCAGCATTAGCTATGCATTTCATACCACATTTATCAACTTTACATGTTCACATGTGTATTATTTTATTCAGTTTATCTTGGGGTACTTATATATAGGGTGCGTGGTCTTTGGGGAGAACCAGCTACATCAAATCAGACCAATGACGGTGCCAACCACTAGTTAGCAGGAACTGGCCCCAAGGGGAACAGGGTAAAATATATTTAAAGCATTTATAAAGAGAACACATTGATCAGCCTTTGTATCTGCATTTACAGTGAGCTTATGGCTGCTGCAGAACTCATATAAACTGCCTGCCACAATATGTTTGCACATAAACTGTTGAATTAGTGAACTGAATCTTTGTGAATATTCATGCTTATTTCCATGAATAATATGCATGCCAATCTAAATCAGCACCAGAGAGTATTGGAATGTGCAGGTTGATGTATCTAAAGCCCCGTACACAGTATAGGATCCCAGCGGAGGACCCGGCATCAGCAAGTGTCGATGCCATGGGAGGGAGGCGGGATTAGCGTGCAGCATAGCTCTCGTTATTGATTTGCTCCCTCATCTTTACATGCACAGGTGATGGAGGGGATTGTACACTGCGATATAATGAACGATATTGCTCATTATATTGCCTGGTGTGTACAAAGCTTAAGTCTGACCTGTAATTCCTCTTGGCAATATAGAGTAGTGAATACCTTTGGATGCCACAGTGTAAATGCACCAATTCAACTAGATGTAAGTTGTAATGTAATGTAAAAATTGTTTGGCCAGCGATAATGCTGAGGAGACTGGAAGACATTTCTTGTCAAATTTGCATTGCACAGTAAGGAAACACAGCCTGTGATAGAAATGTGCAGTATAAGGAGGACGTGCACAAATAGGTGAATATTTCAAATGGCAGTAAAGCAAAGTAATGCTGCTTTCCTACTGCCTAAACGGGTAAAGACCAGGTATTTGTAAATGGGTCTTTAAATGGGTAAGAGCTATACAGACCCTTTCCCACTGCAGCTCTTAAACAGTAACTTTCCATTTAAATGCCGTTTTTGTCACATTCACATATACCCATTTAAGCAACCCATTTAAACCCATAGTAAACATGGGCTGTCATATATAATGGACTTTTCTGCCCCCACAGGCCCACACTGATGACGTTTGGAGAGAACAAAAGGAGGGGGTGGGGAGTGGTCTGATCAGTGTTTCAGGGATTACTTCAGGGGTCTGCGGTCACAGCATGTCCTCATTAAACAGGGGTGTGGATGTTGTGGACTGGGCTGGTTCCACAGGTAGTTTGTTAATGTTTGTTCTGCACACGACTGTGCAGCTTCATGCCGACTTTCGGCTGCTTCCAGGCTTGATGATAATGCTACTGGATTAGCAAGTGCAGACTACCCGAAAACCACCATGCATTGGTCGAAGTACAACCACTTCCTAAGTGCAGAGTTGCTTCGGTTCCGGTTCTGGTCTAGTACATTGTGGAATAAGCATTTCAATGCCTTCATCTTATTTATAATTTGCGTAGTGGTTCTTATAAATCCTGATGCTGCCATCATATTGCTGATATTACGGTATATTGCAGCATCCTTTACCATACCGGTCATCTGACACATGATTTCTTCTTCCCCACAAATTCGAATTAGTTCCCTGATCTCCTCGTCTGTCCAACTGGGCTTGGTAGCAGAATGCCAACAGCAGTACAGCACAAAAACATTTTAGCTCTTCTCTGTCTACTGTCTGCTGTGATTACTTTCTGGATGTGGTGACTGTACAGTCATTAACTGTCCAGCAGGCCACCCCTAATTAGTACCTGCATCCTGTGGCCTCTGCACCGGGTGTGACTGTCAGTGGCCATCCCCCTTTGCTGCACTGCCAGTAGAAGGTACTGGGAGGCGCTCTCTTGCCCTTCCGCCAGTGACATCCCTACGCCGTGTAAAACTGCTCCTTATATGAACCCGCCTCCTCCAGGAAGGAACTCCCACTGCCGAACTCCTATTCGTCGCTGCACTGCGCTGGTCCGCACTACATAATTTGAAAAAAAAAAAAACATTCAGAAGGGTGCAGGGGATGCCCGCTGGGTCCTTGGGCCCCCCAAACCACAGGGCTCCATAGCAGTTGCATCCCCTGCACCCTCTATAGTTGTGGCACTTGATTTGGTGCTGGAAAGATTACATTTTGTCTTTTTTGAGAATTGAACTCGGTGTAAAGAACCGAGCAGCAGCTCGCTATGGCTCAGAACCAAGGTTGGTTCAGTTTCCAGTAAACCAAACCTGTTCATGCCTTAATTTAAATGATTTATCACTGATGGTAAAACTTCATCTTATGGCCCATTCAAACTAGACGGTGTTCAGTGAACGATATTGTTGAACAATATCTGTTGAACTTTCCATGTCCTGGACAAACAATATTGTGCATACACACTGAACGATATTCTAAATGATGAGCGATTTAGCTAGAGTCTAGTAATAAGCAATGATATTGCCAAAATTGAGCTGCATGTACAGACGACAGAAACCCTTGTTCACAACTCACAGCAGAGCGCATTGCTCTTTGTTTGTTGCACACACACTGGTTGATAACGATATCGGGAAGAAGGGCCAAAATTATCAATACAGGTTGAGTATCCCTTGTCCGAAATGCTCAGGACCACAAGCATTTTGGATAAGGGATCTTTTCGGTTTTTAGAATATTTTTTTCCATACTTACCTAGTCCCTTCGGTGGTGCCCGATTGTCCCCTGACATCCATGGCGGCCTTCAGGATCCTCTTCAGCGGCATATCCAGTCCCAGGGGTGCATTGCGTGAGTGCGCAATCACGCCGGTGATGTCACCAGCACGACCGGAGATGCTACTGAAGAGGATCTCGGAGGCCGCCGTGGACATCGGGGGATGAGGCAAGTATGAAAAAAAGGAGGTGGGGTAACAAAAAACAAACAAAAACCCCTGAAATATTCAGAAAAACAGTTTTGGGAATATTTTGGTTTTTAGAACACACGGATAATGGCGACCCAACCTGTATGGTTCAAAATAATGCCCAGTGTGTGCGCACCTTTAGTCTGCCAGTACGACATAACATAGATCCATATCATTTATTTGAGGTCAACATAGCAAACACTTTAGGGTGGGTCTTCTAATATACTTTGCACTTTATTAAAAAGCTTTTTTTCGTACTATACCTCCTGAATACTAGGTAAGCATAAGCCACTTTAACCGCTGGCTCTGACTTAACATTAGCGTGCAAAAACTCTTTTAGAACATTCATGCAAATAATCTTTTCTATAAATATTATTTTGAGTCTTTTGTATTATTACTACATTGATTAATGCTAAGCATCATACCCAATTTCACGTTTCTTGTCTAGGCCCTCTGCTTTCCCCTGCACCTGGAGTACTAAATCCACATTCAAATAAGGGAGGAGATAATCAGCAGAATATCTACACAATAGTAAGTAGCGCGCAATAAATGAGCAGCATTTTGTGCCTTGTTTTGCGCATTCAGCTTCATGATTTATAATGATATCCATTAATTTTGTTGATTTCAGTAATGGATGTAACTCAATCCTATAGTATATTTCAAATGTTTAGTCAATAGCCATGGCATTTAAAGGGCATGTCAGCATTTAGAGCACCAATTAATTTGCTTATCATAAAAGAAAAAAAAAATGATCCAGCATTCTGGGCCAGATTAATATAGTCTCAGACAGATACACAATATATTTCATGGCTTGTTAGTTTGCCATGAGATAAATGGTCAGTTTCTGTCACTTTTTAAAAAGAAATATACATAACAATACCAGAAGTGCTCCCCTGAAATTGTCATTAAAGGGTACGATTATTAAAAGGCTTCACCCTATACATCAAGAACTACTGCCAGTGGCAAGATACTATTTTGGTCGGTGATAGTTACCTTACGCAGAGGAAAAGTCTTATTTACTTGATGCCGGATGACTCACCGACAGTCTTGATTCTGACAGTTGTTTCTCCTACATCGGAATCCCGACTTACACAGGCTATTTCCCTCGTGGGATTCCACAACCCCCATAGAAGAGAATAGAATAGCCTCTGAATCCGCAAAGGGCCTTGAATGCATTCGTCACCTGTCGGACTTTTGACAGTCAGGATTCTGATGTCGGAGAAGCGACTGTCGGACGGTTATACAATACCCATTAAATTAATACTCTCTCACATTATATTGATAGTTTACATTAAATTAAATTACGTTGTTTCCACCACTCCATATTACTTTAATAGAACCACAACATTACATTAATGCCCCCCCAACACGTTACATTAATAAATAACCTGAGGTTAGGTGATGTCTTTTTACCTTATGACACCTAAGGGCAGATATCATTCGGGTATAACATTATCATATCGTTAATGTATAACGCTTCCATTCTTCCTGCTTTGTCTCTTCACTGAGGCGTAGGAAAAGGGGGGATATTTGCTGGAGGGAAGCTTCCCATTGGCTGAGCCAATTAGAGCAGAGAATGGTACATATGATATGTAGTGCCCAGCGACAGAAGGAAACCCAGTGCCAGAACCAGCCAGGGCTATCCCAAATATGCCCTGGCTAAACATAAAAGGCCGCTGCCATGCCAGTATAATTGCGGGCGTAGTATAGTCCCATAAATAAAGCTGTCAGCATGAGGGCCCTATCATTCATGAGGTCAGATACACTCAACACCCTGCAGGCGGCAGATATGTCATTGCCAATACTCTATGCATTGTTAAATGTGTGTCTAAATGCATTTCCAACCTGACTGGCAAATGCAAACACCTGTGCAAATAAACCATGAAGGATTCTATGAATGATTATTTTTATTGGGATTTAGCAGAATCCATTTTTTTTGGGCAAGATTACCACTCATTCTGTGACCCTCTACGTAATTTTATATATGATGTGGCGTTCAGTTTTCCTTTCAAATCTTTACAATCCTTTGTGCAATCCTAAAATATAAATTAGATGTGTCTGCACACTTAATAAACATTCTATATCAAGGCTATATAACTGCTGTTGGCCTGTCTGCAAAAGCATGAGTCTCCTCTTGTTGCTATTTTAGAAAATGCCAGCCTGTCACAGAATGCAGCAAATATACATAATTGACGGTAAATTGTGCTTGGGTTGTAGCAACGGCTACTGAATAATTATTAACAGGTCTCTCCGGAGGTCTCCCTGCAGGGATGGCAGTATGAATAACTAAGGTTACCAGATGGCTTCAGGTCAGCAGGGACAGATAAGTGAATTTTCATTAACTGCCAGTTTATTGGATTATGTCATGCAATTATCTCTAAGGGCCCATTCATACATATGGGCATTTTTAGTGATGCATTATTAACATATTTTCAGTGAATAATGTATTGCATTATTACCAATACAATCTATTGTACTGGCTGCACGCTAACTCATGGTGCTGTATTCTAACATTTTACATATCGATGACACACTGGCGTGAATCAGCCTGTAAGTACCCATTGATGCTACTTTTTAGCATCTGAGAATGCACTAACTCAGTGGTCAGGGACCTGGGTCCTCATTACCCCACACAGTGCATGTTTTGCTGGTAACCCAGCAGGTGCACAGGTGTATTAATTACTCACAGACACATTTTATAAGGTCCGCAGGTGGAGTTAATTATTTCACTTGTGATTCTGTGAGGAGACCTGCAAAACATGCACATGGGGTAATGAGGACCCAGTCCCCTGACCACTGCACTAACTGCATGTAGGTGTGAACGGGTATTAAAAGTACCTTTACACTCAGTTGTGGTACACAGTGGTGTGTTAGAATAATATAATGATACATACTGGGTTAAAAAATATCAGGTTGGTTGTTTATCACTATTCATTTTATCACTTTTGAAGCTTAGTGCATCTGGCGGACTATCTGTAGAAATAGAAATGGCAAAAATTGCATGAACTAAATGAAAGACATAATAATTACGCAAAGTCAGAATTTACCTACAGACATATGAAGAAAAACTAGTAGCTAATAACTTACATTTCAAGATAAAAAGTGACTATGCAGTAAGTGTGAAATATTAAACCCTGACCAGTATTACAATGGGGCTTTCGGGGAATAGTATGCTCAGGCCAGGTCTCTTCACCATTACACTGTGTCCTTGCCAAGGAAAGGTCAAGCACTGGGCTTCTACAGAACAAGGTCTACAACAAAACAGCTAGTCTTATTCCATCACACAGCCTGTTTTCCCCCAGCCAGCCCATTTTCCCTGCTATGACTGGAAGCATGTGTTCTTCTGTCCCGTGTGCACACAGTGGGTGTAGACAAACAGGAATAGAAAAAAGTAAACACACCCTTTGCTTTCCTTTCACTTGTTCTCCTTTGTTAGGTATGGCTGACAATTAGTTACCATGCAGACAATACAAAACAATAAATATGTTTCCAGTTGCAGGAAGGAATGGTTAATTGCTATTTATATGTGGATTCATGCTTCATGTAAGATAAAATTATACTTTAGTAGATAGATACAGAGTAGATAGATAAATAGATACAGGATAGATAGATAGATAGATAGATAGATAGATAGATAGATAGATAGATAGATAGATAGATAGATAGATAGATCAATAGATAGACTTTATAAATAGTAAATTAACATGCAAATGGTCTCCTGTTTGGGTTAGTAGAAAACTATGAAGACTAGTTAGAAAACACATACTGTATTTAATTTTGAGATTTCTGAAACAGAGATTTCCATTAATAAAATACTGATTCCCACTTCCAGTTTATGGCTCTCTCATATTACGGTATACTGACACCCAAACATAAAATGCACAGTAGTACAATAAACAATAATCACTGCAGAGCATAAATATACAAAATACTACTTTATTTTTTACCTCTCCGGGCAAAACCAAGAGTAGAGATGCTCATCAGCTCTTCACCCATTGCAGAAAATGCCACATTTTGCAGGACTGTGAGGAGGGGGGCGGGGCTAAATTTATGCAAATGTATCTGAATTGCACAATTATAGCCCCCTCCCTGAAGAGCAACAGATTGCCGGTATTTGACCAGTGGAGGGGTGGTGATGTTAGGTGTTCCAGCGGCATGCAGGAGGCTTGCCCATGTTTCTGGGGCCGGGAGGGCCATACAATTTTCGGGATCTTCCTGGCTATTCCGAGAGGGTAGGCAAATGTTGACTGTCAAAATTTCGGCAGTTTCATACTGTCAACATTGTGAATGTCAGCTGGCATGCCAGAAAGCTTATATTAGCATTAGGCTGAAATGAAGTAGTAGATGGAAAAAAGTTGTGTACATTTTCTGTCAGTGTTAACATTTCACATGTCAGTGTCAACATGCAGTCATTGTTGTCATTCTGAATCACACCTGAAGAGATCAGTATTTCCTAGACACCTGTTTTCCTTGTGCTACTGTTTGTGCATATGTTTGCAGCAGAGATAAACCATCTATTACAGTAGTTCTATGTTTAGACCTAGGATTGAAACTGGCAAAGTATATGTATGCCAGACAAAGAGCATGATTAAAGATTAATGAGTAGAGGCTGGTAATTATAAGTGAAAGCAGAGTAGGATAGTTGGGATTAACCAAGCAATTTTTATACTGTCAGCTACTGAATGTTAGACAAGGGTAAATTATCACAGTTGTCTAAAGGATATATAAACATGTAAACAGTAAGGATCATTTATCAATACGTATAATAAACCCATCCTTGCACTCATGTTGTCTCAGCTGCTGTCTGCTACTTTGTTCACTACTGTGAACACACTAATCCAAAATCAACTATTTTTAGGTGTGCCTGTGCCTCAATAGATGCTTCATATATATAGCAGCTCTCTAGCACTGCCTATGACATGCAAACTCACGTTTAGGTACATTCTGTGCAAATCTTTATTTTAAATGACACAGACCATTCCCAGATGCCTGAGTTTATGTTCTTGTTGGTTGTGATTTTGTTTTTCAATATTTTGCCAGAATTACTGATATCGACTTGGTTTGTTCTTGATCCAATTGAGAAAAATTGTCCCAATTCCAATTTTCTTGTATCCATGGAAATCATTCAGCTCTACCCTACTCATTACTCTTAATACTCTAATTTTCTAAATGCAATTCTCAGACCCTTCCGTCCCATTGTTCCTATAATTGTGCCATTGAACTTGTGCCTGTCCCCTCTCCACCTAAGGCAGGTTATACTGTATTTTTTATCTACTAGAGAAACTCGAGCTATGTATTAAGATAGAAGAAGAGGCATTGCCGAATATTTTTTCCCTGTTGGCAGTGCAGTATGCGTCTTGGAAGGGAAGAACGATTACACACTCATTCTGGGTATAGACTACATAGCCATGAATATAATAACCATCATCCCTTTGATGTCTGAAAGTGAAGCTTATCATATAGACAATATAACGAAGCTCAGCATTTAACAATATAATAGAAGTTTAGAGGAAATTAGCTTTGAATACTTGTGATGGGCACTAATCAATATTTTGTGATGTTCTTTAATCTTCATTTTTTTTATTAAATTTTTATTATTTCTCAAAACATACAGCCTACATGTTTGTATATCTCATACATATCTACACAAAAACACATACATAACATTTACTACAAGACATAATACTCCCTCACATAACAATCATATAATTTTATCTACATGCCTACCCTCGTATTTCCATCATCTCAGAGATCAGTACAGTTCAGAAAGGTTTTCATAAATTATTATTCGTTCAAGGGAACAATCCCTTTGCAAGTACATTTAATAGCACATTTATAGACCAGTGTTGGTTTATGACTTCACAGAAGGCATCTTCCCCGCGTTCTATATATTGTTTCCATACATTCCATTTTTTTTATTAATTTAGTATTTTCTATTATATAATTTATTTCCATTCTGTATGCATAATTTATTTTGTTCATTATCAATGATATGAGGTATTTGGTATTGTTTCCAGTACTGGGCTATTGCCGTTTTTGTCGCTATGAAGGCTTGATTCAGGAACTATGTATTTCTCTTTTTTGTATCATTTGGATAGACGTGGAGGAGTGCCTTGTGAGGGGTCAGTTCATGTTCTTTAATTTCTTTAGGCACCTACAGCATAAATATTTTGTTAATGATAGTGATCATGATATGCTTCTATAATTATGTAACTTCCATCAATATTTGAATTTTGTCTTCAGATTTTCTTCAGCAGAATGATAATGATAGTTCTACATCTGCAATAGAATTGTCCTAGTCTATAGACTACAATCTAAAAGTTTATTTTTGAATGATCACAGGTTCTATGTTTGGCATATATTATGTAAAACTCTAAATATCAGATTGATCAAATTAAAGGTTTAAAGTCACTCCCAGATTTCTTAGTTTTGCCAAATTTGATTAGAATGTCTTTTTTTATGTGTGTGCAATTACCCATGTATGAAAACAAGAACTTAGAAATGACATGATAGATAGCCCCAGTGTCCCCTCTTTGTCATAGGTAATACAAAAAATATACTTGCCAAGCTGTTTTTTAACAGTAATATATAAAACGTTACCAAAAAACATATTTTTAATAAGAAATTTGTTCTTCCAGCAAATTATTAAAGACTGGTAGTTGAGTAGGTCCATTTATTGACAGTCTAAACTGTAGTCTCCTACTTCAGGGGAAAATCAAAATCACAATGAGGAGCTCACTGTATCATCCGAGTAATTTATAAAAACGACAGGTCTTCCGAAAAGGCATGTTAGGTCCTCCTTTTTGGTGATGTAAATCGTCCCCTAAATAAAAGAGAGAATCCTCAAATGAAACATTGGTGGATTAGAGGTTTTGCAGCAAACTCTGGAGGAGGAAATTCATTAGGGTGCATGACTGAAGGATTGAAGGGTAGAAGAGAAGTTTTTGGGAATAATGCCAAGCTATAGAGAACAGTTTGCCATGCCACACTATATTAGCAGAGAGCAGCCAGTTATTTAGCAAAGAGCATTATGTTTCCTGAAGACACATGTACTTGAAAAAGAAAAGACCACTTGTATTTAAATATGCGCGCTCCCAAGAATTCTCCAATTAAAAATGGCTTTTTCATTGCTCGCAGTGGTGGGGTGCAAATTGTCAACCATATGCGATGTGAGAGAAGTGCATAAAAAAGTGGGGAGACATTTCTGGCCCGGGCAGACGCCTGAAAAGTTACAATTTATAAGCACAGTCATATAGAAGAACACTAGTACGAACATGAAAATAATGGATGCTTTTAAAAGGTGCCAAATGATTTGTGCTTTAAAAAAGATAAGATTGGCAAAAGCAAAAGTCACTTATTTTCGAAGGACTGAAATGAAAAGGGCCTAAACAAAGATGCTTGTGGGGTAATTTGCAGCCATTTTGAAGTAATAAAAATGTTAAAATATGATCAGAACCAATTATGTTTGGCTGAAATAAATGCTCTCACTACATTTGAGCTGCGTAATCAAACAAAAAGTTGCTTTTGTGGTAATTTGAGGCCATTTAATTTTTTACCCTCTACAAAGTTGTATAATTAAATGCACAAATAAGCTGTTTGAAAATGGCTAAATTCCTAATTAGCCGTAATAAGTGTATGACTTTTGTGCATTTCTTGAAGTGTGGTAGAAGTTTCCCATGTGTAACCCTCTCCATGGCCATTCACATGTTCATATCCAACTTTTCCCAGCTAATTAGTTTTTGTCAGCACATGTGCAGAGCTACTTAATAGGTGAGAAAGCAGTTTGTGTGCAGGTGAGGTAGCTCCTACATTAGTAGGTAAAAGCAGGTCCAGAACAATGATTTCCTCATAGAGTGGGTGAGGTAGACAAACAAGGGTCAAAAGGGACATTTGTGTAGGAATGCATATGTGTCCTCCCTAAAAAACCAGTCATGTCTTGGTACAGGTATGTTAAAGATGTGTGAATCGGCCAAACATGATAAAATTGCTTGTGAACAAATATGTTTAAATATTTAAATATATATGAGTTTACAGTGTCATAAGCAGATGTAGGAATCCTTTGTTAGAGAGATGTGATTGCAATAATGTGATTGGTGGCATCTTACATCCAGAGTGTAGTAAAATCCAATTCATAGCAGATCAGAAAGTGGTACAGTTCTGTATTTTGGGTACTATACAAAGATTGTGTGCAAAATAGTGGGCATGGGCTTAAAACATTGCTGAAACATCCTTTGTAGCTGTTAGATGTGGTTTATGTATTTGTATCATAAATACAAAACATATGTTTGTATTACAGTGAACACGTTGACACATGTCGACTTGTGTAGATTGAGAGTGCTACTGTGTAAAGTATATGAAAACACGTAGTGAATGTGGATAAATGTTTAACAAATAACTACCTTAGCATATATAAGCAGGTCTTAAAAAGATTCTTACCTTAAATTAAACAAACCTTTAAATGTAGAGAAGTATAGAAAGATAAGCTTACAATGTGTTTGAGTGCTGTGTGTGGCTTGCAGGTAGTGAAATAATGGTTTGGACTTAATAGGCTGCAGCATTGCTTATTACATTCAGGTGTATGTGTTTGAGTAGTAATCAGCGTTAATTAGCAGACCCAGGCATCCGCTGTCATGCGGTTTCTGTAGGGGTGGTCTGAGGTGGCGTGGCGGCCGCCTGTTTTGTGTCCGAAAATGAACAGTGTTTTCGCCGATCGAGCGGTAGTAGCACCGTACATTTTTGGTGCACACCCCCCTGTACGCCCATGTTTACGCCCATTTTCCCTCATTATTTCGGCCGCTCCCCTCAACACGCCCTTATGCCGCCCACAATGACCGTACTCTCGCGTACAGCCGCACGAACCAGAATAAGGCCCTATGTGTGGTGTAAGTCAAGTTGCCATAGTAGTAAAATGATATGGTGCAACTTCAAAAAACTTAAAATGAGTAACAACATGGAGTTCCTGCTTAATGGAATTAGGTGATCATAAAGTACAGGTAGGCAGGATTTCTCAGACATACAGTAAGGGCTTGTAGATTATTCATATTTTAATTGCACAATGGAAAAATATTTTGCTGGTAATTTATCCATGATATGAAGTGGCAAAAGCTTTCTTTATCAGTGCTAATTTATTTTATTTTCTGTAGTTTTCAGGTGATGAAGAGGTGGAGCTTAAATCCCAAGAAGAACGGTCTCATCAAAATGGATCCTATGTAAATAATTGTAGCACAAAGGACTATTCCGTTTATTATGACTCCAATTCTTCAGGTACTTTTAGACATTGCTATAACATAGGAGCATGAAACATTGACATATCCACACATATGTGTACTAGCAACAGAAACAGGTATTTTATTGCGGCAACTTTTTTTAACAATATCTATTGTACAGTATATTATTTTGTGAACTTTGTATTTTCACTGTAATGTATACGGCTATTATATTAACTATACAGATATGATATGGATATTATAGTAGGTGGTTTCCAATATAACACAGAGAACATTGCTATATTGTTCCAAGGCTGCTGAATATATAGATTGCGCCACTTGCGTCCAGTGGCGAAACTACCGTGGGTGCAGGGGGTGCAGCTGCTATGGGGCCTGGCGGCTGGGGGGGCCCGGGCCCCATGGACAGCAAGCAAGCACTCCCCTGCACCGTGACCGCCAATATAATATGCCATTAGAGCCGCCGTGTCCAGGGCTTGGGCTTTCCTGTGCTGGGCTGGCCGGGGGGAGAAGCCAGGCAGAGGAGGACGTCACCGACATGCACTTTGACCCGTGAGACAAGGGCGTAACTACCATAGGTGCAAGGGGTGCAGCTGCTATGGGGCCCAGAGCTGAAGGGGGCCCATCTTTGCTGTGTAATTAATATGTTTTACATACATTTATCACCATCAGTTGCTAATTAGGGGCCCTTATAAACTTTTGCTATGGGGCCTACAAATCTCTAGGTATGCCACTGCCGTGAGATGTAGCATCATCATCTTGCGAGTCTGCAGCTGCTGCTGGTATTAGCCCCGGGCCCGGACGCTTGTCCTGCTTGTGAGGGAGAGACAGAGACATCATCTCGCGAGTCCGTGCATACTGCAGCTGCCTGCTGGTATTAGCCCCGGGCCCGGACGCGTGATGAGAGGAAGAGACTGGCGAGATGATGATGTCATCATCTCGCGAATCCGGAAAGGGGACACTGCCTGCTGCCTAAAGGGAACTGTGGACCAGACGGACGCACGTGCAGGACGCTGCCTCAAAGGGATCTGGAATCTAGATCCATCATTCGGATCTGGCTGCCTCTTGCAGTGACTGTGGGACAGAGTGAGACAGTGAGGGAGGACTCCTGAAAAAGCAGCATCATCTAATATCTCTGGTGAGCTGCATACTGCATACGTGGGTTGCATAATGTGTAATGGTGGGCACTGTGTTGGGTCGCATAATGTGTAATGGTGGACCGCATAATGTGTAATGGCCACCGCGTTGTGTTGCGTAATGGACATTGCGTTGTGTTGCAGAATGTGTAATGGCAGGCACTTTGGTGGGTGGGGGGGTCGGGTGTTGGCGGGGAGGGGGGCATTATAAATTTTGCTATGGGGCCCACAAAGTTGTTATGCCTCTGCTTGTGTCTCTATGACAGTGGAAAGGTGCCCATAAACCAGGAATCTCTGAGGCTACATGAAGTTATAAAAAAAAAAAATTTGAATAAAATCAGGGAACAAACACAAGAGTTCTTTTTTACAATACCATCAGCCCGGTGCCCACTGTCCAGGGGCACCTAGGACAGCTTCAGGCTTCAGCCTGGGTCCCCACTTCCCCAGCATCCCTGCCCATTCTGACCGATCAGGGGTTAAATGCTTTGGCCAGGGGGACTTGTGGTGGCTTGGAGGTGCTAGGCAGATTTGGGCACTGTGCAGTCTGTGGAAGCTATTGTTATGGCCACCGCCTAATCTGTTAATGCTGGCCTGCTGGGATCAGCAGAGCTTCATGTCTGATAGGGAGACAGGGAGTTTGAGGGAGAGTGAGGGATGGCAGGGACAGAGAGAGTGAGGGATGGCAGGGAAAGTGAGGGATGGCAGGGACAGGGAGAGTGAGGGACGGTAGGGACATGGAGATGGGGAGTTTGATGAAAAGTGAGGGATGGCAAGGAGAGTGAGGGATGGCAGGGTCAGGGAGAGTGAGGGACAGCAGGGACAGGGAGAGAAGGACAGCAGGGACAGGGAGAGTGAGGATAAAAAGGGATATAGATACTTTATCCACTAAAGGCACTTTAGTGTGAGTGTGCTTGGCTATAAGCAGCAATCTAAAAAAGGGGGAGTCAACCCCAATACAGTGTGCAGAGAAACAGGAAGAGTTGTTGTATTTCGCTAATATCAATAACGGTTTAAAATATCAATTAATTCAAAGTGGTCAGGTGTATAGCAAAAAAGATAACAATTTAACAATAAAATATTAAAAACACATATTAAGCAAAGAAAGAAACAACATTCAGATCGATAGTCACCCTTTGTTTTCCAAAGTGCCAGATTATTTGGAGCTTCCAAAACAGTGTTGTATGTGGATGCACAAGGTTCAATTTGTAATCCAATTATTGGATGAAGGGACTCAGGTATTGGTAAGTCTTTCTCCACAGATAGTACCGGACCTTTAAGGAGGTGGCATGCCTCCAGGATAGTCTTGTGCCTCAGGATGGAGGGGAGGGACCAGTTCACTTTTCATAAGCTTTCATTTGCAACTAGACACTGTTAATGATCTTACATTTTATGCACTCATTGGAAGAAAGCAGCCTACCGTGTCTACGTTCTGTGTAATTTTTTTTTTAAGTCACGAATGACTGCTGTGATAAATGTGCCTGCTAAATAAATAAAAAAATTTAAATGAAAATAAAGAATAAAGGATTGAGAAGGGACATATATCTATGATTCAATAATCTTAATGCTACACTGCATATTTACTTTCTTACTTCACTTATCTGGGTCTCTCATTAATTGTCTGGACAAGGAATATTGCATCACCTATTCTTGTTAAACAGATTTTAATTGGTGCTAATCCATATTACAAATGAATGTTACCACATTATATAAAACTGCCTAAATGCAAAGATTCATTACGGTCTCCTGGGTTGATGGTTTTTAATTTAAAAATCCACCTACTTTCTAACTGAATGAGGCGTTTACCCCTATCGCCCCCTCTCAGCATGGGGGGTACATGATAAATAATCCTGTATCTCAATGTGGCCATGTTATGCCTGGCTTCGAGAAAATGCCTGGCCACTGTTTGCTCACTTGATCCCTTAATGAGTGCTGCCCTTATCGCCACTCTGTGGTTTGCCATCCTTTCTCTGAAGAATGTGGTTGGTTGTTTTGCCCACATAATGCAAACCACAGGGGCATGACAAAAGATAGATAACATACCTTGAGGTACAAGTGAGCACCTGGCTCTAAAAAAGAGGAGGAGGTTGGTGCATCAACCTCCTCCTCTTTTTAGAGCCAGACATAGGTCTAAACAGAACTGGCTTAAATTTAAGACAAAGAGACCACACCCAAGAAGATGGCAAAAGGGGAAGGGGAAGGCCAAGAGGAAGGAAGGGCAACAGGAATTAATATTCAATCTCTCTAGTCGTGAACTTACCCTGTCAGAGATTTCCCTGTTGTCCAAAGGACTCACTTTCATTCCCACTAATAAATTTGATTCATTCCAGTGGTCGGTTGACCACTATAAAATTAGCCATAAGCTAAGGTTCAAAGAATTTTTCAATAGTAAAGAGACCAAAATAACACCACAGTCTATTACAAAAAAATTGTTTAAGAAACCAAGTTATTTTGACCCACAATCTAATAACGGCAGTTTGAAAACATTTTTTAGGGTAATCAACCAGGTAATTACCTTAAAGGTAATAAGATGAAGCACCATTTTGATAATTTAACTGAAAGTGAAAGGTTGGCATTGAAAACACTTCAAAAAGACAATAGCATTGTAATACGCAATGCCGATAAAGGCGGAGCAGTTGTTCTGCAAGATTTTAAAGATTATAATGCTGAAATAAAGAAACAATTATCGGACAGAAACACTTATCTCAAAATTATGTATAATCCAATGATACAAATCAAAAACAAAGCTGACTCTTTGATCTCTTTGGCTGTAACACAAGGCTGGATTGATGAAGAGGTTACTGAGTATCTGACTGTAACACATCCAGTCTGCCTGGTTGTTTACACATTGCCTAAAATACATAAGGTGGTAGTGAAGGCACCGGGCAGACCAATTATATCAGCAAGAGGCTCTATTTTGCAACCGATTGCAAAATATATTGATTTCTTTTTGCAGCCATTTGTCCAAAAAACATCAACTTTTTTTTTAAGGATACTGGACAGTTCCTTTGTGAAATTAACTCCTAAGGTCCTGTTCCTGATGATTGTATACTGGCCACTATGGACATTTGCTCTCTCTACACTGTGATACCCCACAATGAGGGGATCCCTGCAGTAGAGAGGGCTTTTTTACAGGGTCCATATGAAGGCCGGCCTATTGATTTCATGTTATCCTTGTTGACCTTAGTCTTGGAGATGAATCACTTTATGTATATTGGGGAATACTACATGCAGGTAGCTGGTACAGCTATGGGGTCCAAGTTAGCCCCGGCTTATGCCAACACTTTTATGAGTTGGTATGAGCAAGAACATATTCTGGGCCAGTACTCTGCTAATAAGGTATTCCCCCGGAAATTTATTGATGATATTTGTGTACTGTGGAAGGGGAGCACTGAGTCCTTTTATAAAATGGTGGAGACTCTAAATTCTCTGATTCGTTTCACAGCAACTGCTGATGCTCAGTACAGTAAACTTCCTTGATCTTACTTTGATACTGAATGGACATAAACTTGATTATACATTATTTAGGAAACCTACAGACCGTAACATGCTACTGTGGGCAAGCAGTCCATCCCCAGTCCATCCCCACCTTCTCAAATCAAGTCTCCCGATGTCTCATCTGGTCCAGGTACTACGAAACAATTTTGACATGGCGATGGTGTAAATACAGGTCAAAGAGTGCCAAGAGAGATTTGTTGAAAGGAGATATAGCAGGTCTGTCTTGCAGAGTTGCCTCACCAGGGCTAAGAAAATTGTCTCATCTGATGGTGTGAGAAGGAAACCTCTAGATCCTGACAGAGTTATTCTGAATCTACGGTGTGATACAAATTTAAATAACACTCAAAACACCATTAAGAGAAATTGAGGGATGGTCTCATCTGACCCAGTGTTCAACAGGGTCAGTGCTAGACCCCCTCTGCTCAGTATTAATAGAGGACGCAACCTTAAAGACCTATTGCTATGAGCTGACTTATGCCCAGAGAAGAAGCAATCATCTAATTGGCTGAGCAAGGCAAATGGATGCTACCGCTGCCTTGGATGCACAGATTGTCGCACCATGATGATGGGTAAATATTTTTGCCACCCTCAAAGTGGCAGAAAGATAATTTTAAAATACAGGTTGACATGCCAACTTGATCACATCATCTATTTCCTGACATGTCCGTGTGGACTATTTTATGCCGGGAAGACAATTCGGACATATAGTGAGCGAATGGCTCAGCATAGGTCCTCGATCCGATTGGCCTATGAAACCGGTTCTTCAGAGAAACCGCTCGCAACTCATTTTTTCAACTGTGCACAGATTTCAGCACTCAGAGGAATGATTATTCATTGGATACCTCCACCAAGTAGGGGTGGTGACAGAGGATTCTCTCTACTTAAGGCTGAAGCTAGGTGGATACATACTCTGGATACTGTTTCCCCTAAGGGCCTCAATGAGGTGAACCATCTTCACATGTTCCTCTAGAGATAATGAATTTGGGATACTTGTGCATTAGCATGGCGCCCGTTACGCAGTTAGCGTAGCGGCGCTGTCAGAATCAGCGTAGTGCTTGCACGCCCAGCATAGGCAGTGTAGTCAGCGTAGTGTAGTGTTCGCGCCTAGCCGGAGCTTATGTAGTTAGCGTAGTCAGTCAGGTGTCCCTGTTAGTATCAGCATTGTGTTCCCACCCGTTCGCGGCCAGCCAGAGCTTACATAGTTAGTGTAGTCAGTCAACATTACGCAGTTAGCGTAGTCAGTCAGCGCTTATTACATTGTGTGGGCACCATTGACCATTTAAACCTGGCTGACATGACAGGTGTGAATGTGTTCCTGAAACACCCCCACTATCTACGCCAGTCCGAAGCGTGGCGAGTTCACGCGTTACATGTCCTCCCAACCTTTTCATACCCCCACTATCCACGTTGGCGTTGAGTTGATCCTATAAAGTGTGGCGAGCGCAGCAAGCCACCGAGCCCGAAGCCTGGCCAGCGGACGCGGATTACTTTAAATGTGTTCTGTGACCCCTCGCGAGGCTCGCTGCGCTCGCCACGCTTCGGGTTCGCTGTGCTTGCCACACTTTATAAAATCAACTCAACGCCGACGTGGATAGTGGGGGTATGAACAGGTCGGGAGGATGCATAACGCATCCCGCATTGTGGGGGTTTGAAAAGGAGGCATTTGTCAGTATGTAACATGGAGCACTTGCAAATGCCTCCTTTATTGTGCATAAGACGCACTTGCGAACATGGACAGGGTTGCTGTACCCTGCCGCAATAATAACTGAGACGCAGGAGCATCTGAGACGCAGGAGCACCTGAGACGCTAGCTACGCTAGGCAGCCGTTGGCCTATGCTGACAGCGTAGCTTAGGCTACACTGAAAACGTAGCGTAGCCGGTCGCCGTGCTAATACACAAGTACCGAATTTAGTATGCAATCAAGACATCTATCATTTGGTTATGCTTTGGTTATCTTAATGCCTGGCATGGGATAGGGAAATGTCACACTGTATGTTTATGAATTGAAAGAGCTGTTGATCTTGGATTCATTTACATAATAACATAGAGCACTAGTGTTTCATAGGTGTTTGTTATTTATGCTCAATATTCTGATTTTGATTGCACAATAATCCAGTAATTGCTCCATCATGGGGTACTATTGCTACTACTAAACTAGTTAGTTTGCTGATCAAAAGGATTACATGTGACAAAATAGTGATTTCTTCTGGTGGCTCACCCATTCCCCTCCTTCTTTAAGAGCCATAAAGTAAGAAAAGCAAAGATAATGAGTTGGCGTCAATAAGGTTTAAGATATACTTGTGACCAGCGCGTGGCATGCTTGAGTCTACTCATTTGCATGATCAAGGTGCATTGTCCCATTTTTTCCATTTTATGATGCACAGGTGTAAAAGTACAATTGCTTCATAAATTTTTGATAATCGCTTCAGAGTCATAAATACCAGTTAGACTCTGGTAACTAAAGATTAAAACAAAGCTTTAGAACTAGCGTTATGTTGTTTAAAAACAGAAAGCATTGTAAAAAAATTAATAAATACCTAGTGGCCTCATCCATTTGTAAGCACTATAGCAGTGCAGTAGCCAAGACAAAAGTAATGTTTCCCAAAGTGGGAGAACTTGCAGAAAATCAAAGCAAAATAATTGTGCTTTATATGCTGGTCTGATTTCAACATCTTCACAATTTTTTTTTAAAAAGAGCTAAAGGTCCATACACACTAGGCGATTATGCTCCGTGTGTATGGACAGCGATGACCACTATATTAAATATTTACATTGGAGTACATGGATAAATAATCAGGCTTAGTGAAATCCACAAGTTTAAGGTCCATACAGGGCCGGCGCCACCACTAGGCAGCTCTAGGCATTTGCCTAGGGTGCCGGCCACTGGAGGGCGGTAGTTGGGAGCCGGGACCCCACTGGATGGAGGTGAGTAGCTGTCACTCCTCTCCCCCCCTGCTACCAGCAACACGGCGGCGGCCGCCGCATCACCCCTGCCCGCCGTTCCAAACACACCCCCCTGTGGTGCCTTACAGTGGCGCATCGCGCTAGACACCAATCCTTCACAAGCCTCCTCTATCACCCCCTATGTAGTGACCACGGCGGCCGCATTGCATCTCCCCCGGTGCGTCGGCCGCGGCATGGAACGGGTGAGTGGCCAGCGCCGGGCGGGTGAGCGCCGGGGTGCCCCCCCGCCTGGGGCGCTCCCATGCATTGCACCGGCCCTGGGTCCATACACACTGAGTGGCTTTCCCCCTGCCTGGTGCTGTCAGCAGGGGGCGGGGGGCTTTGCAAAGTGCTTCACTATGGAAAGCCATCCACAAAGCCGCTCATCTGCTGGGAATACAAGCAAATGAGCGGCTTTCCCACTTGTAGTTTTGAGCGTTTTTCAGCTCAAAATCACCCAGTGTGTATGGGCCTTAATGGATCATTGCCATATTGACCTGTTCAGCATTTGTACACCTTCCCAAAGCAAATCTTTAAGTTTAATTTGTATATTTACAGCAGGGGACCTCAAACTATTTTGCTCGGGGACCCCAACATACAAAAAAAATAATTACAGGACCCCAGCAAGTTACTGCAGAAGGTCATCACATCACATGTGTAGTCAGCAGACAGCACATACATGGCAGCATTGTGGAGGCACAAAATGATGGGAGGAGCCTGAATTAATAGACAACTCAACAGATATTTCAGACTCCTTGAATCAGTGACTGAGATTAGAGAAGTCATCAGCCTGATGGTCAGCAACATGGCGTCGCGACCCCATACTGAGAAGGCGGGGACCCACTTTGGGGTCAGGACCCACAGTTTGAGAACTGCTGATTTACAGCAATTAGGCAGAGATAAATAGAAAAACAAATGGGGTGTGGGTTTCTGGCTTATCATTAGTTAGCTACAGCCGTTACCCTTAATCACATTTCTCAGTGCTGACCATAAATCAGGTGGTGCGATCCCCTGAACCGTTGGAAGCACCGATCTGCTCACCGGATTAGCCGACCATCAATGATCAATTAATTGTCAGGCGGCGAGGAAATTAACCATGTTAAAAATATCTGATTTCCTGAACATGGATGAAGATGGACGGGATCGGGGACCTGGGATTTTGAAACATGTTTAATATCCCTGATCTCCAGACCGGGCTGTTGGGGGATTGCAACATAGTCCCAATCCATAGCTGGTGTATAAAGGGATTTACCCACTTGATTAATTGTGAATGTTTGCATACACAAAACAGAAATAACAGTACAAAAACACTAATATTGTGCTTCCAAATAGTTGTACCCATTGTATTGTCCCATTGTTTTGTGCTTATATAAATTTGTACTTTGTAGTACGTCAGTTCTTTCTTAGTACTTTAATATGTTAAATACAACTACATTTCCTAAGGAAATCAGTTGACAGAAAGACCTAATTAAACCAGAAGATTGTTTGTTGTATAGTACTAAGTTACCTAGTATTGATAAGATTAAACCTGCTGTGTGCCATCAACACTGTGGAAAAGATGAAAGAAATGCCTTTTATATGGCATGAGATTTCCTCTTTAATGTTTTATGGTTCATGTCACTCAGGCACAGACTCCTGCACTGATAAGAGACATATTATCATGATCTAGTATTCAGTTGCAGAGTTTTTTTTTATTTTGGCTTCTGTATACTAATTTTAATTATGCTGTTATATAAATATGTTTCTAATCATTTATTATTAAAGGCCTGATTCAGCAGTACGCAACAGACGCTGTTTCAAATGCTCAGGCAGATTCCTTATTATCGGGATTCGGGACCTGTTCTGTGGGTCTGATTACATGCAGTCCCCCATCTGCCTCTGACTGAGAGGCAGTGGTGTTCAGGGGGTTGGAAAGAAGTCGTGGACAGACATAGTTTACGCAAACGGTGGTAAGATCAGGATCTGCGTCTTTGGGCACATACTTTATGGCGTGACAAGGCAACTGCGATGGCCACCCATAGTAAGTTGAGGCTTACTCAGCTGGCCGTCTGTATGAAACATTGCGACCATTGGTAAAAAGCAGCTTAACCGATAATGCAGACACACAGTGGTAAACCATGGGCAACAGCAGTTACCAGAGGTACTATTATAGTGGCAAATGCAGGTGAGGACTGCAGTACATACAGTAGTAAAGTGTCTGCAGTCTGCACATGTGCAGTAGCACATCAGGTTGAAGGTTGTGCCTCCCTGCAGACTTGGGGGTATATTTCGTAAAATAGGATTTTGAGTCCCTTTAACATCAATCAGAATAGAACCAACACATTCCCAAAAAATAGACTAGTGTTTCTATTCCACATAACTAAGAGCTAAGAGTCGATTTTTTTAGTTCAATTCTGCTGTTGATGGTGCATTGGTTTCTGTTTGAAGGTCGTAGGAGACAGTGCACCATACCTGCCTACCCTCTCAGAATGTCCGGTAGGCTCCCCAAAAGGTGGGCAAGTCCTCCAGAATGGCCCCATAACCCCCCCCCCCCCCCCGTGGACTGTGCAATGCATGTAATACCAGCATTGCACAGCAGGGGGCATGGCCACGATGATGTGATCACAATGGCCACTCAATGCACTCAAAGCTCCTTTTCTAAGGCCTGCCTCGAGCCCCACCCCCTTCCATGTCACACCCGTTGGCCCCACCCCTTCCATGTCACACTCGCTGGTCCCACCCCCTACCTCCTAGAGCTGTCTGCCCACTCCCGAAGAGGGCAGACTAAAAGTTGACATGCCTGCAGTGCAGAGTGCTGTTGCCAAACATCAAACATTTTCGAGCACTCAGTTATCTAGCATAATCTTTGAAGTGACAGAAGCTGGTTGGTTTGCTTAAAGCAATTACTCCACATTATCTCTCTAGACTTGATACATCTCCTCTATAGTGTGACTACAAAACTGGAGGCCCAGTAAGCACTGGAGGAGTTATACTGTAAATATGGCATACCTCCCAACTTTGGAGTAGGCTGAAGAGGAACGCTTGCGCGCACCTCTGTATTTTTTTGGGCATGACCTCACGGCCAGGGGGCATGACTTATGCTTGGGGACTCCCGCAAGGCCACTTCCCCATGTTTACCACTATGGAGGCATGGCCAGCTATTTGTGAGCTGCTGACCATGACCCAGCCCCTCTGCCCGCCTGAATAGATGTTGTGCTTATGTGCACAGAGTCTATTACCCACTGATTTGTTAAGCAGACCAGCAGCAGGCAGGGGGGACTCCCAACTGCTCCACACCACGGAGCACTGCCGGTCCTGGGCGGGATGTAGGACTATCCCAAAAAATGGGACGGTCCTCGAAAATCGGGACAGTTATGAGGTATGTATAAAGTGTCAGATATGTTATAAGAAGATTGACTATAATTGTAGTCTGATGACAAATAAGATATCTGATTCGTTGAGGAACACGGTTGAAAATCTGTGGTGTTGAATACTGGGTCCAATAACCAGAAACAAAGAAGCTGCGAAAAGGTAATAGAAAGGAAAACTTGTATATTGTTCTGTAGAATCTGTCCCCTTTTCCTGTCCTCCAGTGCACACAATCTATCTAATGCATATAACTACTTAATCATTGTGCTCATTGGTTATAGATATCAGGCAACATACAGTAATAAACAGATAACTTGATGTATGGATTGCCACTGGCATATTACTCACTGCCATTAACCAGTCATTTGCAGTCAGTGCTTGCTGGGTGTTTTCTTTTGTAGTCATGCAAAAACATGGTTAATTGTCTCTGTTGGGAAAAGCACCAGAAAGAAATGATGATCTGTATACCTGAGATCTGATATTTCAATTTATCTAGTTGGGAGTCTAAATCCTGTGTGACTTTCTGCTGTAGACCTTACAGTCTTTCAGTCCCATGAGATATTATTTGTTTGGAGGTTTAAATCTCTGTACAAAAAAAAAAAAATATTTTAAAGGCCAGTGTTCATTATTATGTATTGTACAGCTTTCATAGCATGTGATGGTCTGTATTTCTGTAAGAAATAACTGTGTATTCAGTATTTTATAGTGTATGCATTCCAGGGTTGCCTACCCTCCCGGAATGGCCAGGAAGCTCCTGAAAATCGGGTCCCCTTCCCTGCCCCCCGGAAAGGTGGGCAACCCTCATGGATTCTGGGGGACCCCCACTCTGCCCCCCGATCGCGTCGTCCTCTTCCCAACCGCAGCATTTAAATACTGCAATCCGCGGGTCTTCACGGAGGGGCCGGGGCTAAAATGTCATCACTGCAAAAAGTGCTGCTGAAAGTCTCCTCTCCGGGCTTCTCCCAGAGAGAAAAGTAGGCAACCCTGAAACCTTTCAGGTTATTATCAGGGACGTATCTGTCCTCACAGGGAGGGAGTAATGTAAGTGTACACAGAGTAACTGATAGAGAGTTGTTGGCAAAGTGTACATAATTTGCATAAAAACTGCACTGCATCAGCTGTATAAGTGCCAGACTTACACTGAGTGCAAAACTAGCATTTACAGTATACGCCTGTATGCCTCAGCTTTAGTAACATATGCGGCATGTTTATGTATTGTTTACCCTGGCCTAGGTCTGATGGAGTGTGTGCAATGCTGTGCACCTCCTGCTACTTTATTTTACAGGGGCATGTCCACGCCCCTTCCATTGACCATGCCCCATCAATTTTACAGACACTTTTGGCACCCATGTACATAAGTGTGTATCATGATGTACACTCATTCTGAAATACATGCAGCGTATTGCACATTTTTAAATGAAGACTACTCACATTTAACCCTTACATCATAATATACATATTGTAAATACACAAATTTAACATTGCATCTTGACAATGGAATGTTATTTTTGGACATACTGTACATTATTAACAGCATATTAAGTATACAGTATGCATAAAGTACTGTCACTCCATCACTAGGTCCTCACATTAATCACACTGTATAGCAAGACTTAGTTCAATTCACTGAATTAATATACTGTATCTCATATATCAAATGTATATATTATTATTATTGTTGTTTATTTCTATGGCGCCACAAGGGTTCTGCAGTGCCTAACAAGCAAATCAAGAAAACAGCAACAGACAATACATGACAAAGTAGGACAAGTACATGGGACATAAACACTTCTCCATCAGAGGACATGACACGAATAGCCCTTTCCCATTGCAAATGCTTCGTCGCACCCAGGATTTGGACACGGGTCTGTCCTGGGAGCGACCTGGTATTTGCAATATTTAGACCCCACAATGTCCCAGCAATAAGCCAGGTCACTGACTTCAGAAAGGGGGCAGGTGGAGCTGACGCTGCCTCCTCCCTATAGTATGAATGGGATTTGGGTCGCTCACTGTACAGCAACCCGGGTCCAAATAATGACCAGGGTCAAACCGGAACCATGTGAAATCTGTCTGTCTGCCCCCCCCCCCCCCCTATTAAATAGGTTTCAGGTTGGCAGAAACCGAGGGTTAGGTGCTGTTGTAGTTAGAATGGAGTAGAAGATAGTCTACAGTATGTAGGAATTGTAACAGCACATGAGGAAAGGAGGCCCTGCTTGGGAGAGCTTACATTCTAAAAGAGGGCTGGAGGCATACAGACAGGGGTCACACAATTAGGGTAGACAGAGAGCTTGGAACAGAGGTTTAGAAGAGAGATGGCTGGAGTTGATGAAGAAGTGCATCTTGAGATCTCATTTAAAGTTTTGTAGCTAGATGAAGAGTCTGATATGGGGCCAGATGCATTACACTTCTAAAAGTCATAAAGTAGAGGGTGATAAACAACCAGCCAATACATCCTTAAACCCAGCCTGTAACATGGCAGTTAAGAGCAGATTGACTGGTTGTTTGTCACTCTCCACTTTATCACTTTTTGAAGCTCAGTGCAACTGGCCCATAGAGAGGTAAATAATTCCAGAGGCAGGGAGCACCTTGGCAAAATTCTTGGAGGCAGGAATGGGAAGAGTTAATCAGTTGGCAGGAGTGGCATCATGTATTTGCAGGGCAGAGGCCAGGTAGGAGTATAAAGGGAGATGGGTGAGGGCTTTACAAGTGAATGTAAGAAGCCTTAATTACATTCAAAAGGGAAATGGGAGCCAGTGTAGGACTTGGAAGAAAGGGGAGATAATGTTGTATGTTTGGAGATGAAGATGAGCTGCAACAACATTGAGTATAGATTGAATTGAGGAAATGCATTTGTCAGGAGGCCAGATAGCAGTAGTTTACATTAGCCCAATCTAGAGATGACCAGTGAGTGATTCCTAGTAACATTCAGGGCAAGAAAGAGTCTGACCCTGGAAATATTTTTCAAATTAAAGCTGCAGGACAGCAATATGTACTTAATGTGTTGGATTCAGGATAATGCTAAAACAGCACACCTGTGGGCTAGAGGAGATAGTTGTGTCATCAATAGATAAACTGTAGGAGGTGAGGTTATCCGGGAGGGTGGGAAGATGATCAGCTCAGTCTTAAACATGTTAAGTTTAAGAAAGCACTGGGATATCCAATGATAGATAGAGGGCCAGTTGGAGATATGAGTGAGAAGGGAGAGGTCAGGGGAAGATTTGAGCATTATGAGCAAAGAGATTATATTGTAAATCAGAAGAGAGAATGAACTTGCAGATAGAAAGAGAAACGGAGAAGTCCAAGAAGAGACCCTTTTGGGATATGTACTATTAAGGGAAGTGCAAAAGAGGTAGAGTCAAGAGAAGAGACCAATAAGATACAGTCATAGAGGTAGAGGGACAACCAGGAAAGGGAGTAGACAATACACTGAAAGAGTTTGGAGGCAAAAGAGAAGACAGATATGGGTCAGTAGTTGGAGAGTGTTATTATCAAAATTTGTTTTTTAAAGAATAGGAGAGACAGACAAGAGCATGCTTGACGGGACAGTTGATGATGAGAGATTGAAGAGGTGGGCAACATGGGAATAGGTAGACGGAGAGAGGTAGATGGGAGGGCAAAAGGTTTAGTTGGAGGGGTGGGTGGGCACCAGATGAGGATCTTTATGTCATCTCCAGATACAGGGGAAAACAAAATCAGTGTTCTTGAGATGGATGGGGAAGGGTGATCAGGGAAAGAGGGGGATGGTTATGGGGGGGTCTCTTGGGATGTGATGTCTTGGTGTATGGGCAGAGAATGAAAAAGCGAGTTGAGGCGATAGAAGAGGGAGTTGAAAGTGGCAAAAAGACACCAGGAGTTTGTAGATTGGGAGGACATGAGGTTCAGGGATGTTTAGGGATGGAGAGGACACATTCGTAAGTTAGAGTATAAGTGAAATGGAGGAAATCTGCATTAGAGCTTGATTTTTTCAAATGTTGCTTGGCAATGTGTTAATATTTTTTAACATTTCTGCTAAATTTGGAATACCAGGGTTGAGGTGTCGAACTGTGAGAGTGAATAGTTGATGCATTGTAAAGGGAAGTGTCTTTTTCAGGGAAGAACAGAGAGAGAGAGAGAGAAAGAGAGAGAGAGAGAGAGAGAGAGAGAGAGAGAACTGAGTCAAACAGGGAGGTTAAGGAAATGTTGTCAATAGTCTCAATGTTGCACTTAGTGATGGTAGCCTTAGGAGGCAGAGGTGAAGAATCACAGAGATGGTTAAGTTAATAGAGCACATGATGGAAATATAGGGGGAATTGGCAGTTGGAGTATTTAGAAATATTACAAAAGTGAGCTTAGACCAGATCACATAAAATCACATAAGTCACTCACATAGGACAGTGAGAATCTCCACTGGGAGAGACACCAAGCAATAATGTGAAGTTAAGGAATATATAGAGGTAAAGGATTCAGTGGGTATATCAATTGGAGTGTTGAAATTACCAAAGATAATGAAGGGGATGTCTTAAGAGAGAAATTGAGTGAGCCAAGAGGAAAAGTGATAAAGAAATTTGGTGGGAATGCCAGGGAGACAGTAAATGAAAGCTAGTCAAAGGTGAACAGGTTTTAAGAGGTGTAAAGCATTGACCTCAAATGTAAAGAATGTAAGGTAAGGTTCTGATGGTACAAATGGGTATGAGTAACCAGAGTATAGAAGATCTCAACACCACCACCACCACCACCACATTGACCTGTGGGCATGGGGATTTGTGTAAATGTGAGGCCCCAAGGGGATAGATGAGTGTGAGAATGGGTGATAGAGGGGGAAACACAGGCTTTTGTAATGACTAGTAGAGTCAGAGAGTTGGAAATGGAAAGGTCAAGGGCAGTGGTGGCTCTTACCTCTGTGGAGGAGGGGAGCTGCCATGATGCCGAGCCACCCCTCCTCTGCTGTTGTCGCGCGCTGGTCCCCACCGCTGCTGGTTCTGACCCCTGCTGCGGGACCAGCGCATGCACAGTAGCTTCGTCGATACTGCACATACGCTGGCCCCCACCCTTTATGGGCTGCTTCAGCAGCAGTCCACAGATGCATATTCAGGGTCCTGGGTCTGGCACATGCACAGTATCATCCTCGGTACTGCATATGCGCATTACCTGTTTCTATGGGCTGCCGTGCAGCATCCCATAGAGGCATCCCGGAGGGAGGGAACACCTCCCAATGGGACTGCCTTGAATGACTAGCAGGTCGGACTTCCAATAGGAAGTCACTGCCAGTCACAGTGAAGCCAGTACAGTCTCACAGACTGCATCTGGCTTCACACAGTGGCAGATTTTACCTGGGGGGGGGCTGCAGCCCTGCAGCCCATAGGCAAAAACCGCCACTGGTCAAGGGTAGGAATCATTTTTTATGACCCGGCATATATAATTTTAAATGTGTTGCTCCAGCAAGTTTAGATAATACAGTTGTTCCAAAAGTAAGTGCCAAGACAGGGCTCTTGCAGGTATCCCACAGGTCGGATGTCCATCACCATATCAAGTTATTTATGCTCAATGTGATAGGCAAAACCAGTTTGTGTGGCTGCCAATCATAAAATATGAGGACAATCAGAAGCAGAACCCTGTACCGTTTGATCAAAAGGGGGACATATAAATGTTACAGTAACCATTTTTTTCGCTAAGTAAACATATCCTAACTACATAATGTTTGACAACTGTTATACTGTACATTTTTCTACTTTAAAGTAGAATGCATCACGTTTGCACCTGCAGCCAGAATATGCAGAAATCTCTATGGGTTGCATGCTACATATGTTTTAGATGCTTCTTGTAGAATGTCATTATTTTTATTTAATTTAAAAATGTAAACTGTTTCATAAAACACACTCATATTGCTTTGCCAATGTCATGCCTACATATCAATCTTGTCTGACAGCTAGCGATAAGATGCTACATTTATTTATCTTCACCTGGATTGAGACCAGTAGATCGACCTTCTCCAAAGGCATTGGCCTTTTGGGGTTGACTACTTGGTCCCAGGGCCGGTGCAAGGCACCGGAGCGCCCCAGGTGAGTCGGGGTGGGGGCGCCCCGGTTCCGGGGGGTGGGGGCGGGGGGTACCTGTTGCGCCGTCTGGGGAGCGGGCAGGGGGGTCCATGCTGGTGTCTGACAGGAGCCTACAGTGGTGTCCTTGCCGCGCGGTTACCTGCGGCGCTGTGTATAAAGCTGGCGGCGGCAGGGGGTCCCTGCAGTGAATAAGAAATAACTAGCACTAGCAAGGACACCACTGCAGGCTCCTGTCAGAAGCCGGCATGGACCCCCCTGCCCGCTCCCCAGACGGCGCAGCAGGTACCCCCTTTGCACGGGGGGTGAGGGGCGAACTGCCGCCCTACAGTGGCCGGCACCCTAGGCAAATGCCTAGACCTGCCTAGTGGTGGCGCCGGCCCTGCTTGGTCCTTCTACTAAATTTCCATCTAAACTCACCTCCTAAGCTTTCACCTGTTCTTTCTGCTATTCTGATAAAAAGAAAAAAAAATAATATTATTTATCTTACAACAAATATTCTATCCATATTTATATCATGTTAACATTATATTATGTTATAGTAATAGATACAGATTTACACAAAGATAACTCCATATTAAAGGCATAACTAGAAATTTTGGAACCCAATAGCAAATATGGAAATTAGTCCTGCCCCAATGATTTAAGAGACCATGCTCCAAAGCAATTGTTGATTTTATTACCAATAATAGTGCCCTAGTTCATTTTCAGAACCACAGTAGTGCCTTTGTTTATTTTATGAACCATCATAGTTCCATAATGTACATGATGTCACATTGTAGGGTTGCCAGTACCCATAACAACCCACAGTATCATATTAGGACATACTGTACAGTGTCCCCAGTTCATATTATGCCACATTAGAGTGCCCTCTCATTCAAATATGCCATTTTACAGTGCTCCAGTTCATATTATGCCACACTATAATGCCTCCATTTCATATTGTGCCGCATTAGTGTTCAATTTCTTAGTATGTTCCATTGTAGTGCCCTTCACATTACAATGAGCAGATAAGAATATGAAACATTAAAGTGCTCTCCAGTTCATAGTGTGCTATATTACAGTGCTCTCCAGTACCTAGTGTGCCATATTACAGTGCCCCCCCAGTTCTTAGTGTGCCATATTACAGTGCTCTCCAGTTTCTAGTGTGCCATATTACCAGGGCCGGATTTGTGCCTAGGCACGTGAGGCACCGGCCTCAGGGCGGCACCAATTAAGGGCGGCAGGCAGGCGGACATTCTGTTAAATAGCAGCATGGCACAGCGGGTGGGCAGCAGCAAGTGACGAGCGCCGCCGCAGACATGAATTATCATGTGTACGCGGCAGCGCCGCTCGTCACCCGCCACTGCCCACCCGCTGTGCCATGCACATTACATCACCACTTAGTGGCCGTGTCCGACGGTCCCCCTGCGCATCCGGAAATGTCTCAGACTCATTCCTGCCGGCGACCGCCCATTGGCTACTCTACACACACACAGTCTATTGGCTGCTGTGTATCCAGCAGCTGAGCGGCGCGCAGATCCTCCCTGCGCTCAGTCAGTCACAGTGTGAGAGAGACTGACGGAGAGTGAGACACACTGTGCTGTAAAACACTGTACTAATAAGTGCCTCCCTCCCTCCGGGTCCTCCGTACAATGAGCAGTCCAGAGTGCTTAAAAAAATATTGAGGTGGGCTACAGTTACATTTTAATGAAATATATTAATAACATTGTATATACATATATGATTACATTAAAATAGGAGGGGGATGACAAAAATGTTGTGCCTAGGGGCGGCCTGACCCCTAAATTCGCCCCTGCATATTACAGTGCCCTCCAGTTCATAGTGTGCCATATTAAAGTGCTCTCCAGTTCATAGTGTGCCATATTACAGTGCTCGCCAGTTTAAATTTTACCACATTACAACATCCATTTCACACTTCTCTCATTGAAAATGTAATGTCACACAATGGTTCAGAACCAATTGCTTATAAGGTAAAACTACTAAATTGGTATGCAATTTAGGTCAGTTAAATAGTTGAAAAGTGCCAATCATGTTCTAGTGACAAAACATGTACAGTACTAGTCAGGGTCGGATTTAGGGATGAGGGCGCCCCTAGGCACAACAATAATGTTCGCACACACCCCCCCCCCCATGCCTAATTGTATTATTTTTATTGATCACTTATAAGCCCTTATTTGATAACAGCCAATATAATGGATTTATAAAAAAAAAAAGCCACTAACTGTGACGTTCTTTTATTATGAATAAATATTTACTAAGTAGGACAGTTACAGGGGCAGTATCTGCATGTCCCATCCATTTACACTCTATTTAAGATGGAATATAGTACAGTACAGTGGATATTTTGCAGATATTGGTACATTTTTGACTGACAGTACTATCACAGGCATCCAAGTGCCGCCCCCAAACATGTGCCGCCCCTAGGCCGGTGCCTCACGTGCCTAATGGGAAATTCGGCTCTGGTACTAGTACATTCTAAGTAACATGGTACAGCTTTGCTGTATATTCTGTTTCCTTCTGTTATCCTGATGAAACCTTTAATTGTTCATATTAAACTACCTTATGCATGACAGTAGTACCAGTTTAAGTAGCTAGAAGCAGTTTGGCATTCCTGATGTTACCTGGAAAGAATCACCACTGTGTCAGGCATCCCATAAGAATAATACTATATAATGTTACATGCAGTTGTTACCAATGGTGGTGCAGGCAGCGATGACTAGTACCCCTTTCCCACTGCTCTTAAACTGTAAATTGCTGTTTTTTTTTAGCCTTTTTAAATGGGTAGAGCTGCAATGGGAAAGCTCCAGGTTGCTTTACCCGTTTAACAAATACCGGTATTTGTTAAAGAGGTAAAAAGCAGTGTTTTACCCATTTAAGAGCCTTTTTTTTTTCCAGTGTGAAAGGCTCTTAAACGGTATATAGGACTCAGGCAATAGCTATGAGAGCGCAGTGCATATGTAATGAGCCGCTCATTAGATATGTGCATATGTAATGAGCACAGTGCATATGTAATGAGCCACTAATTACATATGCGCATATGTAATGTGCTTCTCATTCGTATGCACTGCGCTCATTACATATGTGCATATCTAAAGAGCGGCTCATTACATACGCACTACAGTGTCTTATACAGATGTAGCGGGGGTCATCTTTGCAGGGGCTGGCAATTCTGTCCCCGCCACCTCCCCCGCTGTCGCCACCGGTCCCCCTCGCCACCACGACCCCCCCCAACTGGGCAGCGTCTCCCTGAAGATGGGCAGGGAGACGCTGCCCAGTCGCCGTGATACTGGGACGCGCGTGCGCGTGAGACGCACGCACGTCCCAGTCCCTATCGCCGGCGCTCGCCAGTGAAAGGGATCTGGTGGGCGCCGGGATTGAATGAGCGGCACTACATCTGTAGCTACTGTCTGTCCTGCTTTCACACTGCAAACCTGCTTGAGACCCGGTATTTATAGCTGGTTTCACATTGCAAAAACCTGCTTTCAACTCGTTTTTGGAAACGTTTTTTTAAATGGGTCAAAAGCCAGTTAAACCCCTTTCATATTGCATGTTGTAAAGGTATATTGCAGTTTCAATACCGCTTTTGTACCTTCAGATTCAACCCGTTTCACCCATAGAAAGCCATACAATGTCATTTTAAATGTTTTTTTTCCTGCTTGTAGGCGGGGATCAAGTGTGGTTATCATTTGTAGCAAATACTATTTCTGAGCTGTTCAGACTGCAGGGAAAACGGCTCAAAAACGTGTGGGATCCTGCTTTTAACATGTTTCAAAATACCGGTATTTTTTAACCGGTAAATTGATTGTGGAGCTTTCATATTGCAGCTGGTACCATTTTAAAGCAGTTAAAAATCTGCAATATGCCGTGTTAAAACTGCAATGTGAAAGGGGCTTAAGTGCAGTGTGAAAGGGGTTTAAAACAGTAATATACTATTTTAAATACCGTTTCAAAATACCGGGTCTCAAACGTTTAGACAATGTGAAAGCAGCATAAGTAAATTCAACTATGCATTGTTAAAATTATGTATGTAATAAAAAGGTAAAATATTGTTTACAAATGTTATGTGGTCATTTAAATTTGACTCATTTTTAAATCCTTAAGAATAAATGTGACTATGGGCCTTATTTTGGTTCATTCTTTCTGACAAAATCCTTCTTAGATGGGCAAAACCATGTGCACTGCAGGAGGAGCAGATGTAACCTGTGCAAAGACAATTAAATTTGGGTGGGGTGTGCTGAAACTGAAATCTAAATTGCAGTGTAAAAATAATGCAGCCAGTATTTACCCTGCACAGAAACAAAATAACTCACACAAACCTAACTCTCTCTATACATGTTACATCTGCCCCACCTGTAGTGCACATGGTTTTGCCCATTTTAAGAACAAATTTGGGTACTTGTTTCCTAGAACGGCCACAACGATTTAGATCGTTGTGGTCGTAAGATAAAAAATCGGATCGATCGCATCGCATGCGATTTGGTCGCATACGATGCGACCGATCTATCGACCGATTTTTCACCCGATTTTTTTTTTTTTGCACCAGATTTGTTTAAATTGCCCCCCCAAATGTTAATAAGTGTGCTAGACCCCACGATAGACGTGAACCCGAAGCGTGGCGAGCGCAGCGAGCCCGCGAGGGGCGGCGGTGCGCGTCCTCCGACCTTTTCATTCCCCTACTATCCACTAGGGCGTGGAGTGAGAATATAATAGTGTGGCGAGCGCAGCGAGCCACCGAGCCCGAAGCGTGGCGAGCGCAGCGAGCCCCGCGAGGGGACGCGTCTAACTTCACAGGTATACGCGTCCCCTCGCGGGGCTCGCTGCGCTCGCCACGCTTCGGGCTCGGTGGCTCGCTGCGCTCGCCACACTATTATATTCTCACTCCACGCCCTAGTGGATAGTAGGGGAATGAAAAGGTCGGAGGACGCGCACCGCCGCCCCTCGCGGGCTCGCTGCGCTCGCCACGCTTCGGGTTCACGTCTATCGTGGGGTCATGGCGGGCACATAAAAAATGTGAAATGGGTCATATTGGCCCATTTCACCTTTTTTATAATTTTTCCCTATGTGAGATGGACTTAATCAAGTCCATCTCATCTTGTGCCATTATAATGGCACAAGACCGACCGATTTCAATGTTAAAAGATTTTTTAACATTGAAGTCTATGGAAAAATCGGGTCAATCGGTCGGTCGCATCGCGGCCGATTTTAATTGGTCGCGACCGACCGATTGACCCGATTTCTGTCAATCAAATGGAAAAAATTGTAAAAAATCGGCCACATCGTGAGGATCGTGTCCCTTAATTAAGAGCCACGATCACTCACGATTGTGGCCGTTCTAGGAAACAAGTACCCAAATTTGTACTGAGCTCAGATCAGAATAAGGCCCTATATGCCACACTTACAATAATGAAAGACTCGTTGAATTGTCTTAATCCCCACCAGGCCATATAAGAAAAAACATGACTCTGGGCTGCAATTTTTAGGACAGAATGACCACATTTTCCCTCATCCAATTAATGCAGTGGTTTCCAACCTGGGGTGCGTATACCCCTGGGGGTACACTGCAGACCAGTTGGGGGTACTTGAAAATAATATTGGAAATGGGAGAAGAAGTAATCTCCTGATGGCAGAAGTCTCCCGATGCCATGGATATGAACCACGTTGCATCACTTCCAGTCAGCCTGCAATGTAATCATTGTCTCCTCATGCTTTTGACTGACCAGCAATCTACTGGGAGTTACCGAAGTTGCCCTCAGACTGCCCTGCCCTGACATGGGTGGACAAAGCCATGATACTACAGGCATTAGCGGAAATCCCGGAGACAGTACACAGCCAGCTGCTAGACACATAGGGAAATGATTCCCGATTGCACCTTACTTCTTAATATAAGGACATGCATAAAGATACACATATCGCTCGCAAGTACTGTTGATATTTAAATTTGAGAGGAGGGGGTACTCATAAATGATAAGTCTAATCAAGGGGTACAGGAGAGAAAAAAGGTTGGGATTCGCTGAATTAGTGTAATAATTGTAAGGAAGTTTGTTCAGTTCACAGGTTGCCCTTAAACTTGAATATTTTAATTTGACAAAAACATACATATGTAATTTGCATTTGTCTGACCAGTACACTATCCCATTGTATCAGTATTCAATGCAGATCCCATTCTCACAATACAGAGAGCATTCCTGTGATTGTGTATACAGCATTCATTGGTGGCCAATGTAACTTGCAAACTCTACTCTGTTGGTGTGATATACCCAAATTATTAGGCTACCCAGATGTCAGTGTGGTCAATAATACTATATAACGGGTGGGGATCCTTTTGGGGTCCAAGGGCCATTTGCATTGAGGCATAATGCCTCAGGGGCCATTTAAAGAAAATAATCCTTACAAATTGTCCTGCGGCACCCGTCCCACACTCCGCCGGCTGCCACAGCTTACGAGTCGCCGGTCTGTGTGGTCCAGCGGCTGTGCAGGGAGTCTGATACAGGGGAAATCTTGCGAGAGGTCGGTAGCTTTTGCGGGATTTCAATTTCCCCTGTACTTGCCTCGCTGCACAGCCGGCGGGCCACAAAGACCGGCTCCGGGGGCCGTATATGGCCCCCGGACCGGAGGTTTCCCACCGCTGCTATATAACATAAGGCCGATCCTTACTTTTATGGGGGACATCGGCGGCCACTAGATATTTGACTAGATTCAAGTTTTGCTGCTTTAGGGTTTGCCCTGCTGCTGGCACTGACATTGCTAATATTTTACGTTAATACCCTAATTAATTTAGCATATTCAGAAATGATAAAACCTAGACACTGTTCTAATAACTATCCACATCCATATCCATATATATAAAAGGTTAGCTACTCCTCATCTCTATAAGGTGAAGTACCGCCTCTGACTATTAGATGAACCAAATTACTCTTTGTGTGCTAAAAAAGTCATAACAGAAAGTAAAAGCAATTCTTGCAGGGACGTTGATTTTTTTCAAACTTGCTGGATATGGAGATAGGGTGCTGTGAAGACAGAGATTGGAGGAAGTAGCAGATTGGGACTGGGGGTGGGGTGGAGAGTTTGTGGGCTGAAAACTGTCACAGATCAGTGAAAGTAAAAACTCTCACAGCTCAAAGTGAAAGTACATTGCACAAGCCATCATTTTGACAGGCTTTTAACTAGTGCTGTATGTGTTTTACCAACCTACTGCAAGTATTTAATTGTTTATTTTAAAGTCTTGTGATATATTTTTCCGTAACACTAAAGTCGTGATTTAAATAGCAGTGATGTTCTATTTAGTAATTTATTTATGAAATGGTGGGAAATATATATACATATATATATATATATATATATATATATATATATATATATATATTTTTTTTTTTTTTTTTTTTTCTTATACTTGGATATACTTATCATTGTGGACAAAGTGTCCTAATCCAGGTTGACCTGCAATTTGTTTAATATTTGTAGAAGCAATAGAGAGATTACACTTTATCCATAGATGTAAGCAGTGGGGTGGAGATTAGAATGGGAACAGAATGGGAATGTTTTCTCCAGACCACACACTGATAGGCGATCTTCCTTCTGTAATTGTTACAATGTTCTGTGCTTCCTTTTTATTCCTCTGTAAAACCCATGGTAACATTTCATTGGCACTTGTCATGCTTTATAGAGACAAAGGTACTAAGCAAGAAGGCAATGGTATCTTAAGCTGCAGAAGGAAAAGGGCGTTTGCTTTCTCTTTGTGATTTGTGTAATCAGTTTATTTAAAACAGGAACTTGTGTGTGGGGATAGGCAATAACTACGTCGTGCAGCTTAAAGGTTTGTTTAGCTGCTGAATAAGGTCCTATAACTAAATACTGTATACATGCCAAATGCTGGGCTTTTTAGTGCTGCAGACGTTTCCAGGCCAGTTCAAAAGACTAAAGGTGCCCATACACGTTACAATTATTGTATAAAATATTGTATACAATATTGCATCTCATCGCATCTCGGTTTTGCGATGAGATGAGATCTAGTAAAAAAAGTATGTGCTGCACTTACTTTTTGTACTAGATCTCAGCTCATCTCATCGCAAAACCGAGATGCGATATTGTATACAATAATTGTAACGTGTATGGGCACCTTTATATCCTTATATCCTTTAAAGTTGATGTAATATCTAATGTTTCATATAGATTTTTTTGAATTTATCATTTAATTGTAATGAACACCTTTACACTTCTGGTATGTCTGTATTCATGGCAGTGGTTTCCAATCTTCTTTTTGTATTTTGACACATGCAGCAAGACAGGTCCGCCATGGTTAATCATGCCATAAGACATAAAATTTTAAAAGATTGTAAAAATATTGTAACAAAAAAACCATAAACTTGAATAAATGTTCGTATTTAAAAAAATTTCCATGTTCAATTAAAATATAACGCATACATAATTGTAACTTATTTATAAAGGTTTTTTTTGGTCATTTATTAATGCGTTGGTTGAGAATAACTGCAGTGGTATATTGCCATCCCAACAAATTCTAGTTTGTTAAATATTTATTGTTCTATTTGATTTACATTTTGAATAAATATTTGTTAAGTGTTGTATTTTTCCATTTGAAAATCTTCGTAAAAGTAATATGGTTTCCAGTGGAGCATTGTATTGTAAATGTAAAGGCAGTAAGACGACTCAATGCTTTCATTATGTATATAAGGAAGTGAAAAGACAATTGTCAAACCAGATACAATGATTCCTAGCAACCTAACAAAAAAGCAGCATTGTCAAATGGGAATAATCTTCCTGAAGTTGTCAAATTATTCCCATAATGAAGGACAGCTTAGTGAAGCCATTTGACAGCATCCCCCCCCCCCACACACACACACACGCACAACTTATTTGATTGCAATGGTAACCCTACAAATTTTGGAATATATTTAGATTATAATTTTACTTCCAAAAAGTGGCAGCAAAAATTTCTAGAATTGCTCAAATATCCTTTTTTTTTTTTTTGAATACAAGTTATAACTTTTGTGATCAACTATTACCATAGCATCAGGTTTAATATAAACAAATCAGTACTATCAATACATAATAATTACATTTTTATGCAATATTTTATACAAAATAGCAATTGCACACGCTATTAAAGCATTTTCGTTATGACTGCCTTTTGATGATACTGAAATATGCTTTACATACATTGCAATCTTAAATTGTTAATAGTTATTGTTAATCTCTAATTTCTGCAACAAGTAAATTAAATGACAACAAGGATGTTCTAAGTGGGTTCATTTGTATGCAGTCCACCTATCTACTTTTTAAGTAGTTGTATTATTGTAAAGAATCTTATGTTTGAGCGTCTATTATTTGTGTTGAGTTGTACTTTCAATGTGGATGAGGCTATCTAGTGTTTTATGCATCATTATATTTCAGACGGGCGTTTAAGGCATCTCCAAATTCAGGGGTCTTGTCCAGGAAGCCAAATAAGCTGTACAAGGATAAGCCAATCAGAGGGAATGCACCTGTTAATCAAAGCTAAATGAAAACTAGAGATACACTGCTTAAATCACTAATAGCAAAAGTATTTTAAATATTTCATTGCATTACTTTTGAATTGATCAAATGTCAATAATATTGTCTCGTTAACCTTTCCTCACTGTGCACTTAAAAAATAGATGATTTGCGAATTGTAGCTGCTCAGTGTGAGAGTTTAGCGATTACAATATTCCCTTTAAGCATAATTGGATACTCGGCGCAATAATTACTTAGCACGGCATCTATTATGTGTAAACGCTGTTTTTGTAATCACAGTGCTTAAATGTTTCTATTTTCTGTCCTAATTGGCAGCGATCACTTGTTTCATTTTTGTTTTTTTGTTTGAGGTTTGAGTCATTAGCTTCTAATTAAATTGCCAGGTGTGAGTGGAAGGCATCTTGAGTATATTATTATTAGTTTCTGAATGCTAAATTATGTAGTCAAACAGGAAGAAGTAGACTAGAGATAATCAGAATTTTAAATGAAGGCTGTGAGGTTGAAAATATCAAGATTGTGTATGTAGCAACCCTGATGAATAAGATAACAGTTCTTATGGCTATTTCTACAGCTGAGTTCTCTTTGTCAGAATAATGTACAGATTATGCTTTTGTATATTTAGAACATCACATACAGAATAAAACAGATTTTAACATGTCTTGAATGACCACAAACCACAATGTGATTCTAATGTTTGAGAAAGGAACAGGATCTGTTAGACATAATGAGTAAAGCAAATGTATTATTTTTACATTTCTATCAATACCTTATATTTACTAAAATGTGTTACTCCAGTTACTCCTATGTTATCTCTGACCGCCTCTAGGATTACCCTCATTCCTTTTAGTTGCTGTGCCCCCACAGTGATTGTGTGAAGCTGGGTTTGGTGATCATATCTGTGTGTATTACCACATGAATGAGCACCACGCAGCAGAGAGTGTTTGCTTTTATGCAATGCTGTTTTTGTTCCCCAAAGATTTCTGAACTGACATGTTTCTGTACTAAAAGTACCAATAAACACCCTACGGTCTTTATATTGGTGGTTGTAATTTCAGTCAAAGTGCCCCAGAAGCTCAGTTAAACTTTGTAAGTTAGCAAACGTTAGCTGAAGACATTGCCTGTTTTTTTTTCTCGATTATCCTATTCATCGTCAATATCAGAATGTCTGCGGATCTGAATTTCCCTATGTACAAGAAATTTTGTGCAAATTGTCTGTTAAGGCCCCTCTGTGGCTTCTCAGAGGGAAGAAGTAGCAGGCAATCCCCTTGAACCACCCTAGAGCTCACTGGTGGCTAGATCGCATATAATATATAATATGTGGTCCTTTTGCATATCATATATTATATGAGATTCCATTTAACGCTGCCGGAGGCTGTTTGATCCAACAGATCTTACGTGCAGCACCTCCGATCTGATGTGCACAGGACCGTGTTTCGTATAGGAATCGGAGACAAAACACGTACAATTTGCCACTTTTCATCTGATTTCTCAGCCTGATCCACCAGAATCTAATAAAGAAGTGGCCAAATGGCACTTGTGCTGTGGTTCTCAAAGTCAGTCCTCAGGACTCCACACAGTTCACGTTTTCCAGGTCACTCGACAACTGCACTCATTACTGACTGACACTGTTAAAAACATTCACAGGTGGAGCTAATTATTTCACTTGATTCTGGGAGGAGACCTGCAAAACATGCACTGTGTGGGGTCCTGAGGACCGACCTTGAAAATCTGTGCACTGGTACATGATCAGCTTTACACTCATACATCTATAATTTGTGTAATTTGTCACTATGGGCCTTATTCTAGTTCACTCTTTCTGACAAAATCTTTCTTAGATGGACAAAACCATGTGCACTGCAGTCAGTAGATGTAAAATGTGCAGAGATAATTAGATTTGGGTGAGTTATTTTGTTTCTGTGCAGCATAAATACTGACTGCTTTATTTTTACACTGCAATATAGATCTCACTTTGAAGTAAAACCCCACCCAAATCTAATTCTCTCTACACAAGTTACATCTGCCCCACCTGCAGTGCACATGATTGTGTCCATCTAAGAAGGATTTTGTCAGAAAGAGTGAACTAGAATAAGACCCTATGGTAGAGATTTATCAATAAGTGGGGAGAGATAAAGTACTAACCAACCAGCTTCTATCATTTTATAGGCTGTTTTTGAAAAATGGAAGACTATGATTCAATGATACTGAATCTCTGTCCACTTTATTTCTAGCAAGCTTTGATAAATCTCCCACCAGAAAGTATTGCACAATGTGCTATTTCAGCTATACAGGGAACTAAAGAATCATATACTGTGCTGTAAATTTAATATGCATGCTTTTTACTCTTTATTTTAACTAAAAACCTTTACCAACTATGTTGGTGGCTCCACAAGTTCCTGCCATTATCATGTTTTTCCGCCCTCTAAAGCTTCTTGTAGATTTGTATTTGCGTGCAGCATCGTATGGAGCCTATAAGTAAAAATAATCAAGTTAATACTATTATTGGATCCTGTAGTTGTGGTATGTTTGACTATATACAGATGGAGCCAGCCTTATCCTTGCAGTGAATGGCATTTCTACCACCATCCACGCTGGCGGCCGGCTCCCACCAGGGCGCGCACAAGACGCCCACATGCCCCGTGGCAACGGAGCTTGGCGGGGGTCCCCGATGCCTCCCCCGCTGTATCCACCGGTCCCCCTCGCCGCCATGGCCCCCCTAGAACTGGACAGCGTCTCCCCGAAGCAGAGACAGGCAGGGAGACGCTGCCCAGCCGCCGCGATACTGGGACACGCATGCGTGTGAGATGCACGCGCGTCCCAGTCTCTCTCGCTAGCGCAAGGGGTCTGGCGAGCGCCAGCCAAAGAAGAGCCCTGCTCCATCTGTATATTGTGATGTATGTGTAGCTGCCCCCATACAGAAAAATACATTGGGAAGGGGAGGTGCTTCTGGAGTTATGTGATCATCCAATCTCTGGCTAGCTGTCTATTCAGAGTCCTCTACTCTCTTGACTATGTAAGATAGTATGTAAGATAGTATGGGGAGACCTAATTTACGCATCTCCAGGAAGGGGAGGGGATCGGTTGGTGTAACTCCTTAAAGGAGGAAATCCATTAGAAAAAGTGATGGAAGAAAAAAATATTCTTCATTTAACAGAAAATAATAGATTAGGTTCTGTTCCATGCTGTAGATATTTATGTAACTGTACAGGTATTTTTATAACTAAACTATTCTTGAGCAGAGGAAATTGTACTTCTAATATATATATATCTATATATATACTCTCTCTGACGGTGGCACTCTGGACTTGGAAGAAGTAACAACAGACCACTTTGGTAAAGCAACGTTTCAACGCTTTATTGCAATAAAGCGTTGAAACGTTGCTTTACCAAAGTGGTCTGTTGTTACTTCTTCCAAGTCCAGAGTGCCACCATCAGAGAGAGTGTGAAGTGCCCTGGGGTAACAGTCGGAGTATACGGAAGGCACCTGGCAAGCAAAAGCCTTTATTTCAACACGAGTGCCGACACACAGAGTTTTTATCTATATATATATATATATATATATATATATATATTGCACGTGAGTAAATTACCTTTCCTGAATGTTTTTGCAATCTTTTAGGGTCAAAGCTTGACACGGGTATCTGTAAGGAAGATAATGGCAACCACCTGAATGACAAAGATGAGGAAGTAAAACCTCAACCACGTGGAAGGAAGCAGCCAGTGACCCTGGACCACAGCATAAGGCAGGAGATGGAGAGACAAAAGCTTGCTGAGGAAAGGAGAGCACATGCAGTGAATATGTATTCCAGGCTCCAAAGTTCTCGGACAACAGCTATTCGCACAACTCAATCAATCAGTATTTCCAGGTTTGAAGACTGTAAGTAGAAATGTCTATTTCTTCCAGCTTATTCCGTATAACTGGATTATCTTAAATATAAAAGAGTGAATAAAATTGAGGAAAAAGAATAAGGGGTATATTTATTAACATTTTGTTTACCTAATGAAATGCAGGAAAGGGATTTTGGAGCAATTTTCGTGAAAATCTTTTAATCCTTTAATTTGCATTTTTTTTTTTTTAGTAACCAAATCACATTTCCCATACTTATAATGGGAAATGCGATCTAACCACATTTACTAAAATATAAATTGTAAAAACACAATAAATGCAGCGAGGCCTGGTGTAATTACGGGTTTCTCTGCAATAAGCCTGCCCTGCCTTGCGATAAGCCTTCCTTGCACAGTGATAAGCCTGCACTGGGATAAGCCTTCCTTGCACAGTGATATACCTGCCCTGCACAGTGATAAGCCTGCACTGTGCTAAAGGCCCCCATACACTACGCGATTTGGGCCCGATTTCACCCGATTCTGGAGGATCGGGCTGATAAATTTGGTGAAATTGCCCAAATCACTTAGGGTATGACATCCAATCTGATCCGATGCGCGGTCCCGTGTGCATCGGATCAGATCTGGATGTCGGACAGTCTGCACATAAGATAAATCTTATGTGTAGCCGGCATTGAGCTGGTCTGGGGGAGTGAGGACCGGAGTGCAGGGTCCGGTCCATGTGTGATGCAGAGGGGGTAGTCAGGTGGCGGGGAGCGGTCTCCAGTCCACCAGCTAGCGCACTACCCCTCCTGCAGCTGGACCGGACCCCGCTCCCCGCCACCTCTCCTGCATCACACATGGACCGGACCCCGCTCCCCGCCACCTCTCCTGCATCACACATGGACCGGACCCCGCTCCCCGCCACCTCTCCTGCATCACACATGGACCGGACCCTGCTCTCCGGTCTCTGGTCCCCCGCATGCAAGCTCCCCCCCAGACCCTGCTCTCCCACAGCTCCCCCGGATTTACATGTGATAAATCAATCCGATTTATCACATGTAAAAAATGGCACATCAAGTGCCAAATCATATCAGGAGCTGCCGGGGGAGCTCAAGGGAAGTCGGGGCTGATGTTAGGCTGACTTGTCCTTAGGACAAGTCGGCGTAGTGTATGGGGGCCTTTAGCCTTCCCTTCACAGTGATAAACCTGCACTGTGATAAGCCTGCCCTGCACAGTGATAAGCCTGCACTGGAATAAGCCCATAGTTGCCTACCCTCCTGCATTCTGCAGGGGACTCCCTGAAATAGCAGTAATCTCCCTCTCTCCCTCATTAGTCTAGCAATCTCCCTCATTTCACCTGGCCCACATTACACTGTAACATTTTTGGGGAAAAAAGCAATGAGAGAGATATATTTACATTGAATAATCAGCACCATTTTCCAGAACTTTACCAAGTACAGTAACTGCTTTGAGGCTCATCTACATTTGGATATAAGTCATTTAAAAAGATTCCTCTCACATATAGCAATTCACACCCACGATTCTAGATGCCTCTTTGACATTCTCTTTTCACAATCTCTCCATATATGGAACTAGACATGCCCTTTGTGTGGAGCAGGACACACCCCCTCAATGGGGACACTTTCTATTCTATTACCAACTATAATCTCTCTGAAACTCGTTTCCAAAAGTAGACAAGTATGGATAAGCCTGCCCTGCACAGCTTTCTCTGCCATGATGGACACACTTGCTGATCACAGTGTAAAAAAACAAATACAAATAAAATAAAGTGATGCTGTAAAGGGTATATTCAATTTAAAGCACTGGTGGTAATAGCAGCAGGGAGCTACAATGACTTTCAGCCCTCTATGAGCGCCAGTCACTTATCAACTCGTACTGTAAAGTATGATCATGGTTCGGAGGGGGTGTGGGAAGTGGGCGGCACATTGTGATGGGGAGGTAGCAAAAGGGATATCAAGCGGTGGCCTATGTGCAGATCATGGTCAGGACATTTTACATGAGAACCATGAGCATGTCTGTCATTGGCACAGTGTGAAAAATGAGCGTGTCTGTTATTAGCACAGTGTGAAAAATGAGCGTGTCTGTCACTGGCACAGCATGTAAAATGTGTATGTCTGTCTCACTGACATAGTTTGAATGATGAGCATGTGGCACATACAGTACCTCAAATAAGACATTAGCTAAATGCTCTGTTCCTGGATTTCCTTGCCACTGCCACCCCAAATACTGCCATTTATCGCTGCCTGGGAGTTGGTGTGGCTGCCCTGTGTGAATATTGGACTGTGCTGCAGTCCCAGCTCTGCAACGGCCACTGGCAAGGAAATAGAGAAACAGCATTTTGTTCCTAATAGAATGGATTATGTTGGAGGGTATGGTGATGATGAGGATTTGTGTCATTGGCAAGGTGCAGAATGAGTTGCTTTAAGTACACGATGCAGAGTGGCATCACTTTCTCACACTTTCTGTCCCTTTGGCCTAGGTCTATGATGAGGCCAAAAAGTGTAATGCGGGGTCCACATCAGACAACCCGCTCACGATGCACATCGTGAGCGGGTCGTCAGTGTTTCTTCCGACCCGCTCACGATGACGTGGGGGGGGCACGACTTGCTCACACTCTGTGCCATTTGCTCCAATCCAGGACACCACTGCGGTCATATGCACAGGTATCCAATCAGCAGCCACCAGGGGTGATATAGGGGGGATTCTCTATCACAGAAATGCGGTAAAAACCCCGTTATCAGTGGCAGCGCTGTGGAGGAAATCGCCAGCAAAAGCTGGCGATGTCCTGCAGAAGCCTATGGGCTTCTTACCGCAGCGCTGTTTGAGGGATCCGTCATGGATCCCTCCCAGCATGCCCTGCGGTCGGCGCGTCACTCTGCGCATGCGCAGATGGACTCACGGGTCTCAGACCTGGAAGTCCAGTGCCGGCACTGCATCGCAAGGGACAGCTCTTATCGCAAGAGCTGTCCCTTGCGTTCATAACCGCATATGTTACAGCATATGCCGTTATTACAGGTTGAGTATCCCGTATCCAAAATGCTCGGGACCAGGAGAATTTTGGATAACGGATTATTCCGTATTTTGGAATATTTTAATATTTCAATTATGTATTTTGAAGTATCTTGCATTTATGCTGTATAAACACATGAAATGCACACGAATATATTTTATTTGTTCAAAAAACAAGGTTTTAAAACATGAAACGGTACTTGTGAGTTATCCGGGCGTCCGATTTTTTGATTGTATGCCTTAAGTTAAGGCATACAATCAGATGCGATGCGATGCGATATCGCATCGCATCGCATCGCATCGCATGCGACCATCGGATGCGATGACCCGATTTTTCCATAGGAATCAATGTTAAAATGATTCCTATGGAAAAATGGGTCCTTTTCATACCCCTACTATCCAAGTGGGCATGGAGTTGGATATAAACCTGTGGCGAGCGTAGCGAGCCACCGAGCCCGAAGCGTGGCGAGCGAAGCGAGCCCCGCGAGGGGACGGTATTCCATGTCCCCTCGCGGGGCTCGCTACGCTCGCCACGCTTCGGGCTCGGTGGCTCGCTACGCTCGCCACAGGTTTATATCCAACTCCATGCCCACTTGGATAGTAGGGGTATGAAAAGGACCCTTTTTCCCATTGAATTCCATGTTAAAATGGACTCAGTCCATTTTAACATTGATTCCTATGGAAAAATCGGGTCATCGCATCGCATCGCATCGCATCGCATCCGATGGTCGCATGCGATGCGATGCGATGTCCCGATCCGACCCGATTTAAAAATCGGACGCCCGGATAACTCACAAGTACCCATGAAACAAAATTTGTGTACTATCTCAGATACTGAATTTGAATGCCAAGCAATCATTGTCTTGTACATATATAGTGCCAGTTACATATCCCCCCGTAGTGCTGTTACAGATGTCCCTAGTGAGTTTTTAGCAAAAAAAAAAATTTTTTCCCACTTTCTGGAATGTATGGTTTTCTGAATAATTCGGATAACGGATATTCGGATACGGGATACTCAACCTGTAATAATACTGACCTGCCCTACATGCCACCCACATATTCCCCCGGCATATTATCAGACCTCCCACATTTCCCTCAGATCTCCCCACAAGCCATATGGGGAGTTATTCTAGTTCACTCTTTCTGACAAATTCCTTCTTAGATGGACAAAACCATGTACACTGCAGGTGGGGCAGATGTTACTTGTGCAGAGAGAATTAGATTTGGGTGGGGTTTTACGTCAAAGTGAGATCTATATTGCAGTGTAAACATAAAGCATGGATGGGACGGTATCAAATACCTCCTGTCGACACATGTTGGCTCAAACAACATGAGAAACTAATGTCAACCTTTTCACTGTCGACCTTTCCATTGTCGAACTAGTGCTTGACCCTGTCGACCTTAGTTATGTTGACCTATTTCATGTGTCACCATAATGCCTGTAGCTGTTCAGTGGTCAGGCTGCATTTACCTCTGATCACCTTGTGGACATCCCCTTCCTGTACTCTGCCTGTAAATGTCTGCCCTATGCCTACACAGTCCTGGGTACACAGGACTGTAAGATGTGACCACATCTGTATATGCACATGTACAGTATTGTTTATTATTATAGGTCCAACTCAGCATCACACCTAAGGTGAGCAGCCTATAGATTAGAAGACACAGCTTCAGAAACATGGAACCTGTCTTTGCTTACATCATAAGGGATAAGGGTAGCAAGTTTCCAGAGAGCTAATTGCCTTCACTATGGTGGCCACACCTACAGAGCACTGGCCACACCTCTTGTGGCCTCACAATGTAAATAGTGATTGGCCTAGTCAAATTTTGGGGGTTCCTTGCCTTTGTGGCCCTTTTCTAGCACTATTAAGATGGATGTGGATGGAAATGTCTACAATGTCTAGGTAGAAAATCAATGGGTAGACACCAAAATGTCAGCATTGACAAAAGGTTGCTATGAAAACGACAGACATAATTTTGTAAAGCTTTTTTGGTGTCAGTGTCAATTAATATAACTTTATCCTTCCCCGTTGGAGTCCACGTGCATGTTTAAGTATGAAAAAGTCCAAAAAATACCAAAATATTTACAAAAAATTCATGTTGACCTTTTCAGATGTTGACTACTTTCATGTTGACATTTTGTCAATGTTGACCTTTTGAATGCCGACCTATTGGCTGTAGACCTATCAACCGGATACCATCTTGACCCTAAATCCCTCAAATGTAGGGATTGGTTTAGGGACATTTCCAAGAAGCAGAATTTGGATGCCAACCCACTGGTGCGTTGACTGAAATGGCCCACTTTTTTTAAAAAAATGATCTTTATTGACTTCACTTTTTTTTTCATTTATTTTTACAAATTGAACAGCAAGGAATAAAATATCCATGCAACTGGGACGCTTTCCCATATATTGGTATTTGGCATTGATCAGCATAGCTTGGGGTTGAACAGGGATGTTCACCAATACCTAACATTCATCTGTTATCAGCTTGTGGCAGCTGGATGGGGAAGCTTTAAAGAGGCAGTTTAAAAGGATTAGGATGCTGACACTTAACAGCAGTAATATATTGCTCTACATGGCTGATCTATTTATGTGCTTGTTTTATTCCTTGAAAGGAACAGTGTCACTTAAACCCGAGCACATTGTGACCGCTTTATGGTATATATTGTATTGGACACTGTATGCCCACCAATACATATCTTGAAATGCAAGGTGCGAGAATGTTACACCTAATAACAGGAGTATATCCCAACTGGGAATGTATATAGATTTTTGATGTGATTAAAAAGCATTTTTTTTTTTGTGGCCACTCTTAGCTGTGGTCTCAATTCGTCACAAAAATTCTGGTTGGTATTTGGTATATATTTATAGATAATATGCTTTACATGTTTAATCAAGTGCAGTAATTAATGCTCTCATCCCTCTGCAGTAGACACCTATGAAATAACCCATGCTGTTGTGGCAGAATGCATGTCTTTGTGTTTGTGGATAGAGGCAGTCATCAAATGCTAGAGTGTAATCAGATAAAGCTAGTTGTTTGGTACCAGTGTGCTAGCTTTGTCAGACTCTTAAAATCTTCAATAGGACAAATCTCTATCTTCGTTTGTCACCCCAGTGCACCCTTTGTGTGTGTAATTTCCCATTGGTATTATCCAGAGCTTGGAGTCGATAGGCGACTAGCCTCTTGGCTTGCGCAATTATTTCCAGCAGGCTTGATACATCTGCAATAAATCTGGAAGGATTTGTTCGTTAGCTGGAAATTTCAAACTATCGGAGTGGGTTGATAAGATCTGGTTCCTAAGAAACAAAAGGGTTCTTGCATTAAATTGTCAGTTGTCACCTCCCATCAATTGATTTGATGCGACCCAAGTCATGGCCAGATGTCCAAACAATTAAAAGATGAATGTAATATAATTTATGGCATTTTATTAACTGGTGTCAGAATAGAAGTTTGACTCTTTATCATGTAAGCTAAATAAGATACACTTAGAACTAGTTAATCAAAAGTATATGTGATTGTCAGATTTTCTGAGGATTTTATTGTAATATTGTAAAATAAGATATATTTGTAACACTCCTACAGCCTGAAATAGTGATTTGGTTACATTAATACGGTATAGAAACTATTTACATCAGTGGGGGGAAACTTGGTAGATGTGTGGGTCCCATATTCAATGGCATAGAATCTAGATTGCAAAATATATTCTATCTAGAATATATTTAGCAATCTAGATTTCATGCCATTGATTCCTAGCTTCCATGCCATGTCACTGTAAGGGGTATATTTACAAAGACGCAGGTTTATAGAAGAGAAAATGTTGCCTAGAGCAACAAATCAGATTCTACTTTTGATTTATGTAGCACCTTCTAGCACATAACCCATGGAATCTGATTGGTTGCTATGGGTAACCTCTATAAACCTGCACCTTAGTAAATATATTGCCTAATAGTGCAGTCTTTGGGAGATTGGAGGGATTTATAAAACAGATACATTGTAGGGCCTGATTCTAGTTCACTCGCAAAAGCAAATTCTCTCTCTAATGGACAAAACCATAAACTTACCATCGGCAATCTTTATGCCCCACACTTTAATAAACTTATCTAAACCTTATATAACTTAACACTAAAATAACGAGACAGACACAAGTACTGGCGTTTCAATATGAATGTCAAATTTATTGATTGACAACTATATGTATTGATCTATAAAAGGGGTGGCGGCCCTAAAGAACGGTCATAGAGAAAAAGAGGGGTAAGATCACATCACACCGTTCAAACATCGTTGGTGTTCAACTCTCCCAATGCAACCCACCCGTGCGGATGGTGTAGCCCATGAGGGCTGCCCATCCCCTGTCCAAGGGGCATGTGCTAGTGACATATCAATGTCGGGAGAGCGCACCCCACTATTCTCATACTACTTCCATTTGAACAAGGACCATTCTTTACCGCCGCCAAGAAGATAGAAAAATAGGGAGGGAGGGTGGGGAAATCCGGGCCAGAGAGGCAGATCACCTGACTTCCTGGCTATTCCTAACTATAGGAACTCCTCCCCTGCTCCCTACTTGGCTAATACTGGTCATCATAGCCCCTTGCAAAACACACAACCTAAAGTGCAGGCAGCTCAGAATCCTTTGTTAGTTTATGTCACCTCAAGCTTAATCAGCCTTCGGTTTTCTTGCGCACTTCAGGTGGGGCAGATGTAACATGTGCAGAGAGAGTTAGATTTGGTGGGGGTTTATGCTTCAAACTGATATCTATATTGCAGTGTAAAAAAACAACAACCAGTATTTACTCTGCAGAGAAACAAACTAACACCCAAATCTAACTCTCTCTGATTATGTTACATCTGCCCCACCTGCAGTGCACATGGTTAGAGAGTGAATTTGTTACACTCACCTGGACTCCACGATCACAACGATGCTAGGCCACTCCCCTAAACATTTCATCATGGAAACTTCATCAGAGGGCTGTCCAGGACTGCGGCTCCTCCCCCGATTAGCGCTATTGGCCGCCTAGCGGCCAATCAGTTATCCCTAGGCCGCTAGGCAGCCGATACCGCTATTTTGGGGAGGAGCTGCAGGATGTAAACAAACATTCTGTGGCTTCTCCTCAGTCCGTGCAGGGCTTTGCATTCAGCGTACTGGATGAGTACTTGGAACAAAGAGGACGTGATCTACGCCGGAGGACCCTGGTGAGTATGGATTCCTTACACAGGTACCCAGATGGATTTTCTTCAGGACCAGTTGTGGTACTCCAGAACTGGGGATACCACTTCTTTCTGTAGACATTGCCCTTTTGTTTGCCCACCACCAATATGGTGGGCTCAGGAATGCTGGATCTCGGGCTAAATTTCTGGGACCCTTTTCATTGGTGGTTCAGGAGGGCGCAAAAGCAAGGGGGTGGCTCTGCCTGTTTCTAGGCAGATTATGGTGTATCAACTGGCCCCTGAAGAGTGGAGAGGAGGCTGGCGCAAAAGGAAGGGAAGGAGGAGTGTGGACCAGAGCAGGGAGAGGGCTGAGACGCGCTGCCGGCAGAGAGACGGAGAAGGGAGGAGGAGCTGAGCGGGACTCACCGAGCTGAGGTGTCCGGACAGGGTGGACGACTGAGCGGGACGCAGTGTGAGACGGAGAAGGCACGGAACGGGTGCGAGCGCAGCACACGCAGTGTGGAGCGGAGGTCCCATGTGAGCCTCCGGGCGGCAGCAGAAGTCAGGGAGCACAGCTGTGTGTGCTCTGACGCGGAGGGAGCGACGCGCAGCCGGGAGAAGGAGGCCTCTGACCCCCACACTCGGCAGCCGCAGCGGGACTGAACTCTGAGGCAGGTAGCAGCGGAGACCAGCGTTGCAGCCCCAGCCTTGTCCAAGTGCCCAGCAGCCTTATCCAAGTGCCCAGCAGCTGACCCAAGTGCCCAGCAGCCGACCCAAGCGCCCAGCAGCCGACCCAAGCGCCCAGCAGCCGACCCAAGTGCCCAGCAGCCGACCCAAGTGCACAGCAGCCGATCCAAGTGCCCAGCAGCCGATCCAAGTGCCCAGCAGCTGACCCAAGTGCCCAGCAGCCGACCCAAGTGCCCAGCAGCCGACCCAAGTGCCCAGCAGACTCAAGTGTCCAGCAGCCCATCTGAGAGCGGGCCCAAAGCTCCGTAGTGACCGGCAGGAGCTGGCAACGGCACCGGAATCGCAGGTATTCCACAGATACCCCACTTACACACCACCACTCCTGAGCCAGAACCCCTCCACACAGGCCCCGTGTCTTGGCCCCACGTGGAACTGTTGCCCACAGGAACTTCCCCAACTCACCGAACGAGTGCCCCCCCCCCCCCCCTTGGGGCCAATCGGAGGTTGTCCAGGCCTGGGATTTGTTTGTCCCGTCAGAGACTGCTATATCGCTCCTGGCGGTATATTGTGGTGCACAATAGGCCGAAGGTACCTTAACTTTAGAGGTAAAGACTGCGCAGTCTAATTAGGGCTAGTATATTGTTGTATCTCAAACGGGGGACTCCCGGAGACTGTTGTTATTTATGCTTATATTGTTATTGCCAAGTTGTTTTGCAGAGTATTGTGCGCCCTGCGGTCCAGTGTTTATGGCGGGCCCCATCGTGCACAGTATTCCCTAGGGTTTTGTGTCACAGTTTAATGACGTACAGTATTGACCCTCAATTGTTTATCCATAGTTTTGGGAGTAGTGTACCGTGCGAGTTGCGGCCTGCACAATAGGGCCCGATAGCGCACGGTATACACCTATTAGATCATTTGCCAGAAGTGTTGTTGTATATTTGACTTGATACCCTGTGTTACTCTTTAACGGTGACCTCTAAATCAGAGCCTTAAAATAAAGTATTTGTTCACCGTCCTCACGTGTGGTGAACCCCTCATTCTGGCAGTGGGTGGGTGGGGTTATTGTCTCTTGGGGTTCCTCATGCCTTTGCCCTCAGAGTTCAGGCAAGTGAAGATTGAAGACCATTAGAAGAGGTCCGGCCCGGCGAAGACGACGAGTGCAAGGTACTGTCCACCACCCACCTGAGTTTAGCAACATTACATTTGGCGTCCGCGAACAGGATTCGACGATGTCAAACTCAGATCGCGCAGAGACCCCCACATCGACCACAAGGAGGAGGCGGCTTCCTGCATCACCTGATCAAGGAAACTCAACCACTATGGCGGCAGCACCTATCACCATGCCATATTACTTTGGCGCACCCTGGGTGCCAACCTACGCTGGAGATAACGCTCTGGGTACAAGCACGCTGAAGGAATTCAAAGACAGGATACTGTCCATGGCTCAGTTGTACAAGCTCAACAGGGAACAAGCGGTCGAAGTACTGGTGGGACAACTGAAAGGACCGGCGCTGCTTGAAGTAAAAACGTGGGAAGACGGTGAAAAGAAAACAGTGGAACAAATATTGGAAAAACTAAGGGACATCTTCGAATCCAGGACAGTAGCAGATTTAAAGAGTCGCCTGTATTCGAGAAAACAACGGCCAAGGGAGTCATTGCGAGATTTTGCCCTAAGCTTACAAGAAGCCATGAAGGCCATACAGGCGGTGGAAGGCAAAGACAAAGAACTAGTTGATGAAACGTTAATCAATCTATTCGTGGAGGGGGCACACGGAGAAGCAGTCAGGTCCCAGCTACGGATGTGGAAACACCAGAAACCGGGTGGTACCTTTGCCGAATTCAAAGAGACAGTCCTACGGATTTTGGGGCTGAATAAAAACTCGGAGAGTGAACAGACTAAACTTGAAGAGGGAAACCTACAGAACACTTACCCCTACCCGGATATGGACCCATTAGCCTGCAACAGGGCGGCTCTCCAACAGACCCAGGCCCCAGTCCGAAGAGATCCAATAGAGACTCTGAATCCACAGATGAACGAAGTGACGCTGAATCTATCCCGATTGACACAAAAATTAGAAGAACTTGGCCAAGACAAAGGCGCATACCGACGCAGAGAGTGGCGTCAAGAGAGGGGCACCAGAAACCGCCCCAGATGGGAAGCTACCCGAGAATTCGGCCGGAGGTCTACTGACCAATTCGATCAGCAGGGTCAACCAATCTGCAGGGGGTGCAAGCAAAGTGGCCATATCGAGAGACACTGCCCGAACATTACTTCAAACGAGGAAAGCCCGAGGCGAGGGACCGACCCTCGGGAGGAAGCTCACTAACAGGTCCCGCAACAGGAGACTGGTGGCCCCGATATGTCGGAGAATGCCCCCATCTGGATATCAACCTGAACGGAGTCAAGATGACGGCATTACTGGACACGGGATCCCAAGTCTCCACCATCAGGATAGCAGACTTCCTGCAGCACTGGGAATGGACCACCATCGTGACTCCCCCTGAAACCTGGCTCCATCTATTAGCTAGTAACGGGCAACCCATTGCCTATCAAGGGTATTGGGAGGCAGATGTCCAAGTGGGGAAGGCCCTTCTGAGCAAACAGGGACTCTTAGTCACCACTACCTCTAACGAATACTTGCCGCCTGTGATTCTGGGCATGAACGTGCTAAAAAACTGCCCTGATGAACTGGTAGAGGCCCTCCGACAAGAAATGAGGACAGCTGCCCCCAGGGAGCGAAAGACCTTACAACAGACTGTTTGTCTAATCGAAGGCCAGAAGAAGTTTGCTGACAGTCGGGGGGAAGTGGGAAAGGCCCGAATCTCGGACAGTCGCCCGATTCTTCTAAGACCCGACTCAGAACAAGTCGTTTGGTGCAAGGCCCGGATAGGCCCAGGTGGCAGAGATTATGAAGCCCTGATAGAGACCTGTGACGTTGATGGGCGTCAACCGTTTGTTGTGGCAAGGACCCTGGCGACTGTGAGAGGAGGAAGAGTGCCAGTGAGACTCTTGAACGAGCACCCCTATGCCATACGACTATACAAGTACTGCCCGGTGGCGAAAGCCAGCTGGATTGACTTCCAAGAAATACTGGGGCAGCACGTCATGGTGGCGCAGCAGGGACCAGAGGAAACAAACACAGTGGAAGACCAGGCACCCCCATGGTACGCGGAGATCCAGATTGGTGACAGCGACACCCCAGCGGAGAAAAGAGAGGGGGTCTTGCGTATCGTGAGAGAGAATGCCAAGGCATTTAGCCAACACCCGACCGACTTCGGCAAGGCTGAGAAAGTGTACCATCACATTCCGACGGGGGCGACTCCTCCAATAAAAGAGAGACACAGGCCCCTTCCACCGGCCATGTATCAGCCTGTCAGAAATATGATAGCAGAGATGAAAGAGGCGGGTGTGATCCGTGAGAGCCATAGCCCTTGGGCGGACCCCCTGGTAATCATAAAGAAGAAGGACGGTAGTCTGCGCTTCTGCGTAGATTACCGAAAGTTGAATGCCGCTACTCACAAGGATGCGTACCCGCTCCCACGCATTGAAGAATCCCTGACGGCTCTGAAAACGGCAGAATATTTTTCTACCCTTGACCTGACCAGCGGGTACTGGCAGGTACAGATGTCTCCGGAAGACAGAGAGAAGACGGCCTTCACTACCCCTATGGGGTTGTTTGAGTTCGAAAGGATGCCGTTCGGGCTCTGTAACGCCCCTGCCACTTTCCAACGCGTTATGGAACACTGCCTCGGGCATCATAACTTTGAGATGGTCCTCTTATACCTCGACGACGTGATCATCTTCTCCAAGATTTATGAAGAACATTTGCGACATCTCGGGGAGGTGTTCAAACAGCTGGCCCAGAGTAGCTTGAAGCTCAAGCCTAGCAAATGTCATCTACTCAAACCGAAGGTGCAGTATCTCGGGCATGTCGTTAGTGCCGAAGGTGTGACGCCCGACCCAGAAAAGATCCTAGTTGTCCGCGATTGGCCGACCCCGAAGACAGTCAAGGATGTTCGGAGCTATCTGGGTTTCGTGGGGTACTACAGGAGGTTCATCGAAAACTTTGCAAAGGTGGCGACTCCCTTGCACGAATTGTTGAGGGGCCAGTCAGGCCATGAAAGGCGGGGGTCATCCGCAGTCCATTGGGGCGAAGAACAGCAGCGAGCCTTCCAGCAGCTGAAGACATCTCTGATAGAGGCCCCGCTGCTAGTATATCCCGACTACGATCAACCCTTTCAACTCTACACGGACGCCAGTAACCGCGGGCTCGGTGCTGTACTTTCGCAGATGCAAGGTGGCCGTGAACGGGTCATAGCATACGCCAGTAGAGGCCTCCGCAAGACTGAGCGGAATTGTGAAAACTATAGTGCTTTTAAACTAGAGCTACTTGCTCTCATCTGGGCCATCACTGAGAAATTCAAACATTACTTGGCTGCTACCCCGTTCACCGTAATGACGGACAACAACCCGCTGGTAAATTTGTCCACTGCAAAGCTGGGGGCTCTCGAACAGAGGTGGATATCCCGCCTCGCCAACTATCAGTTCACTACGTCTTACCGCAGTGGCAAAGCAAACGCCAATGCCGACGCCTTATCAAGACTACCCACAGCGGACGCTCCAGAAGATGAGCGAGACATGAATGAGGACATCAAGATGCCCCTGTTCAAGGCTTTCAAGGGAAAGAAAACAGTGACCTCTGGTCCGTTGTCCGCCACGGAAGAAACCCGGTTGGCGAATCCTCTGCTAGTGGCCCCCACTGTCGACTGGGGTGAAGTACAGCGTCAAGACCCAGTGCTTAAAGAGTTCCTGACCTTACTCCAACAAGACCGCCACTTGAATCGAGCCCAAAGGAATGAAGCCGATAGTGAACTTGTCAGGTTGCTGCGGCACCGTGACCGTGTTCACCTTGAAGGAGGCGTTCTTGTACGAGACAGTGTGGACCCGGGCACCCATCACCTCGTCACCCAGGTGGTTGTCCCAAGGAAGCAAGCCCCGTTGCTTCTAACTGCCTATCACGACAAGTCTGGTCACTTCGGAGTACAAAAGACCGAAGCCATCCTACGCACCAGGTACTTCTGGATAGGTATGAGAGAGGACGTAGAGAAGTGGTGCGGTGACTGCGTCCCATGCAACTTGAAGAGACACCCTGATGCCTCCCAGAAAGACTGCTTACACCCCATCAAGACACAACGCCCTCTGCAGATTGTGGCTATGGACCATGTTAAGCTGGAACCAAGTACCAGTGGGCATCAATATGCCTCTGACCCCCACACTCGGCAGCCGCAGCGGGACTGAACTCTGAGGCAGGTAGCAGCGGAGACCAGCGTTGCAGCCCCAGCCTTATCCAAGTGCCCAGCAGCCTTATCCAAGTGCCCAGCAGCCGACCCAAGTGCCCAGCAGCCGACCCAAGCGCCCAGCAGCCGACCCAAGTGCCCAGCAGCCGACCCAAGTGCCCAGCAGCTGACCCGAGTGCCCAGCAGCCGATCCAAGTGCCCAGCAGCCGACCCAAGTGCCCAGCAGCTGACCCAAGTGCCCAGCAGCCGACCCAAGTGCCCAGCAGCCGACCCAAGTGCCCAGCAGACTCAAGTGTCCAGCAGCCCATCTGAGAGCGGGCCCAAAGCTCCGTAGTAACCGGCAGGAGCTGGCAACGGCACCAGAATCGCAGGTATTCCACAGATACCCCACTTACACACCACCACTCCTGAGCCAGCCCCTCCACACAGGCCCCGTATCTGGGCCCCACGTGGAACTTGTGCCCACAGGAACTTCCCCAACTCACCGAACGAGTCCCGTCCCCCCCCCCTTGGGGCCAATCGGAGGTTGTCCAGGCCTGGGATTTGTTTGTCCCGTCAGAGACTGCTATATCGCTCCTGGCGGTATATTGTGGTGCACCTAGGCCGAAGGTACCTTAACTTTAGGGGTAAAGACTGCGCAGTCTAATTAGGGCTAGTATATTGTTGTATCTCAAACGGGGGACTCCCGGAGACTGTTGTTATTTATGCTTATATTGTTATTGCCAAGTTATTTTGCAGAGTATTGTGCGCCCTGCGGTCCAGTGTTTATGGCGGGCCCCATCGTGCACAGTATTCCCTAGGGTTTTGTGTCACAGTTTAATGATGTACAGCATTGACCCTCAATTGTTTATCCATAGTTTTGGGAGTTGTGTACCGTACGAGTTGCGGCCTGCACAATAGGGCCCCATAGCGCACGGTATACACCTATTAGATCATTTGCCAGAAGTGTTGTTGTATATTTGACTTGATACCCTGTGTTACTCTTTAACGGTGACCTCTAAATCAGAGCCTTAAAATAAAGTATTTGTTCACCGTCCTCACGTGTGGTGAACCCCTCATTCCGGCAGTGGGTGGGTGGGGTTATTGTCTCTTGGGGTTCCTCGTCCCTTTGCCCTCAGAGTTCAGGCGAGTGAAGATTGAAGACCATTAGAAGAGGTCCGGCCCGGCGAAGACGACGAGTGCAAGGTACTGTCCATCACCCACCTGAGTTTGGCAACATTACACAGTGGACGGAGGAGACCTACCTACCTATGTGTCAAGGTAGGTAAGTATCTATATGAATGGGCTCAGTATGTAATAAAGTTATACTTTTATTGTGTGTGTGTTTTTATTTCACTATTTGTACTGGTATGGAACTACAAGTTCCAGCAGGCCCTTTAATGCCCCGCATACTGGGACTTGTGGTTCTCCAAGTCCCTGCATGCAGTGCAGGCTTGCTGGGACTTGCAGTTCCACAGCAATATACAATAGTTTATTCTACTTTTAACCATTTATCAGCCCAATACCCACAGCCCAAGGGGCATCGAGGACAGCCACGAGCTTCAGCCTCTGGAGTAGGGGACCCATTTATTGGGGGTCCCCACTCCTCCAGGGTCCCTGCTTGGGCTGACCAGCCACAGAGCTGTGGCTTTACCCAGTTAGTTGTTTGGGCCCGGTGCTGGTTGTGAAAATACATTTTGTCCCCAGTATTTTGGAAAACCAGGACCGGCAATTGAGCCTGGTGCTGGTTTTAAAAATCAAGGGGGGCCCTATTTCTTTTGCCCTGTGTTTTTTTAAACCAGGACAGGCTATTTGAGCCCGGGGCTGGTTATGGTCAGGATGGGGGACCTCGCACCATTTTTTTTTTCATTTGACACAATTTTTTTTGGACAGAACCATGCACAGATTGCACTGGTCTGTGCATGGTTCAGCCAAAATTGCCTATCACAACTTGGTCTGTTTGTGTGACGATGTTTGTTAACGTTTTCCCGAAATCTCATCCCATTACATTTGCGAATCGTATACTTTTTAATGGGAAAGCATCTGGATACAAATTGAAAAATCGCAAGCTCAGAATGTGCGATTTCGTGGCAAAACTGTGATTTTTAGCGCAATTCACATCCCATTAAGTGGTCGATTTTGGAAAAACGTCGGAATTCAGTCTTTCGTAACTAAAAATCACAAAAATATACAAGTTCACATCCAATAACATCTCACCCAAAGGATCATTTGACAAATAACTTCATGAACTGTTGGCTCCCAGGGATATTAAGCATCCAGTTGGGGAAGTAGGCAGTTCTCCGTGAATAGTAAGTACCTCAACAGAGTTCTGTTGGTTCTCCTTGGGGCGTGTGATTTGGTCCAAGGCTGGTTCTAGCGGTAATGATTCTTTGAGAAGGTGCATGCCACACCTACTATGCAGACTATACCTTTCCTTCCATACATCTTGACTGTATTGTGCACAGAGAACTGTGGCGCTAATTGTTACCTGTGATCTGTTTTAGTTTTCCAATTACTGTAATGTTACATTCTGTGTACCCTGAATTGTTACAGTGTGTGCCATATGTATGGCACTGCCAACCACTTGTGGTGCCTTACAAATAAAAGGTAATATTAATAATGATGATGATAATAATAATAATAATAATAATAATAATAATAATAACTGGCTATTAAGCCAGATGTACTAAGCTTGAAAAGTGATAAAATGGAGAGTTATAAACCACCAGCCAATCAGCTCCTAACTGCCATGTCACACGCTGTGTTTGAAAAATGGCGGGTAGTAGCTGATTGGTTGGTGGTTTATACTCTCCATGGGCCTTATTTTGGTTCATTCTTTCTGACAAAATCCTTCTTAGATGGGCAAAACCATGTGCACTGCAGGTGGGGCAGATGTAACATGTGCAGAGAGAATTAGATTTGGGTGGGGTTTTACTTCAAAGTGAGATCTATATTGCAGTGTAAAAATAAAGCAGTCAGTATTTTCCCTGCACAGAAACAAAATTACTCACCCAAATCTAATTCTCTCTGCACATGTTACATCTGCCCCCCCTGCAGTGCACATGGTTTTGTCCATCTAAGAAGGATTTTGTCAGAAAGAATGAACCAAAATAAGGCCCCATGTTATCACTTATGAAGGCTTAGTACATCTCACCCAAACCTATTAACTCACTAAATCAGCTTGTGTTCTTTAGGCCATATTTTTTGTGTGTGCTTTCTGTCAGGATCAAAATTAACAGCTGTCTGTTTAGTCCACACGTTTTTTTGCAGGTATACATTACTTTGTCTTCTTATTAGTTTAACCGCAATTTTATTTTATTTATTTTTGTACTTTATTGTAGTTTATGAAAAAGCTTTGCGGTCACCTACCTTTTGTAATTCATTTCTCTATTATGTGTGCACCTAATACAGACCTCCGCACCTGCAAGCTGCTTGCTCATGTTACCTAGTGTACTTTTTGACATCTGAAGTAATCTTACCAGGTTTCTGGTGCACCTGCTTCACAACAGCTAATTTCCTTGGCACACAGAGATATTTTCTTCATGTTAAGTATTTGTATTTTGGCAGTCGCAGCTTGTGACAAACCCGTGGCAGTGATCAAGTGTAAGAAACATGAAGTATCAATGTTACAGAGCTGGCAAGTGATGAACATCAGATTTTGGCACGTACTGCGATTCATGCTTTAAATTCTAGATCATGTGCATTAAATGAAGCATTCCAAGAAACCTGTATTTAATCATTGTGCCAGGGATATAATCATTTTAAAGGATTACATGAAAGCATGAGAAAGGTGAACTCTTTTGTAGATTAGGTAAAAAAAAGTGTAAATATACCAGCAGTTTTGTTGTATTCTAGAAAGAAACAAATTTCCATTTTTGACTTTATAGTGAAGTGTTACAATGCTGTACAAATTCACTTATTTTCTTTTGTTCACCTTTAGATTTAGAGACTTTGTAGGAAGTGCTGATGCGTGAAAAGAGATTTGAGGATGTAGATTGGGAAGTACTAGGTGACCCTTCAATCATGGGTCTATCTACAGCGTGTGCACAGTTGCCATGGCTATGTGTCCAAAGGCTTCAGGGACCGCAAGTCAGGGCCTAACTTACCTGCACCCAGGTCATAATGGGGTAAATGTACTGAGTCGTAGTAGGAAGCAGTAGCGCCAAGATGTATTATCATCTCTGAAGCCATAAAGGGGGAGTGAAAACTCCACCCTTCGGCGATCAATGACCCACCTATTGCTGATGCACTGTTATTCTCCTCCGGACAGCTCCACTGGGTATGCGTAAGATCTCCCTAGTCTCGTAGATCAGAGCAACAAAACCTGCAGCTGTTGAAATGTTACAGCTGTTGGAACGGTCAGCACTACTGACCATTAATACATTGCCCCTGCATACTAGCATGCTAGCTTGTAGATAGCAACACGTACCGGTAATGTTGCATAGTATGAACTCTGGAAAACTGTGTGGTGTGTAACTGTAAAGTAGCATATTGTTTACTTGTACCACAATGTGACATAATGGGGGAAATTTACTAAGAATACGAATACCTGGTATATACGGCCGCTAATACGAATTTGTATAGCCAGTCTGCACGGATCAGTCAGATCCGTGCAGGCTACAATGTGTAAAGAAAAAAAAAAAAAATTTAAATAAAGAAAAAAAAGCGGCGTGGAGTCCCCCCACAGCCGTAACCAGCACCAGGCTGAAAGACCCGGGGCCGGGAATAAAAAATCAGGGAACCCGGCAAATAGGGGTTCCCCTTTTTTTTTTTAAACCAGCATCAGGCTCCAGGTCTGGGGCTGGTTCCCAAAATACGGGGGACAAAATGACTAGGGGTCCCCCGTATTTTAAGAACCAGCCCCAGGCCAAACCAGCCAGCAGGGTAATACCAGAGCCGGGGGGAGACTTTTTATACAAGTCCCTCCGGCCAAAGCATTCACCCTACCGATCAGTCAGCCTGGCCAGGGGTCCTGGGGGAGTGGGAACCCCCCCAATAAAAGGGGGGTTAACACTGCAGTAATCATTTTTATTGAAGGAACTGCACAACATCTCAAAAGTAGCTGCTGCTCATGAACGAATGACCCCCAAAGCCCTTGCAGCATGCCCAGCATCTGTTCTCTGTCACATTGCAGATTCAAAAATCATAGGCTCCCTGTGGGACTCCATGACTACACAGAATAGCTGCAGGAACGGCAATCCTGGCACCATGTTTTATGCGTACATAATTGCAGTTGCACACCAAGATACATCCCGAAAAACTCCATAACATGCCCGCATTTTTGCAGACACTCCCCCTTACCTCCCCCAAATGGCCTCTTACCCATTCTTTGACTGATTTCTCATGGCAAACAGCATCTGAATGGTATGGTACCTTGGTCCATTTGAACTGCACAGCATACACCGTTTACTGATAATCAACACCGAAGTTGTCACTGCATCTAAATCAGGCCAATGTTGCGCTATCAATATAAAAAATGTTGACATGAGAGAATGTAGACATTAGGTTTAGGTTACGAGACATGAGGATTATAGCTACGCAATAGGAGGAGGTTAGAGTTAGTGCCTAACACTAACACCCCATCAACAGCCTAAGGGGAGGATTGGGGATAAGGTTAGGGCCTTAAAGTTCCAGGTTTAATATTTGAAGAGATTCTAATGAACTGGGTAAAAGACATCATACAGTGTAGTGCAAGGAACTTTTTTCAATATAATTCCCACTGTCTGATAAGCAGAAGTCTGGGAACCGGCAAGGTGGAACGGTGAGTGAAGGGGAGGGAGTTGAATACTGATGGCGAGCTATCGGCACTTCTCACCATCGATAGTTCGCTGTCAGGGTCATTGAATACACCCCTTTGTATCCTTGGGAGTGGTGGATGACCTCACAGCCCCATCTAGCATATAGCTTATTTAGAAAGGACTAACCTTTGCACACAAGGCTTTTACCAGGAATGTTAAAGTAGGGAATATCTGATATTAGTACTATAAAGTGTAGTGTAACTGGAATGCTTATGATAGGCCCTCAGCTTACTCATAATTTACTGCATCAAGCCCCTTGCCTTTATTGTTAACCAGTATGGTTGATGCAATGTCTAATTGTGAACGATGAGTAACATAACATACCTTCCCATTCACCTTCTTCCATTCTGCACCCCCTTCCCCCTCCAACATAGCCACCACCACATCCTTACCTGCCAGTTTCCTTGTGTGCAATAAAAGTTATAATGCAAAAGACTGGTAGTAACAGTATTAGCGCTCAGACATTGCTGCTAAACAGAAATTGTTTATGATTACAAAAAATATTTTTGCACAATAACCATCACAACACTGAAGTGACAATGCTTCCACAGTTGTACAAGTCAAGACTTCATATTATGGGCAGTACGGATGGTGTAATGGTTAGCATTACTGCCTCACAGCGCTGAGGTCGTGATTTCGATTCCCATCATGGCTCTAACTGTGCGGAGTTTGTATATTATCCCCGTACTTGCGTGGGTTTCCTCCGGGTACTCTGGTTTCCTCCCACAATCCAAAAATATATGTGTGCGCTATATAAGAAACTGTTAATAAATAAATATAACAGCAACAAACTGTAATGAATACACACTATATATTTTGGTCCTGTGCAGTATACGGTAACATATGCATAATGTATAATACAAGTGCCCAGTCTGGAACCTGATCCTTAGGGGAGAAGGAGCCACTGGGGGTTTCCTCTGTACCCATGTTGGCCAGTCCAGCCTTCATTCTTCCCCTATCCTAATATGTTATGTATTATATCCAGGGCTTAAAATGGTCCTGGAGAGGTGGTGGAACTTCTCACAAGGAATGGGAGTGGTCACACAATAGAAACTCCACTTAAATTTACAGCACACAGTAGCACAATCACATCGGTATGTAGTGCCCTTGATTCATATTAAATCACACGTTAGTGCCCCTTATACACATAATGTCCACAGTTGTGCTGCTTATACACATCTGTCTCTGTCACTCCAGCAGCTTGCTGTCCATGTTCCTCAGCAGCTCCATGCCTTGTGTCCCTCCAGCAGCTTGACCACCTCTGAGCCTGCTCCTCTTAGTGGCTCTTCTTCACTTCAGCAGCGGTGATGGCATGTCATCACATACGCCGTGCCAGAAGAAAAAGCCACTTGGACAGGCTTTTCTGTTGGAATTGCTGTTCAGGGCTGTGAAAGAGGTGCAACTGAGTTCCCCCTATCATTAGAGGTGGTGGAAGTCAATTCCATCCTGTTCCCCCTCACTTTAACCCCTGACTATATCCTTTTTATAATGTTTCCTTTTTTAAATACCTTTAAAATATTTGATAAAATTCTTCATTATTTTTCAACAAAATACCGTTGTGACTTAGATAAGTATACGCCATCAGTAGTATTTATAAGAGAAGGATCTGTAGTTTCAGAAATGGCATGAAGGTGTAGGCTGTCCTTTGAGCGTCCTGATGCATCTCTAAAGTATCATGCTTGCATGAACAAGAAAAGAGGATTAGGGGCTTGTTTTTCATGTGAGGTTCTAATCATCCCACCTGTGCAAAATGTCCTGCAGTCTTCCCTTTCCCCTTTTGTAATTAGTAATTGCTATGTAATTCAGAAGGTTGAGATGCTCTTTTGTAAGCATTTTGTTTATTTAACAGATCATAATGAAAAAAAAAAAATAGACAACAAGGCCATGTTATGTCATACTACGCAATATACTAATTTGGAGATACTCAATAGGAGATTAGAACTGTAGTGTTTCCCTGTAATTTGCCAAGCATGTCTACCAGTTTTTAGTTTTTGATATGTTATGATAGCTATAGGTAGGCTATCCCAATCTTCCCTTTTCTGTACAAATACAGCAGTAAGTTCAAGCAGTTGTAATCAGTGGCGGAACTTGTGGGGTGGTGAGCCCAGGTGCCAAAATATAATTTGGGTCCCTCCTTCACCCCAACCCAAGTTCACAATATGCAACATGGTAGTGAGTGACAGGGAGGGGTACGGGGAGGCAGAGTGTGACAGGGAGACACAGTGGGTGACAGGAAGAGGGTCACTGGGTGGTAGGGGGCTCCTTAGTCCTCAGGGGCCCCAGTGCACTGTACTTGCTGCACCAATGGTTGTAATATAAAATATGGAGAAGTTACTTGATGTTATAGCTCCTCCACTGATTGCGATCTATGGACTATGGAAACAACCTTTTCTACTTCTAGCTAACAAAATTATTCATCTACAAGGAATCAAAAATGCAGCACAATGATCTGAATATGATGCTTCACAAAAGCCATTAAAAACCTGCAGCAGCTTCCAGTAAAGCAACATTGGGCCACACATATAAAGCACAAAAAGGCTGATTCAGACGATCATCGAATGATTTCTCTCCCCTTCAGTCGCATGCGAGGGGATGTGATCTTGGAATAATCACCTTGCATGTTACCGAGTGGATGCGGGCAGTGTAGGGGGCCGGGCATTTGTCAGGGTGGTGCCTACCCACTCTCTAGGCAGCGAATATACACTGCTTAGCGAGTGGGTCTGAATCAGTCCCATAGTGGCTTTATTCTGCTGGTACACACTGATTTTGGCCAAAGAACAAGGCCAAGTAAGTCAATGCACCAATGCAGTTAAGTCTTTTGAAACAGTGCCGAAACAAAATGGGTTTGGTTCATTGCATTAATAGTGTCTAGATTGACACCAAAAGCTTGAAATACAGAAGGTCAACATGTTATAACGGTCATCACAAGAAAGAAAGGCCGACACATGAAAAGGTCAACATGATTTTTTTTTTTTTTTTTGTGGTGATAATTTTTTTCTTGTAGCACATGGCTTGCTTTTGTCACCAGGCTTTTGGCTTCAGCATTCCAAATCTTAATCCACAGGGGTTGGTAAAGTATGAAAAAATAATATTTTTTTAAAATAAGAGTGTGAAAAAAAATCATGTCAACCGTATGATCAGTATCATGTTGGCCTATTTATCATGTTGACCCACCTAACATATGTCAAACAATAGTGGTTGTACTATTTATTGACAACTTAAAATCTGGATAACCACAAAATGGTATACTGGTGGCTTGTATATATGGCTGCACGTTGCTCTGTTCCTACCTCCCATATAATAAGCTACCCACAAATATAAAAACAGCTGAAAGCAAAATGAGAGAAGCTAAGAAGGGTCATCACACCATGGCAATGGTTATTTAGCAGGTCTGCTTGCTCTATATCCTCTCAGTAGAACTGCTGGACCCAGGGAGCACACCTGCTGATGTCATCTATGTTCCTCCTATGGTGATCCCAAGATTCCCAAATTCCTTCTTGATGATAGCAACTGTCATCAAACATTATAGGGACTGATGGTGGGCTCATGCGCATTCGTAGGGTCATTTATGCGCATGTGCATACGCTGGGTGTGTGCGGCCACGGCGAACAGATGCCCAGCAGGGCCGGCGCCACCACTAGGCAAATCTAGGCATTTGCCTAGGGCGCCGGCCACTGGAGGGCGGTATTTCGCCCCCCCTTGCCGCCCGGGTACCTGTCCTGCGGCGTATATGTGCGTAAAAGCTGGCCGCACGCTGATTGGCTGAGTGCGGCCAGTGTTTCCAAAACAGAAGCGCTTCCGCATAGCCCGGCGGATAGCGCTTGTTATTTCTTATTGACTGCAGGGACCCCCCGCTGCCGCCAGCTTTACAGCGCCGCAGGACAGGTACCCGGGTGGCAGACACCGGGGCGCCCCCACCCCGACTTGCCTGGGGCGCTCTGGTGCCTTGCACCGGCCCTGATGCCCAGCATTTACTGGGCATTCCCATGTAAATGCTGGGTGTTCCTATGGTAATCGAGTCATGATGTCGGTGACGGGGGCGGGCAGCTGACATCACCGGATGTCAACTGCCCACCCACTTCCTCCCGAGGGTGCACACAAATCTAAGTGACCTGAGAGCCACTTAGATATGCGTGCACGTTGCACATCATTCGATGGTTGGCGACCATCGAATGATGTGGGTGTTCACCCACAGGCTGTGAATAGATGTTTATGTTAAACATCCATTCGTAGGCCCTGCGTGCGAACACACGCTGCAAGGGAGGCAGGCGGGTGGCATGGTTTGGTGGCCTCGCAAGGCTGCGTATTCGCAGCCTTGCAAATCATCCAGAATAACCCCCATAATGTGTGGCAGTGGTGTGCGGTGGGGTGAGGCAGGTGAGGCACAGCCTTTCCTGTCATACTAGCGTATATGCCGGCATTTTGAATTTCTAAAGCATGTAAAAAATACAAAATATATAGAAAAAATCTTATTTTTATTATTGTAATCATTTTTATAGTCAAAACTCTGGAGTAAAGTGTATGACAGGTGAGGCAGTGCCTCACCTGGCTACCTTTTCTGTTCATCTCTTATCAAAACTCAGCGAGTCTCCAGCAGTGTATACTGCTGCACATGTGTATAATGCTGGCATGTACCCCATGGTTCATATTTTGTGTGCAAATCTGGCTCTGGTACTTGCCAGGTCTTGAGCCATTTACCTCACCGCACATCCCTGATGTATGGACACTTTTGCATAGTGGGCCTCTTCACACCTTGCTAGAGGTGTGCCAAGGTTAGTCCAGTGAAATTGGCTATGTCGAGATAAACCAAAGTGGTTTGCAGTAGTACATAGGGCCCACTGATCTCAGAGTTTTACATATACCAAAGAATATTTTTTTTCAGAGAACAAACCATGGGGTAACTTCAGAATGAATCTCTGGGCCAAGTACTAAACTGACATTAAAAACAATGTTATAATCCACTCCAGATACAGTTTTGCTATGGGTTGAGTGAAGATTATGTCACATATTTTTGTGTTTCAATAATAAGCATTTTGCAACTAAACAATCACTATAGCTCATGCCGCTCTCTTCAAAATCATTGTACTGTATGGTTGACATGTTGGAAAGCTGGATGATTTATCCCATACATCAATTTCCAAAAGTTCTAGTGCAAAATAAAGCATGGATAAGACACAATGGGGAAGATGTATTAAGCCTAGAGAAGAGATAAACTGGATATAAAGTGGAGATAAAGTTAAAGGAGTGCAGTCAAAGGAGGGGAAGGTTACCAATGGAGTACCCCAGGGATCATTCTGTACTTGGACCAGTGCTTTTTAAATATCTTTATTGGAGACATTGCAAATGGAATTGAGGGTATAATGTGCCTTTTTGCAGATTACACAAAGATAGGCAACAGGGTAGACACACCAGGAGGGGTAAAACAAATGACTGATGATCTAGGTAGATTAGATGAATGTTTAAGAGCATGGAAACTACAGTTTAATGCCAAAAAATGCTAAATCATGCACTTGGGTCTCAAAAAGGCCAAGTGGTTCTTATCTACCGTCAAATTCTATGTTTCTATGAGATAAAGCACCAGCCAATGAACTATGTTTGAAAATGACAGTTGGGAGTTGATTGGCTGGTGCTTTATTCCTTTTACTTTATCTTCACTTTACCTGTTCTCCAGGCTTTATACATCTGCCGCATTGTACCTATTTCACTTTAATATGATTGTATTGGGGAGAGTATCAGGATGCCGGTGTTCGGGATGCTTGCGGTCAGATGTCTGACAGCGGTTCCCCAATGCGCAGGGTCCCAACAGTATTGTAACCCTCCTCCACTTCTCCTAACACTTCTTTCCTTCAGCTTAACCATAACGCCACCTCTTTACAACCTAACCCAAACTGTACCCCTTAGTTATTAACCCTCACTTCTTCCTAATCGTACCCCTTAGTGCCTAACCCTCCCTCCTTGGAGCCTAACCTAAACCCTAAAAACCCTAAACATAACCTAAAAATTATATGCAAAATACAAAGAAGACATTAGAAATATTTTCTTTGTATTATTGTGATCATTTTTATTGTCAGAACTCTGATGTATACTGGATTATAACAGAAGAGGCACTGCTTCACCTGCCTAGCTTGTCTACAACTTTCCAGCAGCACTATATAGTGCTTCACCTCTGTGTAATGCTCACATGGACCATCAGGTTCATACTTGTGTCTGTAACTCTTCCTCTGGTACTAGTCAGCGGCTTCTCAGCCATTTACCTCACCAGATGTCACATGTAAGGCCCATGCTGAAAGTAGTAGACATACTCTAATACTAAATCATTTCCATTCAGGCATAATTCATTACTGTGCATTAGTATTTGCAGCTTTCTGTTTTTTGCCATTTCTTTATATAAATAGGTTGTGCCTACAGTACGTATGGAAAAGTAACTTCATTTGACAAACATGAATTGACAGACTAGAATTTTTGATATAAAGTTTTTATATTTAAATAGAAAGGCGAGAAGATCAGCTTCCTGGCGTCTTCTAAAACCTTTGTGTCTTACATGCTAAGCATCTTTTTAGCTGAATTGACTTGGTGCCCTCCACCAGGTGAAAAGGCTTCCTTACAAACCTAAAAACAAATGATGCCCAAAAGGGGCAGTAATTCGCTATTCCAGCCTGAATTGCTGTCCTCATAATGAACTCTGTAATGCAAAAGGATGTCTTTATGTAAAACTAAACACAAGTGAAAAAGGCTTCCTTCATTGGTTATTGCATACTTTTTGTCCTCTTTTTTAGTCGACTTTTTGGCAAAATACTGCATCTTCAGCCAGGAGAAGTTGGCTGAGTATAAAAGGGCTTTTGAAGCGGTAAGTGTAAATTCAGTCTCCTTTCTTTTCCTCTTCTCTCCCCTCTCCCTTCTCTCCTCCTATGTCTGTAGACAGTTAAGCAGAAATAATAAGCACCGCTGCTTGTGGTGCACGTCCCATGAATTACTTGAACATCAAATGTAACTTTAGAACGGAGGCACGCTTTATTCTTTTTGTAGAACCGTTCCCAAATCCATTCTTTATTTACATGTCGTGAGCCTGAGCGATGCACAGCCATTTAGAACACACACAAAAAAAGAAGAGGCCATTAAACAAATTAAAAGGAGTGGGGCGACTAATACAGTAGTCTTGGAATCTGCAATTTGATTAGTCTGAATTTAATACACAATAGCTGCGCCAAAGCGGGAGGGTAGACTAAACCGCTCCTTAATATCCTTGTACAATTAAATTATGGTGATAAACTTACCATTCTTTAGTTGTAGAAAGTTCCATTATCTAAAATAGCAGGAGTATGTTCTCATTTTTTACTTTGCCATTGAAATGCAATGTATTATGTGTAAAGCGTTTCATCATTATGTATTTTACTATTTTTATAACCTTTCTTTTCACAACTATAAAAGAAATGAAAAATTACGTCTGGTTACTTCTAACAATTACAATTAAGGAGCTGCATGTTAAATGATCAGTGTGGCAACAGGTAAATCCGGAGGAACACTTGACTGCATAGGGATTATCATAGGGAATGCGTTAAATTGTCTGCACGTTGGCTGGCTATATATGTTGTTTAACATGTACCAGTTTTGGGTGGGTTGGGTATGTTACAGTACATGGACAGTTATAATGTCTAAACTGATCATGCTGGCATGAAAATTTCAAAGTGGTCATAATGTTGACATTAACCATGTAGACAGTGATGAAATGTTAGAATGTGTATATCATGTATAATGTATATCATCCATGGTGAGCAAGTGGTCACTTACCTGCTTTAGATGGCTGCGGCAGCATCTTCTAGATCTCGACAGTCATGTGACCACCACTTCCTGGTCAGAACTGTAATACAGCGGCATTCCATTAAGCATTTTTCTGCTATCCCTAACTCTGATCTCTATAGCTAACCTTACATCTTGTGCCTAGCTATTACCTCCTACTGCAGCCTAACCCTAACCTCTACAAATAGAAAATGGTGTTAAATATTCAGTTGCAGATCCCTTCCCTATTTTATAATGTTCTACGACTTAACAATGTTTTGTGTACTGTGTCTTTTTTGCTAGTACTAAACTCCAATAAAAAAAAGGACACCATTTTTTAAAAATAAGGCCTTTCGCTATAGACCAGTGGTTCCTGGGGTGGGGGTACTTGAGGACCAGGGTTGGGAACCACTGCTATAGACAAAAATGGTAATGAAATATTTATCATTTTTTATTATGAAGAGGCAGTACAGAGAACTGTAATTTTTTTGCTGGGACTTATTGTCCACCTGTCAAAAGAATGTTAAAATAACAGACACAGAAAAGTAGAACTTTATTATACACACACAAACACACACCTCACTTTTACACCAATATACTTACTGACCCAGGGTCCAGCGCTGACTCCCTCACAGCTTCTATAGCACTGTCCCAGCACTACAGAGGCTGCTAGTGGCTCCATGGAGACGCATCGACCAACCACGCTAGCAGCTTTTCTGCATATATATATATCAAGAGATGGGGGGTTGTGACCTTTTCTGCGCTGTAAGATTAGCCGCACCTCTAAATACCTCGCTGTTAATAGAGGTATGAAATAGACATAGAGAAAGAAGAAGTATAGAGGTGCGCTGGTAAGTTTCACCCAAATTGCGTACACATTGCTAGAAAAATATTTATAAATATATTTTGTACAATAATATAAAAACAATTGGTATTCCCACAAATAATTGCATCACATTTATTCCGATGTTTGATACCATTTTTGACAAATGTTTTTCCTGAAAGACCCTACGTGTTTCGTCCTGGAGGGACCTCTTCAGGGGTAACAAGGTATCGATCAAAAATGTGTTCGATCCTAAATGGTAGATGGACCAACAAGGGTCAGCACCCTAGAAGGGGTGTTGACTGTTTGGGTATCCTCAGCTTAGGGAGATAAAAAATATCCAACTGATATCTTCACCAAAATTTACATTCTTGACTTAATGCATGGTTTCTGCATGTAGCTGGGAGAAGGTGTGCAAGAAATGTAGACGGGTAGATGGTGAAGAAAAGTTGATTTATTGTACAAACATGATTGCACACAACGACAGCTGTACACCTTATATATATATATATATATATATATACAGTGGTCGAAGTGGGGCGGTATACGGGGGTATGGCATACCCCCACTTTAATCTGAAGATAAAAAAAAAAGTTTTTTTTCCCCCTCAGGATGCTCTCTGATCACTCAGCAGCACATATTGTGCTTTTGTAATACCCCTGTACAACGGGGCAGTCTGGCAGGGGACGTTGATGGACAGGGGGGTGTCCGAAGGTGCGCACTATATTCACTCTTTACTTTTCCATACCCCCACTTCAAAATTTCCATACCCCCACTTCAAAATTTCCACTTCGACCACTGTATATATATATATATATATATATATGTGTGTGTGTGTTTTATAAATGTGATATATATATATATATATATATATATATATATATATATATATGTTTGATCAGGGAAGAAGCACAGGAAAAAAAGAAAATCTATTATGAACAAATTTATATTGATTTATTATCGAAGTCTACACGACGAAACGCGTCAGGGCGTGGCCTACGACGCTCCTACCCTCCTCACAGCTGATGTCTGGACCTTGGTGACCCTTACACGCCTCCCTGCAAGCCAGCATAGCGGTGTTTCCAGTGGATCCTTGTTCCAGCACCTAAGCGTGAGCAGTCTAGCCTCTGGCTACTTTTATACCTTGTGGTACCCAGTCCACAGTGTTTTTACCTATGGTACGAGTCTTTATTTGCCTGTACCAGGATTTTTTATTATCCATTAAATACTCCTAATATTGCACCATGAAGCGCCTTCTCTCTGCCTCTTCCTAGATCTCCATTTCTCTGTGGATTCCAGAGACTACACCTTAGAGAGAAGCGGCAGCAGGTTGAAAAACTGACTTTGGTGCTAACCTTCCCTCAGTTGAATTATTGGGGGATTTTTACTGGTTATTTGGTTGACACACATTTGGCGCAGAGGTTCACGCCTGTTTCATCCATATATATATATATATATATATATATATATATATGTTTGATCAGGGAAGAAGCACAGGAAAAAAAGAAAATCTATTATGAACAAATTTATATTGATTTATTACTTTGATTGACAAGGAAGTTGTGAAATATTATGTCTTCAACTTTCTTAACAGCCATTTCATCACTGAAATGAATTTCAAATAACTGATTAGTGATCAATCTTGACAAAACAGGGAATACTAGAGGTCAAGTTAACAGGATAAATACCAACTACAGTATCTTGTACGTGCTGCCTCCATGTACCACACATAAACCTATTTCAAGATTCAGTTTTTTCTGAACCTTATTTTTGTGATCAAAGAACTAAAATTTTATTAAATGTTTTAACTTAAGAAAAGATGACATTTTCCATAGCAATCATTCCAAAGGGCTATACGAATTTATGTATGACTTATTTTTCTTTTAAGATGGATACTAATGAAGATGGATACTTAGACTGTCTGCAAGTCCTCATGGCCCTAAAAGAAATTGTTCCAAAGAATGCCTTAAGTGATGCTGAAGAACTCTATGTGTATCGGGTAAGTAAACACCACAAAAAATAAATTCACTGTGATAAATGACCAGGGTATTATAAAATAAGGAAACCCCTGTCCAATATCATACACGGCGCCATGGACCACTTGTGGTGCTTTATAAATAAAATGTAATAGCAATGTAATAATACACCCAGCTGTCCAGATTTTCTTAGGACTATCCTGATTTGTGGCAATCAATAGGGTTGCGGCAACGTGTTTGGTTGTGTGGCTTTAGCAAAATGTTACTGTGTTTTACATATTGGGGATGTTATGAAACCTGTCCTAATTTGACCTGCAATGTGGGAAGGTATTTCATATGTTGCTTATTCAATATACATTAATATTGGCTCCTTTGGTTAATCATTTTGTTTTTCTATGTTCAGTCTTTGTTCAGTGGAATCAGCTCTCAGTAATTTTTTGGGAAACAAATTTATACCATAAACGAGCTATATATATATATATCAACTTATGAAATGCAGAGTTGTTACTTAATGCTAATATTTTTACAGAACATCTTAGATATATAAGATATAAACAATGTATTTATATGACCACCTACAGTACATTCATAAACATCTGTTATTGTTATGATAACTGTCCAAACCTATTTTATGGCTTTTTGAGCAGTTACGGCAGCGATAATGCGAGGTACAGTCTACTAATACCACTTTCAGATATGCCACCCGGCAATTACCCGGCATTTTGAGTGGCGAGTCATTTTGCGGGGTGCAGTCTGACCCTCTTTCTCACTGAGCAGCAAATTACTGGTGAATTGCTAAATTACATGGGTATTTCTTCAGTGTGAAAGGGTCAACCTGGGTCGCAAATCCCGGGTTGATGACCCGGGTCCTAAATTTAAGACTCGGGTTGACCGTTTCGCACTGAACAATATATTGGCTTATCTATGGCATAACTATATGCCATAATGCAGCCCTTTCATGTTCCCAGCATAGGGGATGCAAACTGTTTTTCAGACTGTTTTTCAAACAAATAAACAGCCACGACTAAAGACAATAAACAGAAGTGTTTTAAATCCTGCACCTAAAGAACAGAGTGTAATGCATTGTTTACCGAACTTACTGGAGCATTCAGTAAAGAGTTTGTTGGACATTAGAAGACACATAGGTGCACTATTCTATTAAATGCAAACAAAATGGATTCACCCTGTTTTTTTTACCAAGTTTCTTTTCTTGATCACATCAATTACAGAGCATCCTCTCACCAAAAAAAAACACGTTCCAGAGAAAACACCATATTCACAATTGAAACCATGAAAATGGGTCATTTATCAGGGATTTTTTTCTCCCTGCAAAAGTTAGTCACTTTGCACTAGGACAAGCTCTCTTTTACTAAGCTAAAGTATATTAATAAACCACTCTAAGACATCATGAAATAATTTTAACTAGATCGGAGCATCTTCACAGTTTTCGTCATTTTCACCAAAAAAGTGAAACTTCAGGCCTCTTGCCAGAAGATGTTGACTCAGATCAAAAAGCTTTTGCACGTTTCTTATTCAGGTCAAGTCACAACTTTCCCACACTAGCTGATTTTGAATTTCTCAATTTCAGTTTTTTCACTCCGCCCTAATATATATATATATATAGAAAAAACCGTAGTACAGGTGGCGCTGATGATTTTCAAGTCTCTAATGAGTCCAGCAATGTTAGCCCTTTAAACAAAGAGGCACAGAAGTTTCACCAAAGTCCAATGATATAGACTGCAGCTCCCTCAATTGGAAAATGACCAAGCATCCAGGGTCAGGACGTATGAATCTAGAGAAAATATAGAACAGAGGGGCGCTCCATGGTGCATGTAAACGATATATTTATTATGGAGGAACAAACACTCCTTAAAAAGGATAAAAGCAATTGCTCGTACCAATAAAAGAACAGTGTGGGCTGGTTACCACATGATAAAACAAACAATACCACGGCAAATCTGCTCCAACCGCATCTCCACTGGCATCAGGTCGACAGGGACTCGCAGACGCTGGGTTGCGCCGACAGGACTCGGAAACCGGAGGCCGGGGACACAGGCAGAAGACAGCGCCGGGACACAGTCAGCACGGGTATCACTGACCAAGCCCTAACATGTTTCGTCAGAGACTTCGTCAGAGGGCGAAGTCTCTGACGAAACATGTTAGGGCTTGGTCAGTGATACCCGTGCTGACTGTGTCCCGGCGCTGTCTTCTGCCTGTGTCCCCGGCCTCCGGTTTCCGAGTCCTGTCGGCGCAACCCAGCGTCTGCGAGTCCCTGTCGACCTGATGCCAGTGGAGATGCGGTTGGAGCAGATTTGCCGTGGTATTGTTTGTTTTATCATGTGGTAACCAGCCCACACTGTTCTTTTATTGGTACGAGCAATTGCTTTTATCCTTTTTAAGGAGTGTTTGTTCCTCCATAATAAATATATCGTTTACATGCACCATGGAGCGCCCCTCTGTTCTATATTTTCTCTAGATATATATATATATACAGGTCGAGTATCCCGTATCCGAATATCCGTTATCCGAATTATTCCGAAATACGGACATTCCACAAAGTGAAAAAAAAATTATTTTTTGCTAAAAACTCACTGGGGACATTTGTAACAGCATCACTGGGGACATGATATGTAACTGGCACTATATATGTACAAGAAAATGGTTGCTTGGCATTCAAATTCAGTGCTGAGATAGTATACACATTTTGTTTCCCGTTTTGAAACCTTGTTTTTTGAACAATTAAAATATATTTGTGTGTATTTTATGAGGTAATAAAATATATTTGTGTGTATATTATGTGTTTATACAGCATAAATGCAAGATACTTCAAAATACATCATTGAAATATTAAAATATTCTGAAATACGGAATAATCCGTTATCCAAAATTCTCCTTGTCCCGAGCATTTTGGATAAGGGATACTCAACCTGTATATATATATATGTGTGTGTGTAAGAGCGGGGTCGGCACTCTGGAAGAAAAGATCAATGCCTAGGTGCCCTCAAACATTTTATATATTACCAATCCGTGGTTGCTGATGAGCTTCCTACGGAAACAGAGGCGGCACTCAAAGGACTTCAATAGATGTTTATCGTAGAAAAAGGTGCATGTATAGAAGACAACGTTTCAAGGCCTACATTGGCCTTTTCATCAGGTCATATATCTTGCATAGTGGATAAATTGAATGAATCCACTTATTCACTTATTCATTCAATTTATTTAGGGTGTTAACATCACTCATTAGCTGTGTATTATTTCTGCAAAGGCACCCAGGTGCATCGACTCATACACCGGGAGTGCCAGGTCGCCTTCCTGTATATATATATATATATATATATATATATATATATATATATGGTACTCTTTACCTAGAACGGCGCCCATCACGGTGATCGCGACATCGCGGGCAGTACATAAACGGCCGCGACGCGATGCCCGCGATCACCGCGATTTTCCCATAGGGAACAATGTTAAAAAGCCAGATTGACCGCGATTTTGCATTCAATGCCTCAATGCCCGCGATTTTCACATAGGAATCAATGTTAAATGGGCTACAGAGCCCAAATAGGCAGAATTAACCCTTAAATGTCCCCCCAATTTTTGTACGCCACCCCACGATCCACGCGAACCCGAAGCGTGGCGAGCGCAGCGAGCCCGCGAGGGGCGGCGGTACGCGTCCTCCGACCTTTTCATGCCCTACTATCCACGTCGGCGTGGAGTTGAGAATAGAATAGTGTGGCGAGCGCAGCGAGCCACCGAGCCCGAAGCGTGGCGAGCGCAGCGAGCCCCGCGAGGGGACGCGGATACCTTCACAGGTAAACGCGTCCCCTCGCGGGCTTCACAGGTGTCCGCTTTTCGCCACGGATACCTGTGAAGCCCGCGAGGGGACGCGTATAACTGTGAAGGTATCCGCGTCCCCTCGCGGGGCTCGCTGCGCTCGCCACGCTTCGGGCTCGGTGGCTCGCTGCGCTCGCCACACTATTCTATTCTCAACTCCACGCCGACGTGGATAGTAGGGCATGAAAAGGTCGGAGGACGCGTACCGCCGCCCCTCGCGGGCTCGCTGCGCTCGCCACGCTTCGGGTTGGCGTGGATCGTGGGGTGGCGTACAAAAATTGGGGTGACATTTAAGGGTTAATTGTGACTATTTGGGCTCTGTAGCCCATTTAACATTGATTCCTATGTGAAAATCGCGGGCATTGAGGCATTTTAAAGTAAAATCGCGGTCAATCAGGCTTTTTAACATTGTTCCCTATGGGAAAATCGCGGTGATCGCGGGTACACGATTTTTATGTACCCGCGATTTACCCGCGATGCCCGCGATGACCGCGATTTTTTACCCCCGACGCCCGCGATTCTAATCGCGGGCGCCGTTCTAGGTAAAGAGTACCAATATATATATATATATATATATATATATATATATATATATATATATAGTAAATGTGTGTGTGTATATATATATATATATATATATATATATATATATATATATATATATATATACACACCAGTTACAGTGGTCAGCACGCTCCTTTAACTCATCCAGTGCCTGGGGTGTCCATCCAATGGCTTGAAAAGCCAAACATAAACGGGTGTGATATAATACTCCGACAGTCGGGATTCCGACAGTCATTAGTCAGACGTCGGAATCCTGACTGCACAGTGTGGGGAGCGCAATGAAGCCCCTTGTGGGCTCGCTGCGCTCACCATGCTGCGCTCGCCACGCTGCGGGCACGATGGCGAGCTGTGCTCGCCACCTATTTTATTCTCCCTCTATGGGGGTCGTGGACCCCCACAAGGGAGCAGTCGGGATTCCGACGTCGGAGTACTGACTGTCGGAATCCCGACTGTCGGGGAGCCGTCGGGTAACCACATAAACAGCGGGTATATATCAGAATGCACTCACCAGGACTTCTTTAGATTATGCTTTAATTTCTCACATGGGTTACAGCGACAGTTGTCAGGTCATGTGAAATGGAAGGCCAATATGCAAGTTGAATGCACTAGCACATAATATTTTGCAACCCCCCAAGCATGATGCGGATTATAATTACCATTGTTGATTACTGGCATACTCATTATTTTGTTCATTAGATAAAGAGCATTACCACAGCATTCACAGTGAGTCTCCATGTTCTTTCTATGTCCCTTGCTAGGTACATGGTGGCAGAGAGCCAAGAGCACCCAGTGCATGCTATAATAGGCATGTAAAGCAATCCCTCTGGTATCTTAATTCTTAATTGTCCTGCCATGGCAAAGGCTGAATACTATTCAGACATCAAACAGATATCATATTACCACAAGTTGGTTTGAGTTTGTTAAGACATAAGCTAAACCCATTGGGAGGTAATCACACTGTAGCATTGGACCAACTATGTGTGTCATGGGCCAGCATTCATATTGCCATTATAAAACATCTATTCAGTAATGTCTGCCATTGTCGGTTCATTGCATTGACTTTATCAGAGCCATTTTGTCCATCTGTCAACATTATTGTATTCCATCCCTCAATCAGACTAAAAGAGAGTGTATTATCTTATAGGCTTTGACCTTATTTCATAAATGTCCTTCCTGTAAAAAAATAATAATGAATCAGTAAAGCATTATTGTGTGTTTGCTTTGTTTGTGGTTTCTTTTCTTCTGAAACGTAAAACCACAAAGGTAGCGCAGCATTTTCTGCAGCCCGTACGTGTGCCTCCAATAAACATCCCTTTTATTCACCGGTTCCATGTTTTGTTTAGCGCATAAAATAAACAAAGTTTTCAAAGAGAAGATAGAGACAGAATGAGGTAGCTGGGGTGGGATACACATATCTGTCTACATAGACATCACCTGGGTATAATGGAGTTTTTAAGGAACACTTTGTTGTTGCGAAAGTCTGCAAGAGGGAGAACCAGAGTTCTGTGGGTTTGCTCTCAATACTTAAAACACAAAGGCAATTGGCTGGAAAAAAAAAGAGTTTTGTTTGCGAAACAAAGCTTTGTAGGTCACAACCATAGGGTTTTCCATAGAATGGATGCATTCAGAGCAAGGAATATGAAAGGCCCTATAATTAAACTTAACATAATACTCTCTCTATTAGTATTTTAAAATTACCTTAAACAAAGTTGACGTGAAAGTTCCTACTAGACTTTCATGCAAGAACACAATTGTTTGTAATGAAAGCTGGGATAGCGAAGAAAGTGAGGAGGTGGGAGATTAAGGTAAGTTCTTTAGCTTTTTTATTTTTCTTCTGACAGTAGTAAAAGAAAACATAAAGCACTCAGGTGGTACCAAACCCCGCAGCGCTGAAATTGTTGGGCATCTGTTATCAGCTTTGAGCTTCAACTTGTCATTCAGATTTGTTGTCATAGTACATATGCACGTAACTTGCAATGCTACCTAATTATGAAGGCCAGGATCACACTTTCGTTATTGGGCTGCATTTAGCAGGCAATTTTTTTTAGTTCAAGTCAGTTTTGTGTAACTACAAGTTAAGTAATGTGAACCCTGATATTGGTTACAATTTTCAGCTGCAACACAGGATGAGGATGCATGAGTGGATTTCTTTATAGCAATATTGTGTTTTTCTGCAAGAGCAGATAGGGGGTGGAGTATGACAATACCGGTGGTGACCATCCTGATGGTCACAATACTGACTGTGGAATCCTTATGTTCAAAGTTTGAGTATTCTAACCCGTCACTCCTGTAGCCTAACCCAAACTCTCCCTGAAGGCAGCCTAACCATAACCCCCCTCCCACAGCCTAACCCTGACCTTCCCTACCCTCAGCCTAACCCTAACCTTCCCCTCTAGTGTCTAACCCTAACCTAACACTCCTTATCGGCATATGCTTGTATTTTGACCTTCAGGGCTCTGCTGCTGGTATCGTGACCATCGGGATGGTGACCACAGGGATCCTTATGTTAGAAAGTTAAAAATATAGGGCTTTACTTTGCTAACATTGTAAGATAATTTGTTTAAAGTGGAAGACAGAGTGATGCCACCAAAACATCAGACAGCTATTGTGGCAATTCCCCATTATCCCAGTGCCAGGATATTGGAGAAATCCAACATGTTGGAAATGCTTGATTCATGACCAAAAATGATCATTGATATGCACCGATCTGCACAACCAGGCCATAGATATATGGTTCACATTAGTTTGCTTGTACAGATGGAGCAGCCATCAGCCAGCCTGCTCCATCGCCAGATCTCCTCTGCTAGTGCAGGCTGGCAGATGGCAGCTCCGTCTGATGGAGACTCGTGAGCACGTCCCCATCAGGAAGGCGGTGGGGAGCGGCTTCCCTGCCCATCTCCACTTCAGGGAGACGGACAGGGGATCGGGGGGGGGGGGGGGGTGATGGGAGCGGAGGGCTTCTACAGCCTCTGACAGAATGGGGTGCGCGAGCGTCTCATGCGCACACGCCCCCTAATGTCCTCTGGTGGCGGGTGGCAATTGGCGATACAGTTGCCAAGAGCTGCACAAATGAGAGCTGCTCCATCTGTTTGTTCCCATCAGAGGCATATGGGCCCTTATTCTGATTGACTCGGATGACTCCGAATGCAGACGGACGGCCGATGGTTGGTTTTTGCACATGTGCAGAGGCGTATCTGCGTATGTGCGAACGCCGCGCACGTCCAAATATGGCGTGAATTATGTACAATCCAAACAGGGGGTGGAAAGGGGGCGTGAAGGGCTGTTGGGCTCCTTACCATATGCGTATGCCCCGCGTTTCATGGGCATTCCCATGAAAACGCTGGGCGTACGTATGGTAATCCGGCCATGACGCATGTGCACGGAGAAATGCCCGAGTGGTCTGGAGCACTCGGTGCTGCCTGACCACTCGGTCCAGCATTCGATGGTCGGTGTTTCCCACAGAAGGAGGAGGTGTTCACATGAAAAATCCACTCGTGGTCCATTCGGTCGGCATCTTACCGCATACGGACAGTGTGAGCGATCCGTACGGAAGGCGGGGCTAAAAACACTCGGTTCCTGTCCGAAAATACGCATCCGACTGAATCAACTACAATAAGGGCCATGGTTTGTAAAGCCAACCTCAGTGGGCAGGGAATGTATAATAGTACATACTGTACATATCACGTGCATGTATAGGTGATAGTACAAAATAAATCCTGAATGTTGTTCATCCTGTGTGCACACAAACTATTTCTCTGATTACTACCACTCAGATTATTTCATTTTAAAGCTTGTTTTGTTTACTATGCTAATGCAGCTTGTGTTTGTGGCAATCAGAGCTCATTATCTGCCCTTCCAAGCTCAGCAATCTGCTCTTGTTCAACCTTCATCTCAGCTCTATCCATCTCCTCTATTCCAGATACTAGAGATTGTGGACTATTATGTAACAGATGGCCTAACAGACCTGCGACTCTTCGCTGTGCTGGCCAGCTTGGCGCAGAAAATAGCAGCACTAGAGTGAGTATTCAAAGGCATGGACGCTCATTAGTGACAAAGGCATTAAACAGGGAGCAAACTGCTTCATCACTAAAAAGTGTAATTAAAAGACTGGGATGGCTCTCCAGTGCCGAGATGTCTCTTAATGCAAGATTAATCAAACCAGGCTTTAATACATGATTGTGCTTAGCCACAAAAGAATAACTACATGTAACATATACAAATTCCAGGACATACATGATTCTAAATGACACTAATATGGTATCCAGCCTCACATGTGTATTCTGCCCACCAAATGATAGAATATGAATGGAAGAGTATGGGTGATAGTGTCGACAAGAGGAAGGTCGACATGCATTAGGTCGACCACTGAAGGTTGACATGCATGTCTGAAGGTCGGCATGGGGTCGACACAAGCATTAGGTTGACAAGGGGAAGGTCGACAGTCAAAGGGTCGACATGGGGCTTTTCACTTTTTGTACGTGAATGTCGACACAGTTGACATGGACACCATAACGTAGCACTGATACGCTCGCCATGCTTCAGGCACGGTGCCTTGCTACTCTCGGGCACACTATTTTATTCTCCCTCCACGCCCTGGTGGATGGAAGGGCATGAAATACCGCCTGTCGTCACATCGGTTCAAAGAAAAGTGTAAATCCCCATGTCAACCTATTGACTATCAACCTTCCCCATGTCGACCTAATGACCCTGTCAACAAAGCCAATGTCAACCTTCAGACATGTTGATCTTCATGCATGTTGACCTTCAATGGTTAATCCAATGCATGTCGACCACATGCATTGGATTGACCATTGAAGGTCAACATGCATGAAGGTCAACATGTCTGAAGGTTGACATTGGCTTTGTTGACAGGGTCATTAGGTCGACATGGGGAAGGTTGATAGTCAATAGGTTGACATGGGGATTTACACTTTTCTTTGAACCGATGTGACGACAGGCGGTATTTCATGCCCTTCCATCCATATGGTCCCTACTGTCGGGACCATATACTGAATGGAAATACATCATACCTGGATACACCTTATCACCAGAAAAACAACATTACAGTAAATACAGGGTATTGTATATGGAAATACATAACAAAATATGCCTGACCAGCAAACCACTGGGAGCTTCCCATGCTGCACCTCAGACATTAGCAATCATCTGCCCTGACCTTTTCATAGCCCCACTATCCACGTCGGCGTGGAGTCGAATTTATATAGTGTGGCGAGCGCAGCGAGCCACCGAGCCCAAAGCGTGGCAAGTGCACCGAGCCCCGCGAGGGGATGCGGAATAATAATAATAATAATAATGTAATGCTTTTTTTATCAAGGTGCTAGGTGAGAACAAAATACATGTGTAAAGAGGCTTACCTAAATAATGACTGTCTCCAATCGTGACCCACGCCGTGGGAGGCGCTGTAAAATGACATCATCCCCAGTCGGCATGCGTGCCGGGGGCACAAAGGGAGGCCCGTCCGTGTGAACCAATGGTAATGCTGCAATGTTATGATACTGTAACAAGTGATAAAAAGCAAATTACACTACAATACAACAATAAAATAACATAATGTGCTAAAGGTATCAAAATTCATTGCTGTCAATTCATGCGGTGACCATGAATAAAGTGATGTTACCAAAATATACGTGATGTGACGCAAAAGGATTATAAGTTGCCTAGACTAAAATATCAAATAAAGTTCTCAAGTTTATTACATATATATATATATATATATTTATATATATATATATCTTACAGAGAAAAATGAGGACACTCACCGGGCTTCATATATGGATAGATAACTTTTTCTTTTTAATCCATCTTCAGCAGTTCACAGACATATAGGCCCTTATTCAGATCGGCACGGTACGGCCCGCGTGCGGCCGTACCGCCGATGTTTGTGGTCTGCACATGCGCAGAGGTCATTCTGCGCATGTGCAGCCCCCTTCGCCGCAGACGGATTTCGTCCGCCGCAAAGGGGGCGGATAGGGGCGTGAGGGGCTTCATCCCCTCATTTCCCTATGTGTACGCCCCGCGTTTCATGGGCGTTCCCATGCAAACGCGGGGCGTATGCATGGTAATGAGGGCATGACGCCCTCATTACCATGACATGGGGGCGGAAAGCTGACGTCGCCGGATGTCAGCTTTCAGCCCCCATACAAGCTACCACACGGACGATTGTCCGTGTGGTCTCAGCTTGCGGGAGCTGCCGCGGCGTGCGGCCCTGCCTTCGATGGTCGACGACCATCGAATGCAGGGGGCAGCTCCCACCATGGTGGAGGCGTACGCCTCCACCATTTTTGTGCGGATCGCCAGCCGTCCGTGTACGGACGGCCGTGGCGATCCGTCGGGTGGGCGGCCCTTGGTTTGTGCGGTCGGAGCCCCGTGTGCGGCTCTGACCGCACCAACCAGAATAAGGGCCAAAGTGCAATGTGCATGACAGTGGGCCATGGGCCAACGTTTCGGTCTGCCCCCAGACCTTTGTCAAGGCCCCCACTATCTCCTCCTAAAGTGCATGCACTTTAGGAGGAGATAGTGGGGGCCTTGACAAAGGTCTGGGGGCAGACCCAAACGTTGGCCCATGGCCCACTGTCATGCACATTGCACTTTATGTCTGTGAACTGCTGAAGATGGATTAAAAAGAAAAAGTTATCTATCCATATATGAAGCCCGGTGAGTGTCCTCATTTTTCTCTGTAAGCTATATTGGTATCTGGATTATTCTGGAAGCACCTGAGTTGGCACCCCGGCAGTCGACACCCAGCTGGAGGAGAGTGTGATCCATACTTGGGAATATATATATATATATATATATATATATATATATATATATATATATATACAAATGCTAATGGTCATTGCTGGTACCTTAGAAACATAGATAATCGATGGATTCCTGATGAGGCTAAGCTGTTGAATGCTAAATGATGAGACTTAGAGTAAAATATAAAATAAAACACTGACTTGGATGTGCGACCAGATTTGTGATCTATTTGATCAGCTGCCTTTGTGGCCGACATTATGTCAGGAAAACTGATCGGACATTTAAGGAGAGAGCAGCGGCCCATAGATCAGCCATAAAAATAGCAATCTCCTCTGTCAAAAGCGAACAGCCAGTGGCGCGGTACTTTCTAGAGGCCAAACATGCAGTTTCAACTCTGCGATATAAAATTATAGACCATGTGCCACCACTATCTAGAGGTAGCAACAGATCATTATTATTACTACAGAAAGAAAGCCGGTGGATATACACACTCGACACCCTGACCCCTAAAGGGTTAAATGAAAATCTGGGGTTAAGTTGTTTTTTATAAACAATACAGTTCATCTGGCCTCATCACGTGATTTTTCATGTGACAGATTGGCTGATAATTAGATCAATCTAATACCCCGTTCTCACTGCAGCCAAATTCCCGGGTCTAGCATGTGGACCCGGGAATTTGCTTTTTAACACAGGATTTTTGGCAGTGTGAACGGGTCGCATATCCGGATCTCATACATGGGTAAAACACTTCTTTTTACCCGTGTCTTAGATCCGGGTATGCAGACACGGGTTGAACCGTTCACACTGCCAAAAAACCCGTGTTTAAAGGCAAATTCCCGGGTAGAACTTCTTCACCGCGGAATTTGCCTTGCAGTGAGAACGGGGGTCCAGCGTGGGAGTCCCCGGCATTTTAATACAGGGTACAAGCCGTGTCTTTCTCACTCGCAGTGAGAACACGACATAACAGTCTTATCATTCAGCATCCAACAGCTTATATCATGTTCTCATTGCCGCCCCTGCAAAATCCCGGGTTTTTCTTGACGGATTTTTGGGATGGCACAGAGCTTGTCAGCTCAACAGACCCCCTTCACACTTCACCTCAGACCTGGGAATTTCCCGGGTCTGCCCCTTTCACACTGCTTTCCATGGTCTGCCTTCCAACAAGTGTGTGGAATGTAATAGCAGCTTTGATTGGGTGTTGGGAAATTTGTACAAATTGCTGTGATAGGCTGTTTAAAAGCAGCTTTTATTGGCTGGCTAAAGATGATGTCACATATCACATGATTACATCCCCCAATGAGCTCGTTTTTGTGTGAAAAACCCGGGTCTGTGCTGTTCACACTGCCATACACCTGTGTATTACCCAGGAAAAACCCTGCAAAAAACCCGGGTGTAATTGCAGGGGCATAACACCTGGGAATTTCACAAAGACCCTTTCACACTGAGACAGGACACGGGAATTTTCAGCTTGCCCAGGGAAATACCCGGGTTTTTGCGGCAGTGAGAACGGGGTATTAGCCTCATCAGGAACCCATCGATTATCTATGTTTCTAAGGTACCAGCAATGACCATTAGCATTAGTATATATATATGTAATAAACTTGAGAACTTTATTTGATATTTTAGTCTAGGCAATTTATAATCCTTTTGCGATACAGTCACATCACGTATATTTTGGTAACATCACTTTATACACGGCCACCGCATGAATTGACAGGAATGAATGTTGATACCTTTAGCTCATTATGTTATTTTATTGTTGTATTGTAGTGTAATTTGTTTTTTATCACTTGTAACAGTATCATAACATTGGCGCATTACCATTGGATTGAATAAATAACAAAAATAGAGTACAAATAAAGAGCGCCACAGTTCAATACACATTACAGCTTAAATATAAATAATGAGGACTCAATCAACATACTATGAGGGGCTTGAGGCCAATAATGGAGCGGAGTATGCAGACGAAGATGGTCACTGAGTGTTTGAGTATGGGAGAGCTGTGAGTGAAATGTGAAGAGAAGAGGGCTTTGACAACAGGAGGGAAGAGGGCCCTGCCCGGAGGAGCTTAAAATCTAGTAATACAGTATACATGTTAATACCAATTTATGTTGTATTGTTACCCTTTATGCCAGTGGTTCCCAAACTGTGTGCCGTGGCTCCCTGGGGTGCCTCGGGACACTTGCAGGGGTGCCCTGGGTTGGTGGTCCAGGACCAACTCAAATTATTAATGGTTCATTATTTATGAGTAAAACCAGTGCTGGTGGCTGACAATCATAGAATGTGTACAAACAGAGGCAAATCCTGCCCTTTACCACATAACTGACCCTAAGAATCGCATATAAACCCAATCTAAGTAAAAAAAAATTGGCCTAGGGGTGCCGTGAAAAAAATTCTGATACTCTAGGGTGCCGTGATTCAAAATAGATTGGGAACCCCTGCTTTATGCACATATTGTCATGATCATCATGTTCAATTGCTATATGTTCATATACAAAACCCAATAAAAATCACTTTATTTAAAAAAAAAAAAAAAAATATGGACGTATACTTTCGATGGTGTATTCATTCAAAATCCAAAATTCAGATGACCTGTACATTCAGAAAAATGGCCAAATTTACGAATTCTGCTGATAGTAAATGATCTGAAGCTAAATTACCAGGCGTATTTTGCATTGAATGGGTACGAATACGTGCATTCTTACCCATTCGATCTTAGAACATTTCCCCCACAGTTTTTCTCCTGCTTGCTATACTGATGCACATCCCCATGAGGTCAGTATCTCAAGGATCAGGTAAGGTCATTTTGACTTGTAATGTAATTCTGTTGCACATAATTAAAATAGCAAGTGCATATAGCTAAAATCGGCTTCACATAGTCCTTCCCCTGTCTATAGATTCCCCAGAATAAAAACCTCCCTGTATGTATTTGTCAGATGAATCAGATCATGTCCATGAAAGATAGGCAGATCAGTCCAGAACAAAAGGTGCATCTTGTGCTTGGCAAAGTACATTGAAAAAGGATTAAGTACAGTATACAGTATAGTGTTTGAATCTATTCTGAAATAGGATGCTGAGTAGGGATGCCAAACCCAGGGCATTTTTCAATCCTGGGATTCAGGATTGAAAAATGCTCAATCCTGGGATTTTGGGGATACCCAAACTGGGTGCCCCGCAGTTTCACTTACTTAGGTGGTGGTGTTGCGGTCAGGAGCCGGGCGTTGGAGTGGCCGGCAGGAGCCGGGTCAGTGAGGCGTGTGGGAGCAGAGTGGCAGGCGGGCTGCGCAGCATGAACTCTGACATAAAGTCATGCTGCACACTGCCGCTGAGCCGCACAGCCAGGGTTAGGAGCAGTCATGCAGCATCTGAGCGGGTGCTCAGCACTGCCTAGCATTAGATTTGCGCATGCGCAGGCTAATCCTGGAACCCCGGGATTGGAAGCTACAATCCCGGGATTGAAATCCTGGCGTTTTTACAGCCAAATCCCAGGATCGGCCCGAATGTTGAGGTGTAGCTAAGGCCTTCTACCCAATTATTTTCTGCTACCATTGATTTCACTGTGAAGCATATCGGGTTATGCAGCACAAAAACGGTGTCATTTTAAATGAAAATATATGAGTTTGTGTTTACATTGCATTTTGAAAATGTATACATTGTAGTATATTTCCCGTTATTATCCTACCCTCCAGCTTGTTTTACCTTTCACAGAGGACGAGCTGTGTGGGCATCCAGTACAGGCTTCAGTTACATGTAAGATATGTGTGGAGTCAGGTCACTGGGGAACCGCTGCTAATGTTGGCCAATTGGGTGAAAAGCACAATGCACAAATTTCCTTTTCTAAAAGTGTTGTGTGGCTGAGCCCATCTGTTCCTCCCTAACCATATGGTGTACAATAAGCCGACACTGGAGAAATGCAGCTTTTATGTATCTGAATGTGTGAAAGGCTATATGAATGCCATTCCTTTAAAACCACTGTATTTTGTATTTACATGTAAGGCATAGTAATATAATCTATGGTCATGTTATTGTATGTCTCTGATGTGTATCTCAGGAACCCATGTGCACACAATAACTGAATATGTGAATTACGAGAAAAATAAATCTGTAAGGACAAAATCTCAGGACTGTATTCAGGACTTCATGTACTCCAGTGCATAATTATAATACAAAGTTGTCATTTATCAAAGCTCGTAGAGAGATAAAATCGAAAGAGATAAAGTACCAATCAGCTTCTAACAGTCTTCAACACAGGATGTAAAATGTAATGGGACCTACACACAGGGAGATGCTGAAGCGTTCTGAGCGATACTTAATCCGTCAGAATGCTCCGGCAAGATCGTTTAGCACACCGCTTATGTGTCAGCGCTGTGTGCTGAGCGATCTGTGAGGGCCAGTGCTCTCCGGCAACTATACATTTATCAAGCACTCTGGATATTACCCAGCAATAGCAACGTGTGAGGCCTCATATCACTATGGCACCTACACACAGAGCGATGTAGGGGCATTTTCTAAGCAGTCTAGTGAGATCGCTTAGAAAATGCCCTCAAATCGCTCTGTGTGTAGGCCCCATAAGTAGGGTTGCCACCTCAGGTATCTTCGATTCCTGAAGATCCTTCCCCCCCTCCCCCCACACACACACACATGTGTGCATGTGATCCCGGAAAAGTCAGCGCGGCTTTGTGAAACAAGCATGACCTCTTCAGAAAGGTGGGCGTAGACTCTAATACAGGTCTGTATTAGAGACCACGCCCACTTTTCTGAAGAGGTCAGAAAGAGGTCCCTATTGTTATATTTAATAACACATTTCCCCTACTGACAACTCCTACACAGAGATACCTCATACATCCTCCCCTCACCCTGACACCAGTGATAACAACTTAAAAGTAACCTCCCCCAACCCCTCACTTCTCTAACATGCATATCTGCCCCAAACACTGACTGTCCACACACACAAATCCCCTCCTGGGATTGATACACAGTAGCAGCCGGCTTATCTCTCCTCTGAGGCTCAGTTTGGGAGGAAGCGCTGCTGCAGCATCGTAAGCTGTTGGCTGCACAGTGCTCCTCTGTCCTCTCCTGCGGCCCAGTTTAAATATTTCTGGAGGTAGAGGGAGCTGTGGGGCGGACAGCAACTGGAAAGTGCTTGAGATGCACTGTGCATGCCTTGTGGCCTTTCTGGCACCTGGAGCTCACGCTCCACTGGAACCACCCTCCCTATGCCCATGACAGTGTGCACACTCAGTTGGGAGGGTGTGGAGGCTTTAAAAGTAACCCGGATTCCGGGAGAATCCTAGAATCTGGAAGACTGCAAAAACGTCCTGGAGGGTTGCCACCAATTCAGGGAGAATTCAGGAAATCCTGGAGAGGTGGCAACCCTACCCATAAGCAGGGGCTGGCTGGAAACTTTTAACCTGGGGGGCAATTCCAGGACACTGGCCCATAAGTAACAGCACATCAAGATTTTACAGGCTGCTCCCTCTGTAAAATATTGCCAGCACACCACAGGCTGCTCCCCCTGTATAATAATGCCAGGACACCACAGGCTGCTCCCCTTGTATAATAATAATAATAATAACAACAACAACAACAGATCACAGGCTGCTCCCCATGTTTAATGAAAGCTTACAAGACACCACCGGCTGATCCCCCTACATAACAGGACACCACGAGAGGTGATATGCTGAGATAGTGGGAAATGGAGAGGGTGTAGGTGACAGGCAGAGGCAATGGATGAAAGTGAAAGGTAGTGGGTAATGTATAGGATGACGGAAAGATAGTGGGAGATAGAGTGCTAGAGGGTGACACAGAGAGGCAGATGGTGATGGGTGACGTCAGGGTGAGATAGAGTGATAGGGAAAGGCAGTAGGTTGCAGAAGGTAGAGAGTGAGTGGGTGACTGGGAGAGGCAGTGGGTGATATATATGGGGCACTGGGCTGGATGGGAAGGGAGCAGTGAGAGATAAGAGAACACTAGGCTGGAGAGGGGGTACACTGGGCTAAATGGGGGACACTGTGATTGGACTGAGAAGCAATTAGATGGGTCAGTGGGCTGGTTAAGTGAGGGGAGAAACTAGGGTCTGAGCAGCTTCTTCCACCATCTACCTGCCCGGGCATAGTGGGGCCGTTTTCTTCCCCTTTCAACATAGTGGAACTGGCGTTTTCTCCCCTCTACCTCCAGCCAGGGCTGAGCGGCGCTGCCTTCTTGCTCCATCTCCCTGCTAAGGCATAGCGGCGCCTTTGTCTTCTTCCCTCTTCCATCCACCGTGGCTGAGTGTCTTCTACCCTTCCTTGCTGGTGCACCGGCGTCTCCTCACAACCCTTACCAGTTATCAGTACTGGCTTTAAGATCTTTTTAAAAAATGCACTGAAATGGTGCAGCAGGCCCCAGGAACTCCTTGAGGAAGTAGTTCCGCCCCTGGTCCTACATCCCAACCACAGACCAGCCCTCTGTAGCGGCCACCTGCACTAGACATGTCCTCAGTGCAGGAGGCTGGCGGCCATGTTCCTGAAGCCGCGATCTAGATAGGAGAAAATGAGAGAGGGCGAATCATGGTGTATTAAAAGATGGCTTTTATTGGATCTAACAGAAGAATGGTCAACGATACAAATAAGCAATTGCTCGTACCAGCAATTGCTTATTTGTATCATGGATCATTCTTCTGTTAGATACACAAAAGCCATCTTTTAAGGCGCTCTCTCTCATTTTCTCATATATATTTATATATATATATATATGTATATATACATATATATATATATATGTATATATATATATGTATATATATATATATATATATATATATATATATATATATATACACACACATACATACAGTATATGCTGATTTCTGATTTACATTTAGTCTGCTTAGCAAGGATAAAAGAGAATTAAGATCAGTTTTCAGTTTACTGTAATATCAAGGTGAATAATTCCTGGGATGTTGAGTAAGGAAATATACAACATAAAAGGAACAGTAAGATAAGATTAAGCTTTGCTAATCCTTCCTTTTTCATCTGTAGTACCGCCACTTCTATGAGTGCCATAAAAGCTAATGTTTAATATAATCAATCAATCTCAGATAATTAAGAATTGATAGGACACTATAAGACATTAGCAAACATGATTATGGGTAATAACTCATCCAGTGTGCCCCTTAGAAAGGAATTTTGGAATCTGTGCAATACATAAATTAAATAGTAACATAGCAATAACTTAGGAAAGGCCTTTAGAAAGACCTAGGGCCTAATTCAGACCTGATTGCAAAGCATCTTTTTCTCAACAGGGCAAAACCATGTGCACTGCAGGTGGGGCAGATGTAACATGTGCAGAAATAGTTAGATTGGGGTTGGGTGTGTTTAAACTTAAATCTAAATTGCAGTGTAAAAATAAAGCAGCCAGTATTTACTCTGCACAGAAACAAAATAACTCACCTAGGGCGGGATGTTGTAACATCCGCAGCCCTCTATTGCCGGGCATCGCATTATTAATAACGGCATATGCTCTAACATATGCTGTTATTAACGCAAGGGACAGCTCTTGTGATAAGAGCTGTCCCTTGCGATGCGGTGCCGGCACTGGACTTCCGGGTCTGTGCATGCGCAGAGGGATGCGCCGGCCGCAGGGCATGCTGGTAAAGATCCATGACGGATCCCTCAAACAGCGCTGCGGTAAGAAGCCCATAGGCTTCTGCAGGGAATCGCCAGCTTTTGCTGGCGATTCCCTCCGCAGCGCTGCCACTGCGGAGGCACAATACAGCATACAGAAATGCGGTAAAAAAAACAGATAACGGGGTTTTTACCGCATTTATGTGTTAGAGAATCGCCCCCCTAAACTTTCTCTGCACATGTTACATCTTCCCCTTAGTATTCAGCTGCTGGGATTTGCATAGCTGCCTGGGCGACTCTACATTTGTATCTCTGATTCATGGTGCAAATTGTATGTAGAATTAATATAAATCTGAAGTAAGTGAGGAAAGACATGTAGTAGCAAGTATTGGATATCAAGATATCAGTACAGCATTTATTAGAAAGAGTTGTTTTTAACAAATGCAGTAGCAATATATCAGGGGTGTCAAGCCCTTAAACATAGATAAACAAAAATGAAGAGTGGTTTGCTGCGCTATTAAATAAATGAATACATATTTTTAATAAACATATTGTACAGAGAATAAAAATAGCATGCTGATGAATAATCTAAATAAAAAATATATATAGTTATAGTCCGCCGTGGCCTCTGATCCTGTGTTGTTCGGTATTGGAAGGATATGTGTATCCAAAGTCAATTTAAAGGGTTCCTCCAAATAGCTGGTTGTTTTGATAGCAAGATACCTCAGTAGTGCTCGATAGGTAGCTTTCCTCCAGTGAGCTGTAGGACGCTGTATGGTTGCATGGATATACCTTTCTCCCCTGTGCCAGTTGTTGGTAGGTGTGTGCAAATGGTATCCGCAGGTGGCATCCGCAGTGTTGTCCCAAAAGTAGGTGTCAGCACTGAGGGTTCTTGTGTACTCGGCAGTGACCGTGGTGGGCCAGTGGAGGGCGCTGGGTAGCAGGATATAGAAGGTTTGGTATGTGACCTACACAGGGAAGCAGGGCACAGTAGCTCAGTGTTGGCAACTGACAGTGAACAGTCTGGAAGCTGTGGGAGTTGTTGACGTAGGATGTCGACAGTCAGATGGGAGGCGACTGGAGGCACAGGTATAGGAACAGGATGGATTCTCAGATGAGACTGGGAAGCCTGGAGTCTTGGGAGCTTCGCTGACACAGGAGAAACTCTGGGGGCAGATTTGAGCAAGAGACTTTATATAAAACATACACTGGGAACCCGAGCAGAGCGAACCAGAGGGTTGGCGGAGACCAGAAGCAGGGGCGCGGAGTCTAACTTGCCAGCGGTGTTCACCAGGAAGTCCCGCAAGGAACTATGGGCTTGGCTGCGTCTGGCAAGCAGGTCGCGGCCCCCTGTCCTGGTCCTCTGGACGCGGGCTGGGAGTGAGGACACTGGAGAAATGAGGAAATGTCTTTGGAGACGGCCTGAGAGCCGGGGAAGATAGTAGACAGCCTGGGAGCTGTGGGACAGCCTGGGAGCCGGAGTTGTAGTTGGCAGCCTGGGAGCTGCGAGACGGCCTGGGAGCCGGAGATGACAGTTGGCAGCCTGGGAGCTGCGGGATGGCCTGGGAGCCGGAGTTGGCAGCCTGGGAGCTGCGAGATGGCCTGGGAGCCGGTGATGACAGTTGGCAGCCTGGGAGCTGCGGGATGGCCTGAGAGCCGGTGGTGATGACCTGGGAGTCGTCAGTACATGATGTAGATAACCTGGAGAGAGTGACAGAACCTCTGGAGACACTTGGGAAAACCGTTGACACAGGATGTCGACAACAGATGTAGATGTGACAATGCTTGAATGCGGCAACTGATGGATGTCGGAGATGACACGGATGTTGTTAGTCACCAGGAGATGACGGAAGCACAGAGTCTCTGGAGGCCCTTTGGGAAACAGTTGACACAATGTCGACAATAGATGATAACGTGACAATACTCGGATGCAGCAACTGATGGATGCCAGGGATGACGCATATGTTGTTAGTCAGGGATAGACGGCAGAAGCTGAGTGTCGACTGTGAGGTAGACAGTGCCTGTCGGCAGATCAGGACTGAGATGGAAGAAAGTCACTGATAGGTTTGAAGGTAGTTTGGCCTGGAAGCCAAGGGGTCTAGCCTGAGAGCTAGTGGAGATTGCTAGCCAGTGCCAGTGGTATCCTCTGCAGGGAATAGCTTGCTCACTCAACCGCAGGATGGAATTAGCAGGAGTCTCTGGAGATGACCGGAACCAGGTAAGTAGCAGCAGAAGCAGCAGGACACTTGGAGATGGGATCACTGGAGACTGGATAACCAGGAGCCTTGGAACTCTCTGTCTCTGGGGTAACCACTCAGGAAGCAGAATGAACAGTTGTTCAAGGCAAGGAGGACTCTGGGAAGCTGGCTTATATTCCTCCAGGTGATTGCTAATTGTCTGCAGCTGCAGCAGCAGCAGCAGCCAGAACTAAGAATTATACCTTGAGTACCTGGAACATGTGACTAGTGCAGAACTCAGGAAGCTTCATTGGAGTTAATCACTGAGGAATGGAAAGCAGCTGCAACAGCAGCAGCTAGGAACCAGGCCAGCATCAGGAAATAAATGTGAATCAAGTCAGGTTTGTGACAGTACCCCCCCTTTTTAGGGTAGACTCCGGACACCCCAATGAACTTGGCAGGAGAACTAAAGAACTCACAAACTGAGTTTTTCACAGATCTTCTTAGTTTTCATCTTCGGAACAGGTGGACCATCCATCATCAAAAAAAACTGAATTTATTGGAGTATCGTCCTGGAGAAAAACATGGTCGGGAAGAATAAAACCTCCTGGATAGGGAGTTTCATCATAAACTGGGTCATAATCGGAATCTGAGTCCAATTCTAGTGGACATATATGATCCTTTCTCTTGGAGATATCAGTTAGAGAGTCATGTGAATAATGTAAAGTAGAAAAACCAATACAGATTGCAGACTCTGAATGATCAGTATTCTTCTTTTTAGGGACCGAAGTGATGTTAGCTGGTACATCCATGGGGCTAGAATTCCTAAAAGAACCTGCCGAAGAACAGAGTGAAACTACACCCAACCTTAAGTCAGGAGAATGGGGTATAGAAACATCTTTATTTCTGGAGATATGATGACTGTTAATATATGGATCTTGTAGTGTCTGGTCTTGTTCAAGTTTGGATACTCCAGAAATTTGAGACTGCTGATATACCGTGGAGGAATTCCAATTTTTTAATTCAGAAATGTCTTGATTCAATATAACTTGATTTTGTTCGGAAAGTGATGTCTCTGGGATTATGGTAACAACTTCATCCGTTGGGAGAAGACGGTCCATTGAAGAATTTGAACCTGAACCTCCTTTTGGGTTCATAATGGTAAGACCATTACTAAGAGGATCAGACTGAAGTTCGACACTGGGGAAGGCGGAGTCCGGGCTGGAACCGGAACGGACAGAATCCGGGTATACAGATGGTCCGTCTTGGACCTGGACTACACAGGGTGTAGACATCATGGCACAGGAAGAAGGCTGACCTGGAGTAAATGGCTTGGGTGCCATTTCTGGAACTGGAGAAACAGAAACCTCTTCTGGGGTCAAAGCATCAGATGCCTCGCTGGAGGCTGATATTTTCAAAACTCTTCCTTGTACTGTAGCTACAGATGTCCCAACACAAGCTACAGGATTAGGTACCTCATCCGAAGCTACGGACACAGATGTTTTATTTGGGACTAAGGAATCGGAGACCCTTTGAGTGACGCGAGACTTGTACATCCTCTTCTGGTTCTCAGACTTGGAACTAGGAATATGCGTGACTGAGGCAGAGATGGCGGGAGCAGATGTTTCAGAAGTATTATGCAAAAGAGCAGTGCGGTATTGGGGCTTGTCACCTCTCCTGGATGTACAGAGGTTACAGTCTCTAATAAGGTGACTAGCGCTACCACAATAGAAGCATAGGTGGAGCTGTCTGCGACGCTGACGTTCAGCTTCCGAGCATTTGGGATGCGAGGACCTCCTGACTTTGTCTTCACACTGCATGGAAGAGAATAGATTATTTCTAAGAGAGTTTGTAACAGGAGATTGTTTCATAGCATTGGTTCGCACGGAACTTCTTGCGGTAACTTGTGTACTCTGAAGAATCTCTGGTATTAACAGAATTATAGTGGACAGAAGACTTTGTAGCTGTTCCAACAATCTATGAAGAACGCTCAGAGGCTCAGAATCCCTTGGACAAGGGAACTGGGAAATCCGCGGACAATCCATAGGGGACCGGGGACAGGATACTGGAACAACCGGTGTTGAATTGGAATATGGACTAGAAGTACCCAGAAATTGCTGGAGATCATCCAAACTAGAAGTGGCAATAGGTGACGTAAAAAATTTTTTGGCAGTCGACGCAAGAGGTGCCAACGACTGCTGTATAGTATCCAATCGGGTGGATACTCCCTGGAGACTCTTCATTATCCCTTGCTGAGTGGCTTCTTGGATCTTCATACAGCCGGAGACACCTGGAAGAGCCGCTGGTCCCACACTTGGGTCGTGAGCCAAGTACATCTGCCTTGAACAATCTGTCAGCACTGAGGGTTCTTGTGTACTCGGCAGTGACCGTGGTGGGCCAGTGGAGGGCGCTGGGTAGCAGGATATAGAAGGTTTGGTATGTGACCTACACAGGGAAGCAGGGCACAGTAGCTCAGTGTTGGCAACTGACAGTGAACAGTCTGGAAGCTGTGGGAGTTGTTGACGTAGGATGTCGACAGTCAGATGGGAGGCGACTGGAGGCACAGGTATAGGAACAGGATGGATTCTCAGATGAGACTGGGAAGCCTGGAGTCTTGGGAGCTTCGCTGACACAGGAGAAACTCTGGGGGCAGATTTGAGCAAGAGACTTTATATAAAACATACACTGGGAACCCGAGCAGAGCGAACCAGAGGGTTGGCGGAGACCAGAAGCAGGGGCGCGGAGTCTAACTTGCCAGCGGTGTTCACCAGGAAGTCCCGCAAGGAACTATGGGCTTGGCTGCGTCTGGCAAGCAGGTCGCGGCCCCCTGTCCTGGTCCTCTGGACGCGGGCTGGGAGTGAGGACACTGGAGAAATGAGGAAATGTCTTTGGAGACGGCCTGAGAGCCGGGGAAGATAGTAGACAGCCTGGGAGCTGTGGGACAGCCTGGGAGCCGGAGTTGTAGTTGGCAGCCTGGGAGCTGCGAGACGGCCTGGGAGCCGGAGATGACAGTTGGCAGCCTGGGAGCTGCGGGATGGCCTGGGAGCCGGAGTTGGCAGCCTGGGAGCTGCGAGATGGCCTGGGAGCCGGTGATGACAGTTGGCAGCCTGGGAGCTGCGGGATGGCCTGAGAGCCGGTGGTGATGACCTGGGAGTCGTCAGTACATGATGTAGATAACCTGGAGAGAGTGACAGAACCTCTGGAGACACTTGGGAAAACCGTTGACACAGGATGTCGACAACAGATGTAGATGTGACAATGCTTGAATGCGGCAACTGATGGATGTCGGAGATGACACGGATGTTGTTAGTCACCAGGAGATGACGGAAGCACAGAGTCTCTGGAGGCCCTTTGGGAAACAGTTGACACAATGTCGACAATAGATGATAACGTGACAATACTCGGATGCAGCAACTGATGGATGCCAGGGATGACGCAGATGTTGTTAGTCAGGGATAGACGGCAGAAGCTGAGTGTCGACTGTGAGGTAGACAGTGCCTGTCGGCAGATCAGGACTGAGATGGAAGAAAGTCACTGATAGGTTTGAAGGTAGTTTGGCCTGGAAGCCAAGGGGTCTAGCCTGAGAGCTAGTGGAGATTGCTAGCCAGTGCCAGTGGTATCCTCTGCAGGGAATAGCTTGCTCACTCAACCGCAGGATGGAATTAGCAGGAGTCTCTGGAGATGACCGGAACCAGGTAAGTAGCAGCAGAAGCAGCAGGACACTTGGAGATGGGATCACTGGAGACTGGATAACCAGGAGCCTTGGAACTCTCTGTCTCTGGGGTAACCACTCAGGAAGCAGAATGAACAGTTGTTCAAGGCAAGGAGGACTCTGGGAAGCTGGCTTATATTCCTCCAGGTGATTGCTAATTGTCTGCAGCTGCAGCAGCAGCAGCAGCCAGAACTAAGAATTATACCTTGAGTACCTGGAACATGTGACTAGTGCAGAACTCAGGAAGCTTCATTGGAGTTAATCACTGAGGAATGGAAAGCAGCTGCAACAGCAGCAGCTAGGAACCAGGCCAGCATCAGGAAATAAATGTGAATCAAGTCAGGTTTGTGACAGTAGGTTTGGGCTAATAGGTTGGTCAGCAATAGGATCAGGGCATCTGGGCAAACTAAAAGCTGGGTTTGGCACCTCTCCACCGACGCGTTTCGCTGTGTAATATACAGCTTTTTTCACCTTGAAGTTCCACATCAAATAACGATACACATGCACTGGGAAGAACAAGAAACTTCAGGAAAAAAGGGGCAACTTGCACTTACTGTATATGTAACATTCTGAATGAGGTCCTGTATAGGCATTTAGTTAAACAAAAGCTAAAAAGTTTTGCATCCAATCTTAAATCAGCCAATTGGTGATTATGGATTTCATTGAAGGGTTCATGTATATCAAACATTGAATGCAAGTGCTTGGGGCACACTGTGCGTGCTTCCCAGGGCCGGTGCAAGGGTTCTTGGCACCCTAGGCAAATCTTCTGCCTACTAGTGCTTCCAGATGATTACACCAAGGGGTTTGGCACCTCTCCTACCTCTTTTACAAGATTAGAACTGCTTTCATTGACAGGCATGTCTGGGTCAGTAGACAGTAGACAGCCCTTAACTGTGACATTAGCATAAATTCAAATTAGCTGCTGCAACATAAGTCACATCTGCTACCAGTGTGGGACTGATATATGAAGGGCCCACCAGGGGAATCCAGTGTTAGGGCCCCATGCTTAAGAAGTGTGGCCAGTTACACAGGGTGAGACCAGCCCTCAGAGAGGCATGGACAGCCATTAGAGATGCTTTCTCTAATAGCGTAACAATATATAATTTAGATGATCTGTGTGTAACCTGATATTAGATAAAAGGGTTGGGGCCCTCAGACAGTGGGACCTACCAGGGGATCCTTTTGTACCCATGTGTGGGCCAGTCGGGCACTGGATGATACTGCACCTCCAGGTACCTCTGAGTCAGGCACTACAGTATGCCTGAACAGCAGCAATTATTCTTGTTTTATTTTTTTATGATTTTTGGGACATTCTCTATACTTTTAATACAAAAATATTGAAACTAGCTGATTACTGCTGTAACATTTAGCTACACTTACACATGTTATAATGTATATAAAACCATTTCCCTCCATGCTGTGAGGACAGAAGGGAAGGGAGCAACATTTCAGACTGGAGTGAAGGGGTCAGAATAGGAACGGAATGGAAACAAGGAGCTGATGTAGTTTGCAGGGTGAGTTAGGAGGTATGCAGTCATTAGGACAACAGTGTCTAGGTTGACAGTCAAAAGGTCGACAACTATTGGTCAAAAGTCAAATGGTCGACACGTGAAAAAAGTCGCCATGCATAAGGTTGACATGGTCAAAAGTTCGACATGCGTTTTTATGTTGTTGTTTTTTTAACTGACTTGTTCATACTTTACCATCCCAGTGTAAAGTATATTCAATACTGTTCTACTTTCTGTAAATATGTAGAAAAAGGAAAAAGAGCAACAAACAAAAAGAGTTAGGTTAGTATCTTCTCATTATGTGGCAAAAATGACATGTATCTCTATGAAACATTAATAAAGGATCATTTAACCAGACTGTCAGTTCAGTTTAAGCCTGAGTGTTACCAGTTGCTTCATTCATTTGGCCATCCAATGAGAGTTGAGGAAGTCATTCATGCATACTTCTGTCCTAGTGGCTCCGGGCCTATAGTATCCCAGTTTAATAGGGCATTCAGAGCTCATTAGCAGGGAAAGACATCAGCACTGACCGCTGCACTGCCACACTTTGCAGCTAATAGCCTCAGGGAACAGAATCGTTTCTGTTTCTGCTCACTTGTTGTGAATTCTTTTCAATGTCAACAAGTAGTCATGTCGGCAGGAGCCCGCCATTCGCCCGAACAGTTTTATCCGTTGCTGTCCTGAGCCAAACTTGTGTCCTTATTCTTTGTCTGGCCAACAATGCATCCTGAACAATCACAAAGGCTTCACAGCGATTCATCATCAGCTCTCAATTTTACCCAGTAACATTACCCGCCAAAAAATAAAGGTCCACACTTTATGCATAGATTGTAACCGTGCTCTACATAACTTTATGTCACATCATTATCACACTACACTGATTTTGCATAAAACATATGAAACAGAGCATACAAATGACATATAAAGCAGAGCATACAGATAACATGATGCAGGTCATACAGGTAACAGAAGAAATAGAGCATACAAATAATAAAGGCTCTGGGACAGTGATGGAATTTTAGTTTACAGTTCCTCCCTTGTAGTAATTCATCAAAACATGCACCTGTAATATAAACCAATTTAAGATCATTTGAAGTTTTGGAATATTTTTCTAATGTTGTCTAACTATTAACAAGATGCTGTTGGCAAAAGTACTTTTAAGTTTTATTTAACAATTGAATGGTTGAAACTGATGTGAAGAAATGTCAATAACACAAACTGTTAAAAACCCGGCTAGGTGTAGTGTATTCATGTTGTTTGTTATGTTCTCTTATCAATTGTACAGTATTTATTTCATTTATAGTAAAATACCAATCAGCTCCTGCCTGACATTTTTCAAACACAGTCTGTTACATGGAAGGTAGGGCCTGATTGGCTGTTAGTTTATCACTCTCCTTTTTATCACTTTTGAAGCTTAATGCATCTGGCCTACTATTCTTACACTTTGATAAATTTTTACTATTTGTGACCCCAATTAATGTATCTCTTCAACCTTGGTGCCTCGCTCCACTACTGTTGCACTTTGAGCAATTTACTATTCCCAGTCATAGTGTAAGCGGATGTTGATGATGAAAAAGTTAGATTAAAAAATAATGTGTGTTGACTTCTGTCATGCCAACCTTTTGACCTGTCAACCTTTTGAACTAATGCAGATTGACCATATGGGGCATATACTGTAGACCTAGGGGGGAAATTTACTAAAGGAAATTTGTAAAAAAAAATAGGTGTATTTGTATTTAGAAATACGCTTATTTTTGACATTTACTATCCCGAAAATACGGCAATTCGTATTTGTATTGATGTGCTATCAATACGAATACGAATTGCCGTATTTTCGGGATAGTAAATGTAAAAAATAAGTGTATTTCTAAATACAAATACACCTATTTTTTACAAATTTCCTTTAGTAAATTTCCCCCCTATTGTCTGCACTCCACCCCCCACACACCTTTTCCCCCACACACACAGTTAGAAGCAGCACATTGAAGGGCATGTCAGTGTGCAGAAAGATGGAAAATCTTATGACATGTGAACTGTGGAATAGTGTAAACATCACAATATTCTCTCCTATTAATAAACACCTCTTTCAATTAAATTCTGTTTTCAGTTTGTCCCCTAAAATACTGCTTGAAGTTGTAGTTTGCCTAAACAAAAGTTGAAATCAGTGTCGGACTGGGGCATGAAGGGCCCACCAGGGAAATGCAGTGGTAGGGGGTCATATTTAGGGTTGCCGTCGGTCTAATGAGTGGGTGTGGCCAGTTGCTATAGAGCTGATAATGTACCAGATTAATAACTGTAATGCACTGTAGAAAATATGCCATAATCCTGTGCAAAATAAGGTCATATCTATAACAGATAATTAAAGAGCAGTGTCTGGAACCTGATCCCTAGAGAATTAGGTGGGGCCCATCAGGAGCTTCTGCTAAACTCAGACGCTATTACATCTGGCTCCAGGATTGCTTTTATTAAGTAACATTTTGGTGTGTGTATGTGTGAAGATTGCTGGATGTGTACCTAATAATGCAGCTCTGTACCACAGGCATACACTTTTAATTTTTTATGTTCAGTGATTAAGCACATTCAATCAATAGAACACCCTACCCCACTATTGCATTAAAAAACCTCCATAACAAAATTAAAGTATACCCCTTTCACCTTGCAAATGCTGGGTCGCTCGAAGGATTCGGACACAAGTCCATACCGGGAGCGACACGGTATTTGCAAGGTTAAGTTCCCCTCAGCAATCCGGCAAGTGGGGTGGAGCGGTGTCATTGGCTGGCGGGGTAGGAGGCAGCACTTGGAGCTGACGCTGCCTCTTCCCTATAGTGTAAACAGGACCCAGGTCACTCGTAAAGGCCTCTCATTATTAAGTATGTGCATATTTGACTCTTGGCCAGATACAGTCCATGCCTTCTGGATGTACATTTACACTGTGCTTCACTTTCATAATACAAGCCCTCCATTGTTCCCAGATCCTTTCTCCCATCATTAACCAAAACTATACGCCCCCTCACCTCCCCATCCCCTTTTATTGTCTCTTAATTACTCTATATACTTTGTATCATCACCATGATATTCCTATGGCTTTAAACTTTGGTAGCTAACCTGGAATTTAAATGTATTCTTTTTTAATTTGATATAATTAATTTATATAAAGATGCAAATGTCATTATTTTGTTATCAGACATAGTTACTTGAAATAATAAAACTTAGGTACAAGTACCAGTAAACCCATATTCAGTAACAGTAGTTGATAACAGTAGGTATTTTGATAGTGAATGATGGGTATGTATCCAGTATTATATAGACACCCATGCTTTTAGTCCCAGGCCATACAGAAGTTAGGAAGCTTTGTGCTAGGGAGAAGGAGGGAAATCACAAAATAAATATTTAATGTACTATTGGTTCAATAAATTATCATAATTGCAGCCAAACAATTCCCTGTATTATTTAAGCTCTGAACAATGTAATATAATATACAAAGACTGGCAATGGGGGTTCCGGAACCAACCTGTCAATAAAAAAGCTGTAACCAGATGTGAGAATGTCCACTTTTTCGATTGAAGATGAAAAAGAGAAAACGCCAGATCATTGTCGGATAGCAGCCACACAGTAGTAGGAGACCAGATATGCAGCTCACACTCGGCCTCTACTCATTATTTACCCTAATAACAAGAAGGCTGTTTCTTATATTTAGAAAAATTCATCTTTCCATTATACAGAGCAGACAGCAGGGAACATGCATGTTGGAGTTGCAATCAAAATTAGATACAAAGTAAAGGAAACGGTTAATCATCATGTCTCATTTGTGACAGTCAAAGTCATGTTTCTGCTTACACTGTTATGTATCTGGTTCATCTCAGTTTATCAGTGAATGGTTTTACTTGTTTCAAAATTCTCTTAAAATTTTAATGAAACCATTACATGTGGTTACTAACTGTGTATCCGTGACAGTAATATATTTGTATACTTCGTTATTTATAGATGTCCAAATATTTTCATAATGATACAAAATCACATTGGAATTGCTTTGGAAAAATATTCATTTTCTTGGGTATTTAATCATAATTCAGAGCACTGTGGTATGGATTATGCTGTATGCATGGATTATGGCTATAGAACCAGATTAAAACAAGACCTATAAATGCAATATAATTCAAGGGTGATACAGCAAGGAAAAAAACAGTGGCACATAAACCAAGTGAACATTTTTATTAAGCATATACAGGTTGAGTATCCCTTATCCAAAATGCTCGGGACCAGGAGAATTTTGGATAACGGATTATTCCGTATTTCGGAATGTTTTAATATTTCAATGATGTATCTTGAAGTATCTTGCATTTATGCTGTAAAAAAACATCAACCACATGAAATGCACACAAATATATTTTATTTGTGCATAAAACAAGGTTTCAAAACATGAAACAAAATTTGTGTACTATCTCAGATATTGAATTTGAATGTCAAGCAATCAATGTCTTGCACATATATAGTGCCAGTTACATATCATGTCCTCAGTAGTGTTGGCACAGATGTCCTCAGTAGTGCCAGTTACATATCATGTCCTCAGTAGTGCCAGTTACATATCATGTCCCCAGTAGTGCTGTTACATATCATGTCCTCAGTAGTGATGTTACAGATGTCCCCAGTAGTGCCAGTTACATATCATGTCCTCAGTAGTGCTGTTACATATGTCCCCAGTAGTGCTGTTACATATCATGTCCTCAGTAGTGATGTTACAGATGTCCCCAGTAGTGCCAGTTACATATCATGTCCTCAGTAGTGCTGTTACAGATGTCCCCAGTAGTGCCAGTTTCATATCATGTCCTCAGTAGTGCTGTTACAGATGTCCCCAGTAGTGCCAGTTTCATATCATGTCCTCAGTAGTGCTGTGGATGTCCCCAGTGAGTTTTTAGCAAAAAAAAAAAAAATACTTTCTGGAATGTATGGTTTTCGGAATAATTCGGATAACGGATATTCGGATACGGGATACTCAACCTGTACATAACTTCTACTTACATGTTGCAGGCAAATACAAAAACAAATAATATGGACATTCAACCAAATTCTGTAAGAAATTTTACTTGGGCTATGTGACATGGTTTCTCTACTGCCTTATAGCTAGCCTCCTACTTTTGTTACCTCACTAAAAGGTACAGTCGGAGATTGCATCCACTAGCCAAACTAATAATGTGGCTCATTTCTCTTGGAAGATACGCCATCCATTGATTGGAACTGTTGTAAAGTCTCAAATACCAGCAGCAAATGAAGAGCACAAAAAAAAAATAGTAAAAAAAAAAAAGACAAATATATACATACATAAATAAAATAAATATAGCGATAACCCTAATACATTTTTCATTATTTATAATTACAACATGCCCTAACAAAGTATTGGCAGATGCACTCTGACCATTTGTGCCACATCTGACCATAAAGTCCTTTTGCAGACATCATTTCTGTCTTCATTGCAGGAAGACTCCCACTTACTGATCCTGACAAACTCATTTTCTTTAGAGCCAAATTTGAGGTCAGTCTGTGACAGGCTACAGGTGAGGAATGGGACTTCATATTTATATAAACACCAATAACAGGAGTAGAATGCAGATTCTCAAAGATATGGCTGTAGGATCAAACTAAAAACCTGACTTCTAATCTGGAATCTCCCTCCAGTCCCTTCTTATGTCAATATGACCTTAGTACGGATGTTTAAACGTTTATCTGGCTGATATATTTGAAGAAGTATTTGGACTAAGGGAATGTTTTTTCATACATTTAGAAGTGATTTAGCTTAGGCTGCTTCTCCATGTGCTGGATTGTGGGTGAGCCTTATTGCATTATTATGGGTGAGCAAATAGCTTCCTGTTGAACAACCTACAAAATGTAGTCTGTTCCTGAAGTTCTCATTTGTGAGATATGCCTCAATGTTTGCCTATTGATCAAATAACAGGGCTGCATATACCCATTTCCTGTTATGTTGTATCTTATGCAGTGTGCACGCTTTACTACTCTAGTTACACATATGGATTGCCCAGTCCATAGATGTGTGTGTCAGCAAGGCTACTGTCTGTGATTTCATAGACATCACATAAAATACTAACCAGGGCCGGCAACAGAATTCCTGTGGCTCGGTACAGTGATATTTCTGGGGACCACCAACCCCGCCCTCCTTGGGCAGTGCATTTTTATTACATTACATATTGAACATTTTTTATTCTCTGCTGAGCACATTGGTCCATAATAGCACCTGCACTTATATTTCCATTACATAGGGATTATTTAATTATGTGTGTCTGGGAGGGGGAGGGGGGGTAAAATAATTTTTGCCTGTTCGTAAATGAGATCAACAGAGTGACAGCACTTCCACATTGTCACTTTTACCAATGTAACTCCCTGGTACCTATGGTTCCGCTATTCCATCTCCATATTCCAGTCCATGCTGCCTGTGTTTCTCTTAAAGTCTTACTCCACCTTGGTGGATGGATCATCGCCACTGTGGGGGAAGGGCGGGGAAGGGCAGATAGGAATGTAGAACATTGTGTCTTGTGCCGTTCGGTGATTTGCTTGATGCCACTAAACCAGTGCACCCATTTTTCTAAGCCTTACCCTCTGGGGTCCAGCGGCAGCAGAAGTGCTTCCAAAATGACTGGAAATATAGCGCAGTGGCCATTTTTCTGGTGATTTGTGCATGTGCAGTGGAGTTAGACTCAGTGGCGTAACTATAGCTCCGCAGCCCCCGCGGTGTTGGGGGGGCGCAGAGAAATTGGGGGCGCCGCCGGGGGGGCTGCGGGGCTATAGTTACCCGCCCGGCTCTCTGTCGGGACCTTCCTGACGTCACGATCCTGGCCGGCTCCTGCTGCAATGAAAACTGACAATTAGAAAATGGCTGCCCCCATACTGCAGACAGTTTTCTGTCTGCAGTATGGGGGCAGCCATTTTCTAAGAGTCCGTTTTCATTGTAGCAGCAGGAGCCGGCCGGGACCGTGACGTCAGGAAGGTCCCGACAGAGAGCCAGGCGAGACGCAGACCGCAGGTAAGAAGGGGGGGCAGGTTAGGTCGGGGGCGCCGAATAAACGTGCGGCGGGGGGGCGATAAATAGTTAGTTACGCCCCTGGTTAGACTTCACAGTGCTGCGTCGATGCCGGCTGGAAAAATGGCTGCTGCATCATTTTTCCGGTGATACGAGCATGTGCAGTAGGGTCTGATGGCTCTAGTGCTCACACCTTAGTATACACTGCGCTGTTCCCAGCAAAGAGGAGGAGGCCTGGCCGGTGGAGGCTGCTCAGGGCCTCCTCCTCTTCTAAGATGTCCCTGCACTAAACTCATTATTACAGGTAGGTGACCAGGCCCATGGGGGTTACCGGATGGAGGTCCAAGTAAGTTACAGTCCTGTAATCCAGGTGGTCGGGAGGCCAGCTGGCCAGCGCCTTTTAAAACCATTGCTAGGCTCTGCACTGCTGCAGCCATGCTGAAAACACCTGATCCCCTCAGAATCTTGGGACCCTTAACCAGGCTAGGGCCTGGTAAGGGTATCCCCTTTTACTCCCTTGTCGTCGGCCCTGATACTCACACAGATACACTTCCTGTCGATTGTATATAACAGCTGGGTTGATTTTGCTACCAATGAATTATTTTTTCCATCTATAGCAATGAAACTAATATACACGCGTATACTGTATATGGTGAAGTTACGTTGACATTTTTTTTCTTTTTCATCAATGTTTTTCAGTTCCTTTATGAGATCATTAATTGACCATATGGACTTCAAGGCTTTGGAGCTGAAAATGTATAAGGCCAAGGTAGGAATGACTAAACCAATTTAATATGATGTAATCAACTAGGGCTTAGTATTTCTAATTTCCAAAACTGCATCGCAGCCTTCACATAATAACCAGTAATTAATGAAACAGTATTGAAAGTAAAAGTTTGTCCAATAATCAGATTTTGGGGGTATTCAATCTGGGATTTTGCCTCTTGGATCGTCCCGACAGTCAGAATCCCTGGTCGTTTTTGTTTTTCTCGACTGCAACTCGACAGACGGAATTCAATGTTCGGAAAGTCCAAGTATTGGCGAAAATGGCCGTAGATTGCCGAAAAACAGCTGTGAATTCAACAATCTGCACCGATTCTGAAAAAACAGATCCGACTTGTTTTAAGGTCTGATCTGTTTTGTTGGAAACTGCCTTCAATGCTGTCGGAAACGGCAGCATTGAACAGACGGGACCGCTATTTCCGCCATCCGAAATAGCTTCCGGGATTAAATACCCCCCTTTAGCTATTATCTTCTACAAGGTGCTATATAATGATAAGTAGAATCTGATTGTTTGCTATAGACAACATATTTACTTCTATAAACTCGTACTTATTAACACTTGTGCGTTGTGATTATTTTTTTATTGTTTCTTTTTACTGGGAGACTAGTTAATACAAATCAGAGCTCAGTTCACAAATGGAATCTTTTTGAATACGTAGGTCAGTCTGGAGAATGAGCACATTTCTTCAGTCAAATTGGAGCTATATGAAATTGTTGTTGTAAAGTATAATTTGCATTAAAAGTACTTTATATAACAATTCCAAATATTGCTGTAGAGCAAAAGTGTATCACAACTCCAAAGGTACACTAACTGATTTGCCTAAAGTTCTATACACCGTGGATCAATTCCGTGACAACACGGCAGCAGCAGTTCCTTGTCTTTAGAGTCATTAAACAAATTTGAAAATATGCTTTGAACAATACTAGTTTAGAATCAAAGAGCCAAATAAGTAACATTAACAGCTATAGCTGTTGTAAGGCATCTCTACTGATTGTAAGACCGTGCCATGAAGACAACGTACATCACTGTCTAATATTATGCATGCTGTTCACTAGCATATGTTTTTTGTCCTGGATTCATGCTGCATGTCACAAAGAGAAGGATGCTTGGCAGCCTTTAAACAGATTTTTTTTGTACGCGTATGTGTACTTTGTTGGGGGAAGGGACTAGGGACGGGGACAGAAGACAAAGACGGCATTTAAACTGATTTCCTTGGGGAGTTTTTGAAAGACAAATTTAATTGTTTAAATTAAATTTGAGGCCGGGCCTAAAATCTTTACCTAGTTTTATCCACCAGCCACATTAATTATCTGATATTTTGTTTAACCCTTGTTATTATATTAACTTGCAAAAACTTAGGTTTCTTCAGACTTTTCCTTGTTTACACATGTTTCCTTTTTATATAAATAACATATTAATACATGAATCAATTCTACAGTTAAGTAATATCAAGCAACATACGCCAATTTAAAAGTTTAAAGTACAAGACTTTTTCGTTTGTTTCTATTTAAATAAAGTTACAACTGTTGACTACAAAACTTTTCCTGATGTAGCCCGGGAAGCACAAACGGTGTAACACCGGTTTTGACCGGCCACCAAAAAAACGGACAAAAGCTGTCCGTTTTTTTTGTTAGCTGTCAGTGCCTTTCACTGGTTTTCAGTCGGTTTTAAAAGTGCTTTCTTTCAAAATTAAATTGAAAATGGAGTTGTGGTTGGTTACAACTCAGTGAAAAGCTGGCATGTGTGAAAGCACTCATAACCATTAGCTTTTCTGAGAGTTGCATGAACGGAACAGACACGGCAGCCGGGCAAGTCAGTGGATATTTCCGGCTGTACCCCGGTAGCCAGGCCGTATCCGTGCAGTGTGAAAGGACACATAAGCTTCAGTATATAACTACATTTTACATTGGTGAAAAATAGGTGAAAGACATCTGTATATTTGGTGGCCGATCAAAACCGGTGTGTGTGAGAAAGGCCCTAATAGTTGGCATTACTGCCTCACTGCACTGAGGTCATGGGTTCAATTCTCCTGGGGCAGGCACTAATGTGAATGGTCAAATATTTTATATAATGTGCTGCGGAATATGTGTAAGCTATGTTAACTGATGATGATGATGACGATGATGATGATAATAATAATAATGTAGAGCTGCTTTAAGCTAATCTAAAATTATAGTGATGAATTTAATAATTTGATATATATGTATACACAAATAGAGAATCTGTACAAGTAGGGACATTTGTTTTATGATGTTATTCTACCAAGTAGAATAAGAATGGCAAAAATGATCTAGAATTACCAGGTCAGTGACCAGTTTAGTCATACTGAACATTTTTATCTGTCCACATTCTGCAGTTAGACAGAATTATAATGGACTCATCTGCTCAGCAGTATCTCAGAACTGTCAGATTGGATTGGCCTGTATAATTGATTGGCAATAAATTATTGTAAATGATCGAATTGGCTAAGAAGATCACCGAAAGGTGTGGGTAGTTTAGGCATGCATTTAAAGCGGTTTCACTCCAGATTAGCCTTACACTGTTATGAGATGAATGAACGCGTGAATGGGGCTTGCGAGCATCTTATGCGCACGTGTGTCCCATTCTCGACGTACGTCACATCAAGATTGAATGCTCTGGTCGCCCCAGGAGGTTGAATGAACAAGGCTCCATCTGTATATCTATAATAAAGCAGCTGCCATGACAGTCCATGAGAAAAAAAGGTCCATATACAGTGGATGAGATGATTGTTTACATCAGTGAAAGGTATCTGCACCCTTCAATATGTCACTGAGAGAAAGAGAACTGGCCCTGGTTTATGCATTTCTCTAAACTACTTGCCAAGCATCTCCATCACTGTTGACAACTCGACAATCTACCCTACCCCACAAGCTCGTTGCTTAGGGGTCATCCTCTGCTCTGACCTGTATCCCGCATTGATTATTGCAATAGTCTCCTAACTGGTCTTCCCAAGAACAGACTCTCACCACTGCAATCCATTCTAAATGCTGCTGCGAGACTGAACTTCCTTGCAAGACGCTCATCGTCTGCTGATCCACTCTGCCAGTCCCTCCATTGGTTGCCTGTATCTTACCGTATTCAATATAAAACACTTCTACTCACATATAAAGCTATTAACCATACTGCACCAGCATATCTCTCTCTACTTATCACAAAATATCTCCCATCTCGACCTCTCCGCTCTGCACAATATCTGAGACTCTTCTGCACGGATCACCAGCTCCCATTCACTATATATATATTTTTTAATTGAGTATTTTTATTGATTTTGCAAAATAAAAAACAAAGAACACCCAAAAGAAACAAAACTGTGACACAGACAGTGGAATTGCAGGATATCAGTAGTTGTACAGTAGGGGTATACAATACCTAGAGCACTACAGAAATACGTAAGCATGTGTCCAGCGAAGTCTCGTAGAACATTATCAGAATAAATATACCCATCATCACTCCAGGATAAAGGCAAATGTGCAATCATTCAGGAACCCAGAGGCGCCATCCGGGACATTAGAAGCAGATGAATAGGAGGATACACGAATAAGAAGATATAGCATAGAATGTTCTTCACACACTACTATCCTACAATATATAACAATTGGTTAGGAGAAAGGCCACTGCCCAAAAGCAAATAAGCATATACCCAAATCGGCCCGTAGTAATTCTAATAAAGGAAAAAACCCTAACCCCAAAAGGACTTAAATCAAACTCTCCCATTCACTATTACAGGACTTTCATCGGGCTGCTCCCACCCTATGGAATGCCCTTCCACGCACAATTAGACTCTCCACTAGCCTCCAAACTTTCAAGCGTTCCCTGAAAACTCACCTCTTCAGGCAAGCCTATCATATTTAAGTTCTATACGCATAACCCTCTGAGGCACTTATTTATTATATAGCTTCCCTTCTGGACTTGTTACTTGGTGGGACTGCTATGCTATTACTGGTGCCTGTCCTTGTGTTTCCCCCCTATATCCCTATAGATTGTAAGCTTGCAGCAGGGCTCTCCTACCTCCAAGTCTGTCTGTTGTTACCCAGTTTGTTTTATCACTGTCTACTATTGTAAAGCGCAAAGCAATCTGCTGCGCTATATAAGAAACTGTAAATAAATAAATAACTAAAATAAATAAATAAACAGATGCAGAGGGGGAAATTTACTAAAGCAAAATCTTAAAAAATAGGTGTATTCGTATACATAAATACACCTATTTTTTACACATTCGTATTTTCGGGATTTACTATCCCGAAAATAGGCCAATTAGTTTTCGTATTGATGGCACATTCGTATTTGTATTTACAAATACGAATGGATACACCATCGATAGAATATGATAGTAATCACCATTCAAAAGAATGGTGATTCCTAATTTACTAAGCGGCTGTATTGAAATAAAAATGCCCGCTAATTGCCAGCCAAATATACCAGGAAAATATACTTAATTTTCCTGGCCTGTTTGGCAGAAGCCTGTACGGATCGGTCAGATCCGTGCAGGCTTCAGTGTAAAAAAAGGTTAAAAAAAATAAATAACCAATCCCCCAGGACCCCTGCCCAGGCTGACTGCTCAGTAGGGTTAATGTTTTGGCCGTGGGACCTTATATAATAAGTGTCCCCTGGCTGTGACATTACCCTGCTGGCTGGTTGGGCCTGGGGCTGGTTCCTAAAATACGGGGGGACCCGTATTGTCCCCCATATTTTGGGAACCAGACCCAGCCCTGGAGCTGGTTTTAAAAAATCAGCGGAGCCCTACGCCAATTTGCCCCTGTTTTTTTTTAAACCAGCCCTGGCTCTTTCAGTTTAGTGCTGGTTACGGCTGTGGGAGGGGGACCCCATGCCATTTTTTGGTACTTGTGTATTATCACGGTGCCCACTAAGAAATTTGCTTAGTGGGCTATTCTGCGCAGGAAAATCGCATCGTATGCGTTTTTTGGTATGTAATTTATTCACTGGTCTCTGCCCCACGGGTGCGATGCAATTGCATCACATCGCATTGCATTGCATGTGATCGCACCGCGTGCAAATTGCATTCGATCGAATGCAATTTTATAGCTTGAGATGCCATTTACTTTACTATACACTTCTATGCGATGCAATGGGATTTAGCACCCCCCACTATCCACACCACCCCGAAATGTGGCAAGCGCAGCGAGCCCTGCGAGGGGACATGGAAAACGTTCTCCCGACCTTTTCATACCCCCACTATCCATGTCGGCGTGGAGTTGATATTATATAGTGTGGCAAGCGATGCGATTTTCCTACAGTGCCGTATTTATGCAAATTGGGCGCCGTGCTACTACACAAGTACCCATTTTAAAAAGGTATTTATTTATTTTTATTTAATTTTTTACACACTGCAGCCTGCACGGATCTGACTGATCTATGCTGACTGCCTATATGAATTTGAATACGAATTAATATGAATCAAGGGAGGGGTTTGTGGGAATGGGGGTCGCGGGGGTCCACGAATTGCAGGAGGAGGGGGCTGTTGTGGGGGTCCGTGAATCGCGGGAGGGGGGGCAGGAATCGCTGGAGGGGGGGTCGCGGGGGTCCGCGAATCGGGGGGAGGGGGCGTGAATTGCGGGAAGGCTGGGTCCACGAATTGTGGGTGGTGGGGTTGAGGGGGTCCGTGAATCGAGGGAGGGGGGGTGCGAATCGCGGGAGGGGGGTGCCGTGAATCATGGGGGGGAAATCGCAGTAAGGGGGGGTTGCGGGGTCGCGGGAGGGGTGCCACGAATCGCGGGGGGGCCTGCGAATCGTGGGAGGGGGGTCGCGGGGGGGCACGAATCGTGTGAGGGGGGGGTCGCAGGGGGGGCTGTGTCACCTGGTGGCTGTGGAGAAATGGTGGATGGTGGGCGTGTACTGTAGCCCTGGCTGGGCGGGGGGAGGTGATGTCAAGGTGGTGGTGTGTATCACCCTAGGGGGGGGGGGGGGGCGGGCTTGTGTAGAACGCTGGGCGGGAACGTTGTACACACCGGGGATGAGTGACAGATCTGGCTAAACATATATATATATATATATGATCTATATTCTGTAAATATGTTGAGTATGACTGGTAATTACCTTTCCAAATACATAAACCTAGCCACATCTTCTCAAAGTTATTTTATGTGTCCCTACAAATACATCACACCATGGAACAAAATTACATATAAATTACAAATTATAAATGTAAACTTGTATAGAAAGAAGGAAATACATTCAGCTTATAATATACCGTATATACTCGAGTATAAGCCGACCCGAATATAAGCCGAGGCCCCTAATTTTGCCCCAAAAATCTGGGAAAACTTATTGACTCGAGTATAAGCCGGGGGTGGGAAACACAGCGGTTACTGGTAGTATACATACAAACAGCGAAGAACTCACAACGTATACAAACAATGCTGACAAAAACACACAAATGGTATACACACAGTTGACACAGTCTGTGTCAACTGTGTGTATACCATTTGTGTGTTTTTGTCAGCATTATTTGTATACGTTGTGAGTTCTTCGCTGACAGGCATACACACACTTGCACAGTATACATACACACACAAACATGCTGTACTACACATACACACACACAGACATGCATAGTACACGTGTGTAAAAAAAACAACATAAAGGTACAGTAATTTATTACAGCACATACTGTACCCAGAGCCCCCTCAGTGTTCCCCCCCCCCCCCCCCCACACCAGAATTTATTTTACTTTATTTAATACCTTTATTCAGGGTACCAGTTAATACTGGTACTTAATATGCAGGACGGAGCAGAGCAGAGGGAGCGGAGCACCAGGCAGGAAGTGTCAACCTCTGACACTCCTGCGTGTGTCCGGCCCCTGCTCTGTCCTGCTGCAGCACAGCGCCGACGGGAGAATGGCAAGGTAGGGAAGCCGGGGGAACGGGCGGCAGAGCGGGCGGGGGAGCCAGCGGGGGAGCCGGCAGCAGCAGTGCACAGCTCCGGCGCTTTGTGGTATGTCTGCGCCGGAGCTAGTGTTCCGCCGGCTCAGCGGAATGGGGCTAAATGCTATGGGCAGGCACTTGACTCGAGTATAAGCCGAGTAGGGTGTTTTCTGCCCATTAAATTGGGCAGAAAAACTCGGCTTATACTCGAGTATATACGGTAGTTAATTATATTTTACATGATACAAGTGAGCGTGAAGATTATAACATGCAGTAATTGCCTTTGCAGACTCCTGAAGGGAATATCTTCCAGTTACATTTCAATTTATAAACCAAGTAAAGTTCTTATGCTTATTGCATACAAGACTTAAGCTCAGCAATCATATTGCTCAGTATCTCCTTTTCATCAGCGACCAGAGATGGTCACTGATGAAAAGGAGACACTGCCGGGGGAAGCCTCAGAGGGACACAGCTGTTCACCGTGAAGCCGCCAGGGGGAAGCCGCGCCACTGCCAGCGCCAGTCGCCCCATATGCACGGGATATGGTCGCTCAGCGACCATATCCCGGCGATTCTTGATGGAATCGAACCGTGTGTACTGGCTTAACTTTGAAAAAAGCTTAATGTTTACCCTGTACTTTTGTGGATTTTCCCCTTTATTGTTCACATATAAAATTACAGCACTTTGGGGCATATGTTTCAAAGAGATAAAGTTGAGAGAGATAAAGGGGCAGATTTAACAAGAGTTATTCTTTTTGTTACTCATTACTAATTTTAAACTGCTCCAATCACTCAGCTCCTCACTGGAATTTTTCAAGTACATGTCCATTATGAAGTGATAGGTTGGAGCACCATGTACAGGTTGAGTATCCCGTATCCAAAATGCTCGGGACCAGGAGAATTTTGGATAACGGATTATTCCGTATTTCGGAATATTTTTATATTTCAATTATGTATTTTGAAGTATCTTGCATGTATGCTGTATAAACACATAAAATACACACAAATATATTTTATTACCACATAAAATACACACAAATATATTTTATTTGTTCAAAAAAACAAGGTTTCAAAACATGAAACAAAATACACACAAATATATTTTATTTGTTCAAAAAAACAAGGTTTCAAAACATGAAACAAAATTTGTGTACTATCTCAGATATTGAATTTGAATGCCAAGCAATCATTTTCTTGCACATATATAGTGCCAGTTACATATCATGTCACCAGTAGTGCTGTTACAAATGTCCCCAGTGAGTTTTTAGCAAAAAAAATATTTTTTATTCACTTTCTGGAATGTATGGTTTTCGGAATAATTCGGATAACGGATACTCGGATACGGGATACTCAACCTGTATTATTTGTAAGCAGTGATAACAAGAATATCATCTTGTTGTTAAATGTGCCCCACAGCCTTTAAACTAAACGGGAACTGATTGGTTGGTACCTTATATATCTCAACTATATCTGTCTGCAAGCTTTGATGCATACATTATTTCCCTTTAGCGCATGACCATATTATGGATAGAGTCTAATGCAGTGGTGTAACTATAAGTAATGCCTCCCCGTCTGAAAAAATATAATGCGCCCCCATGATACCTTATAATTGTCAGGGGATTCCCCCCTTATTGTCATACAGATATAAAAAAGTCAGGGGCAGATGTATTCAGCCTGATAAAGTGATAAAGCAGTGATAAAGTAGAAGGTGATAACACACCAGCCAATCAGCTGAGTTTGAAAGATGATAGTTAGAAGCTGATTGGCTGGTGCGTTAACACCTTTCACTTTATCACTGCTTGATCACCACTTTATCACTTCAGCAGGCTTAATACTACTGCCCCTCAGTGACTAATGCTGTGTACACACGGTCCGATTTCCTTTCCGATGTTGACGATATCGTCAACATCGGATCGGCATCGGATCAACATTGGATGCAGATCGCAAGGGTTTTAACCCTTACGATCCCGATCCGATCCCGATGCGCGTTCATGTATCGGAAGCCAGAAAGTCTTGGCTGCCTTGTCTATATAGTGCAGATCTGCACTATATAGTCAAGATAGGATGCAAATCGGATGTGGCTTAAGATCCTATCCACGATCCTATCTGATCAGATCGTGGATAGGATCTTAAGGCACATCTAACGTGTGTACACACCATTAGGGGCTCATTTATTAACAAATGATAAAACTACTGTGGATGATAAAACTCATTGGGTGGGATTTACTAAGATGGGAATTAGACTTCACATGTGATGTTGCTATGGGCAAGAATCTACTTCTTATTTATTTAACACCCTCTAGACCAGGCTTTCCCAACCACGGTCCTCAAGGCACACCAACAGTGCAGGTTTTAGTGATATCCAGGCTTCAGCACAGATGGTTTAATCAGAATCCCTCAGATACTAATTAAGTCACCTGTGCCCAAGCCTGGATATCTACAAAACCTGCACTGTTGATGTTCCTTGAGGACCGTGGTTGGGAAAGCCTGCTCTAGAAGATAGCAGACGGATCTGATTGGTTGCCCATAGCAACATCACATGTGAAGCAGAAGACACATCTTAGTAAATTTCCCCCATTGTGTATGATAAATGGTGCTCCAGTCAATCAGCTCCTAACTGTCATGACAAAGCTTCAGTTGGGAGTTGATTGGCTGGAGTACCATTAATCATACACAATGAGTTTTATCTTTCACAATAACATTTTCACTCGTTGGTAAATGGGCCCTTAAACATTTTCAGTTGCCTGTGTAGTGTAACTTATAAAGAAAACATGAATCTGACTTGAAGACCATAATGCTGACAGGTGCTAAGTCTTGCAAATGATCATTACCATTTTAACTAGACTGTAATAACCACACTGATAACTCAATGGGGTGTGTGTATTTCCATTTAGCAGGCAATACCACATCAACCTCCTACAATTTTCACCCTTTGTTTTCTTCTTTTATGTTGTTTGAATTGCAATAATTACAACCCATTGATTCCCATTTCCTTGAATTGAAGACTTAATTAGCTGTCCAACCACAGGACAAGAATGTCAGCAACAAAGTAACTTGTTGTAACTATTATTATCGATCTGTTGTGCCTCTAATGTGCTTCACCTATATTTCTGGCAAAATCTTGTATCCAAGGTACAGACAGTATGGTCTACACTACTGTATCTATGCTCCTAGCCAATGATCCATTTTTATATGCACTGTGTCTGCATAATGTATGATGGAGTCTGGACACATATAATATAATAGTTACAGGAAAAAAGTCATATTATTTTTCACTTCAAATATTTATTTATTGTCTGAAAAATGAGAAGCTGCTGTATAGTGTGCACCCACCTTGTCCACTATTTTTAATTACCAACAATTTAATTTTATTTTAAATTTAGAGACTTTATTTAGAAAAATAAAAAGGTTCGTATTGGTTTGCTGAAGCTTTAACAAGCTAGGGGGAATAGGAGCATCAAATTATATAGTGACACTGGAATTTTACATGACATATGCTGTTGGATACATGAAACTGATTTTTACACCAACTCAAACTTAGATCAATCATTTATAATACACCAACATCTTTTGGTGTTTTTATACACTCTCAAACAAGAACCATCACAGAAAATCATTAAGAATACCCTTTTTTTTTATAATCTCATCTTAATTTAATTTTTAAAGGTAGACATTGCATAAACTTACACATAGACACACATATAAATACACAGAACATTTATCTCACATTGCAAACGGCACATTAACATAGGCCGCATTTGTTGCATATGGTTGAGGATTGCATGTTTGGTGGACTCCGGCTGGGGCCCGCGGGGCTCGCTCTCTCAAACTCACCGGCCTGTAAGTCAACTTTTTACTAATTAGAAATACCACTAGTTAATATGGTCGCATATATAAGCCTCATGTACTAATCTACTCGTTAAGTGACAGTGATTCAATCTAAGACATGTGTTATTACATATACAAAACAATATTCCATTCCCAACAACATACATTACACTGGAGAGGAACAGTTAAAGAACAGCTAATTATACTGTTGATGGGGCGAAATGTAATAGGGTGTGATTTTTGGACGAGTTCCAAACTCGCCAGAAATCACACCTTTAAAAATCGCGGTTTTTGCCGCGAATTCGCATATGTAATGAGATGCGAATCAGCGGCAAAAAATGCAATTTGCCGCGATTTCGGGCGATTTTTAGTCATGAAAATGTGCGCATTTTCAGTCATGAAAATGTGCGCATTTTCATAAATGCGATTTTGTGCAAAAAAAAAAAGTAAAAAAAAAAAACGGCGTGGGGTCACCCCTCCTAAGCATAACACAGCCCCGGGCTCATTGAGCCGGACCTGGTTCCAAAAATACGGGGGGACAAAAAGCATAGGGGTCCCCCGTATTTCTGAAACCAGCCCCGGACTCTTGGACCGGTCCTGGTTCCAAAAATACGGGGGACAAAAAATCTGGGGGTCCCCCGTATTTTGAAACCAGCACCGGGCTCCAACAGCCCACGGGGTCATGCCACAGCCGGGGGACACTTTTTATACAAGGTCCCCCGGCCAAAACATGAGCACCGTGGCTGGTCAGCCTTGGACGGGGTACCTGGAGGAGTGGGGACCCCCCCAATAAAGGGGTCCCCCCCCAGGCTTCACCCGTCCAGGGCTGAAGCCCGGGGCTGTCACCGGCGTCCGTGGCCAGTGGACGCCGGCCTGATAGGGTTAAATCGATCATACATATCATTACATTGCTTTATACCGGAGAACTACAAGTGCCAGCAGACCTCCCCCGCATGCTGGGACTTGGAGAACCACAAGTCCCAGCATGCGGGGCATTAATGGGCCCGCTGGGACTTGTAGTCCACCTGTAAAAAGAATGTTTATAAAAAACACACACAGAGGGGGTTATTCTAGTTCATTCTTTCTGACAAAATCCTTCTTAGATGGACAAAACTATGGGCCTTATTCTAGTTCACTCTTTCTGACAAAATCCTTCTTAGATGGACAAAACCATGTCCACTGCAGGGGGGCAGATGTAAAATGTGCGGAGAGAATTCGATTTGGGCGAGTTATTTTGTTTCTGTGCAGGGTAAATTCTGACTGCTTTATTTTTACACTGCAATATAGATCTCACTTTGAAGTAAAACCCCACCCAAATCTAAATCTCTCTGCACAAGTAACATCTACCCCACCTGCAGAGCACATGGTTTTGTCCATCTAAGAAGGATTTTGTCAGAAAGAGTAAACTAGAATAAGGCCCCATGTGCACTGCGGGTGGGGCAGATGTAACTTGTGCAGAGAGAATTAGATTTGGGTGGGGTTTTTCTATATTGCAGTGTAAAATAAAGCAGTCAGTATTTTCACTACACAGAAACAAAATAACTCACCCAAATCTAATTCTATCTGCACATGTTACATCTGCCCCCCTGCAGTGCACATGGTTTTGTCCATCTAAGAAGGATTTTGTCAGAAAGAATGAACTAGAATAAACCCCAGAGAGAAGTAAAAGTGTATTACACACACACACCTCACTTTTACACCAGCTTTACTTACCATTCCTGGATCCAGCGCTGGTCTGGCTGCTTCACAGCCGGCTCCCCCCGCACTGACAGGCAGCGGGGAGAACCGGCTTTCTCCGTTGCCTCTAACAGCTTCTGTAGCGCTGTCCGAGTGCTACAGAGGCTGAGAGCGCGATTGGCTGAGCTATGCGTCTCCATGGAGACGCATAGCTCAGCCAATCAGGACTGAGCTATGCGTCTCCATGGAGACGTATCGGCCAATCGCGCTCTCAGCCTCTGTAGCACTCGGACAGCGCTACAGAAGCTGTTAGAGGCAACGGAGAAAGCCGGTTCTCCCCGCTGCCTGTCAGTGCGGGGGGAGCCGGCTGTGAAGCAGCCAGACCAGCGCTGGATCCAGGAATGGTAAGTAACGCTGGTGTAAAAGTGAGGTGTGTGTGTGTAATAAACTTTTACTTCTCTCTGTGTGTGTTTTTTATAAACATTCTTTTTACAGGTGGACTACAAGTCCCAGCGGGCCCATTAATGCCCCGCATGCTGGGACTTGTGGTTCTCCAAGTCCCAGCATGCGGGGGAGGTCTGCTGGCACTTGTAGTTCTCCGGTATAAAGCAATGTAAGTATGATCGATTTAACCCTATCAGGCCGGCGTCCACTGGCCACGGACGCCGGTGACAGCCCCGGGCTTCAGCCCTGGACGGGTGAAGCCTGGGGGGGGGGACCCCTTTATTGGGGGGGTCCCCACTCCTCCAGGTACCCCGTCCAAGGCTGACCAGCCACGGTGCTCATGTTTTGGCCGGGGGACCTTGTATAAAAAGTGTCCCCCGGCTGTGGCATGACACCGTGGGCTGTTGGAGCCCGGTGCTGGTTTCAAAATACGGGGGACCCCCAGATTTTTTGTCCCCCGTATTTTTGGAACCAGGACCGGTCCAAGAGTCCGGGGCTGGTTTCAGAAATACGGGGGACCCCTATGCTTTTTGTCCCCCCGTATTTTTGGAACCAGGTCCGGCTCAATGAGCCCGGGGCTGGTTATGCTTAGGAGGGGGGACCCTATGCCGTTTTTTTTTTATAAAAACACTTTTACACATTTTTATTAACAGGACCATGCACAGATCTCAATGATCTGTGCATGGTTCTGTCAAATTCGCCTGTCAGAACCTGGTCTATTTTTTTTGCGATTTTTGGTAACATTTACCAAAAATCACACCCTATTACATTTGCGAGTTGTATACTTTATAATGGGAAAACATCTGGATGCGAATTGAAATGTGACTAAAAATCGCACTTCTAAAAGTGCGATTTCGCGATAAAAAGTGCGATTTTTTACCGCGATTTTCAACCTATTAAATGTGCGATTTTCGGAAAATGTGCGATTTCGGCCGTTTTTGACCCAAAATCGCACATGTCCAAAAATCACACCCTATTACATTTCGCCCCTGGTGTCCATTATGCTCAGGTCTATAGTATGTTTTTGTTGTACTGTACTTTGTGCTGCAGAGCACATATTCCTGCTCACACCCATGAGCATGGCAACTATATTGTGTGTGGCATCCACTTGTGCACAGTGGCCAGCATTGCCATCGCACAGAGCCTGGGTCAATATTTCAGTTCCCAATAAGGGCATATGGAGTGTGAAAGTCCTCTGTTTGCTTGTTTACTCCAGGCACAGTGTTCTTGTTTCATCCTACACTGCAAAAAACTGTTTGCATTTCAACCACTTGATGATTATTTTTATTTAAATACATAATTAAATATTGTTGACAAACATTTTTTTAATGGTATTTAAATATTTTAGTGACAATATCCCTATTTTAACATCACCCCCAACCCACCTAGTGGCAATAGATCCCCTACTGGCATTGCCGCCACCCCCAGTGGTTAAAGATACCCCTTTTTATCCCCCCACCGTGCTGTAGTTGATGGTAGGGCATGAAATTCCACCTGTCGGCACATGTCGGCTCAAAAATAAAAAGTGAAAAACAAATGTCAACCTTTTGACTGTTGACCTTGCTTGTGTCGACCTTCCAACCCTGACAACCTATTTCAGGTGTCGACCTAAGCCCTGTTGACCTTCAGTGGTCGACTCAATGCATGTTGACAGAAATTAAGTCTACCCGATGACCCATACCACTTCTGGTCCTAGCCCCCTAAGCTGCTGTTCCATGCAGTGGCGTAACAGTAGCGCTGCAGAACCCACAGTGGCGGGGAGGCGCTGAGTAAGTGTGGGCACGGAGGTCTGCAGGGCTATTGTTACCCTGCCGCCTACCAGGATCTACCTTACCCCGCTGCTGCATCTGTGGCCGGGAGTTGGGACCCGCAGATCTACTTGTCTGCGCCGCCTCCTTTAGCATCCTTAAAAATGGTCTGCTGTAAGGGGGTGGCCATTTTGTGAAGGACATTTTTATAAGGAGCCAGGAGGTGTGCCGGGATGCAGACAAGCAGATCTGCGGGTCCCGGCCACAGTTGCGGATGGAGGTAAGGCAGGCTGGGGGGAGGGTCTTAACTTTACTGGAGTGGGGGTGCCAAAATTTTGCAGCAGGGGGGTCCCAAAATTGTCATTACGCCACTGGTTCCACGAGGATCGCTGACATTTCACACGCTCACATTGTGGACAAGTTGACATTTTGCACATGCTGAATTCATTTTCAACATTTTAGCAATGGCAAAATCATATCTGTCAACATTGTGAATTGGAAATGTCAACCATTATGACTATCTCCTGGTAATATTTACTACTTAGCCGAAGTACTGTACATATAAGCCTTATTACTGTTCAAAATGATTACATACAATGACATCTGATCCAACATTTTCTTGCATTATATAAATAAATGCGCAATTCCAAATAAAATGCCAGTAGTGCAGCCCCTGCCTTCACAGCAGCTAAAAAGATGAATGATACAGTATAAAGCCAAGTGTTTAGACAAAGTTGTAGGAAAGTATCTTCTTTAATGCTTTCTATAATATACTGTTATAATATATTTCTGGCAAATGACATCATTCTTCTAAATGACATGCCCTCCTTATTTTATTGCTGAATCCACATAAATATTTTTAAATAACACCTTATACGTGTTATGTACTAATCCAGACAGGTCATAACAAATGACAATATTCCTAGCTTTGGTAAACTACAGTACATCTCAATTAATATTCCTTATAGCCACCAATAGACACCATAGAGGTCATTAAAGCGAGGTGGCATTTGTTACACAAAATAGGACACAGCAGTGGTCCTGACTCGTGATTGCTCTGCTGGTAATTTATGCTTTATATTCACTGGATATACTACTTCTGTGAAGACTTCTATCAAGACATAACTATGGGAACCTGTGTGTTTGGCCTAATCTTCTGTATGAAGCAAGCCGAACAAATATGCTATAGATTTTGCTAGGGTGTTGTCCATAATTTTTCTGGAAAGTTAAACACATAGGGGAAAATGTAATAGGATGAGAGATTCAGAAGGTGAGAGGTTTTTTTTAAAGCGGCAATCATTTACACTGCAAGACCAGTTTGATTTTTTACCAAATCTCTCACTTTCTGAATCTCTCATCCTATTAAATTTCACCCAAAGGATCTAAATGTGCCTGCATAACGGTTTGGTTGTTACCTGGTGCCAGTTGAATGTTCAGCCAACAGACATTAAAGTGCATACTCCCTACACTTAGAAGATTTCTGCAATTTCAAAATGTATTTAAGTTATACCAGTCATTCATTATACAATTATCTGGTCGACCAATTTTTTATCGGCAAAGTTCACAGATAATTGTACTGTGCACCAATCTCAAAATATTGATCAGTTGGATTGTTGGTATTCGGATGATATGTTGACAGTGTTTAGATAAACAGTACATAGGTCGACTTCAAGAGGTCAACATAGCAAAAGGTTGATATAGCAATGGTCAACTTGTGAAAAGGTTGACATGAATTTTTCATGATTTATTAGAATTTTTGGGAATTTTCCATACTTTATCATCCACGTGGACTATGATTGGGAACACTAAAGTGTGCCAAGAGCAGCGGCAGTGGAATAAGGTACCTGGCCTAAACCATGGCGAACGAGGGTACGTGCTAAACTAATTGGGGGTCCCTATGCTCAGGTGTCAACCATTTCATGTGTTGACCATTTCCATGTCAATTTTTAGCTTTAGTCGACCTTTTGTCATTGCTGGCACTACTGTCTTTGTGAAATGCGTTCTGCTGAGCAATAACAGACATCCGTGTGAGTGAAGCTGCGGACAAACCCAAGTCAGCAATAAGGTGGAAGATCTTGGGTCACATTGTAAAAAATATCACATCTGCTGTAAGTACAATGGTCTAACACTTTTTAATCACTTTTTATGAAGACATGAGACAAGGGTTGCACACACTGCACTAAGGCAAGAGGGAGTGTTGTAGTTTAAAAAAAGGAAGAAACACAAGATACAATATGTATTGGAAATGTCAGCAACATCAAAATGGCAATAATGCATATTTACATGCCATTTTGATGTTGCTGGATATATATATATATATATATATATATATATATATATATATATATATATATATATATATATATATATATATATACTAAGAGAAAGCAGACTTCTGGGCCTGCAGTGTCCACTGGCCAATTTTTTTGCTCAACTGCAACCAACAACTTAATTTAAAGTTTCACAAGAGCTGCTTGAAAATGTGAGCTGATAAAAGGACCATGCAACAAATGTTTATAGCCTTATATGTACGAACAAAAAGTTCTTTCTTTAGACTGGACAATGTAACACATGTGAGTATAAAGCACAGAGATCATTTTCAATTCGGTTGATCTGGTCTTGGTAATTATTCTTCAGACCAACCAGCATATTATCACACACCAAGGTTAATGCCAGAAGATTACCCATCATTTTTAAATTGAATGTGAAAGTGGTACAAACAGGTGCAAACACAAAAAGAAAATGAGGGCTAAAAAAGTAGAAGAATGAAAGCAAAGGACTATTAGTTTTAACCACAGTAAAATTAAAGGCTTCTTTAAATAAGAAGCATTCTTGTATTACCAACTGAACATGTACAATTAGAGCAAAGCTTTATTAGGGTAGAAGCGGACGTTTGCACACACTCTTCCAGATTACACTGTGTTCCTTTTACGACAAAAAGAAACAATGTACAAATTTACAATATAATAAAGTTTTACAATACATGTACTTTTAGCCAAAAGCGCTGTTACAGCAGTGTACCCGTTATGTTTGCCAATACATACAATACATATATCATTTATACAAATATACCCTATAGAAAATGTACACTACATCATGTATGAACTGTATGTGTATACATACTTTACAGTATAATAAATGCAGGCCAGTAATTTATGCCCCACCAATTATGCAGCATGAAGAGAGCCACAAGTGTTAAAGGAACAGCTGTGCCCTTTCTCTTTATTCATATAAGTTATAGCGTTATTCTGTATTTGGTACCCATGTTAGCCTCAGACATCTTTTAGGCAACCTGGACCCTGACCGAGTTTTTTAGGAACACTCTTAGGCTGTGTACCCACGGGGGCGATTTTGTCTCCCCCGTTGGGAGTGTGCACCAGCGATGTATCAACGGGTGTGCGCTCCCGTTTTCTCCCCCGTAGTGATCGCTGGTCGCAGGAACATGCTCCTGCGACCAGCTGATTTCCACTGCCGGGCTCCCCCAGCAGTTTCTTTTTCATCAGCGACCTTCTCAGGTCGCTGATGCAAACGGGACACTGAGAGATATATCGCTCATCGCGAGCGATATATCGCACAGCGATATATCCCCCCGTGTGTATGGGGCTTTACCAAATGAATATATCTGTACTTGTACTGTCAAAATTAAAATTGCATATGGACATGAAGAGAATCTGGGGAACATGGGAATGGCAAAAATGATTAGATCACAGGTTCTCAAACTCGGTCCTCAGGACCCCACACTGTGCATGCTTTGCAGGTCTCCTCACAAGAGAAATAATTAGCTCCACCTGTGGATCTTTTAAAATGTGTCAATGAGTAATGAGTGCACCTGTGAGCCTGCCGGTGACCTGGAAAACATGAACTGTGTGGGGTCCTGAGGAGCTAGTTTGAGAACCCCTGTATTGGATCAAGCGTAGTTGACATCAAATCGTTAAAATTTTCACAATATTGAATGAAACAGTATGATGCTAAGATTATATAACAAATCTTTTCCTATGGCTGCCCGGTCTCAGGCACCCCTGTTGTGCGCACTATAGACACTTTATTGATGCAGTTGATACAGGGCACACACAAACACCCTAGTGTTACTAAATAGGCTTCTACTGTATGTAAAGTCAGATCTGCTCTTTAACCAGTGCCTGAGAAAAAGGTTTTGTACTTACAGGGCTGAAATCGATCAGCTGTGGGTTACCATCGGTCAAAAACCTGCGGACACAATTTTTTGCTATTCAATAAGAAATTTGCATTAAATTAACTTGGGTCTCAAAGAGAGTTCATTCTGAGTTGCCCCTCCTGAGTAGATGCTAAATTGGAAAAACAATCCATATGATAAAAATGTGAAGATTTAGATTTGGGTGGATTATATTTTTATGTGCGGTGTAAATACTGTCTGATTTTGTATGTAGTCCACAAATACTAGATAGCATTCTTCTTCTTCTGCTTCTTATTCTTCTTATTATTATTATTACTATTATTATTATTACTATTAATAAGGCAATTAAATAGTCAAATCTTGCTAATAAAGTCATGTCTAGGGGGTGTGGATCGTACTGTCGACCCGACTTAGGTCAACAGTCATTAGGTCGACATGTTGGGTCAACAGGCAACTAGGTCGACAGGGGTCTAGGTCGACATGGGTGAAGGTCGACAGGTGTCTAGGTCGACACGTGACAAGGTCAATATGGGTTTAGGTCGACAAATGCGCTAAGTCGACATGGGCTAGGTCGACAGGTCGCGAGGTTGATATGGGTTTTTCCACAGTTTTTTTACCCGAATGTCGACACAGTCGACATGGACTCAGTTGGAAGTCAACCGCAGCCCCTTGCATTGCTCGCTTTGCTCGCAATGCTTCGGGCACGTTGCCTCGCTGCGTTTGCAACACTATATGATTCTCCCACCACACCCTAGTGGATGGTAGGGCATGAAATACTACCTGTCGGCACATGTTGGCTCAAAAAAACAGTGAAAAACCCATGTCGACCTTGCAACTTGTCGACCTAACCCATGTCGTTCTAACGCATTTGTGGACCTAAAACCGTGTCGACCTTGTCCCATGTCGACCTAGACACCTGTCGACCTTCATCCATGTCGACCTAGAACCCTGTCAACCTTGTTGCCTGTCGACCCAACGGCGTCGACCTAATGACTGTCGACCTAAATCGGGTCAACAATACCACCGTATCCCGTCTAGGGAAACCAATCCTAGCAAAAAAAATTCAATCCCAAAATTCAGAATTGAAAAAAAAAATCTCAATCTCAGGATTAAAAATAAAGCTCAGTTTGGGGATTGAAAACATTCTAAGGTAGGGGGGGGCAGAGGTGGTCCTATTTCAAGTTCAATGTCGCGTATAAAAACACTCCTCAATGTCCAGAGGCAGCAGCATAGGCATTCGGAGCGTGCAGACAAACCTCCGTTCTCCCCTTCCGCTAGCTGGTGCGACAGCTGTTAAAAATTAGGGTGAGCTTTTGAAAATATAAAAATATCGCCCCATGTGTATGCCCCATCATTATTACATAAAAACTAATAAGCATTTCCATTTGCAGAAAAACACTTGAACAATATAATCTTGTTAAATAGTATAAAACATAGAATTAGTATAAAAAATGAAAAAATCAATCATTTGAAACATTATATGAAGCCAAATGAATATCATAGTCACTAGCAGCCTTTTATACTAACCTACCATCTTATTAGCTAACGTATTTTTTGTGGTTCCGTGTGGCTTTGACACTTTTTTCACACTTATCATGGGAAAAACCATGTACACTTGCTGCATGATCTCCTCAATAAGCATTTTCTAGCTGAATAGTAATGGCTGTATGCTGAAAATAGCCTGCAATGTGCACAGTAATATAACCAACTGTAAAATCTATGCTTAAAATTAATATTTGACTGAACTAGGCCATATTCGTTTGCTCACCACCCTGATCTAGGCTAGGTTATCCTTTATAATGAATTCTTGAAGCTTGCCTCTGACCTTTGATTGGTAATTTGAATTTAAGGGGGTAGATTCAATTAGCCACAGGTGGCTTCATTGGTGGGAGGAGTGGTAGAAAAAGCATCTGAACTCAAATTCATACCACAAAATCCTTACATTTCCTAGACAGCCCCAAGTCCCCTTGCACTTAATGTTAAATTTGTAGACCAGTATGTCTACTTTCCCACTGAGCTACTTCATAGACATTATACAATCACATATGACATAAATAACTATGATGGACCCTTTATTAAAAGGAAGCACATGGCCCACAGTCCCTCACACAGTTGGCCAGACTGCCCAGCCACAAAAGTAGCTATGGAATGGGGTGGAAGGATGATTTTCAGTACTGTATTTATTAGTGGTGGGTAATGATTAAAATGTTTTAATCGTGATTAATTGCATGAATTTTTTGTGATTAACTGCAATTAATTGCATACAATCTCGTTGCCAGGGGTTCCATGCTTGTTGCCAGGGGGGATTACATGCTTTTTGCCAAGGAGAATTGCATGCTCGTTGCCATAGGGGGTTCCATGGTCATTGCCAGGGGTTCCATGCTTGTTGCCAGGTGGGAAATACATGTTTGCTGCAATAGGTGTTAAAAGCTTGTTTCCATGGGGGAATACATGCTTGCTGCCATAGGGGGTTAAATGCTCATTGCCGGGGGAGAATACATGCTTTCTGCCATGGTGGGATAAATGCTTGTTGCTAGGGGGAAATACATGCTTGCTGCCATATGGGGTTAAATTCTCGTTGCCCAGGGGGAGATCAATCTTTTAATTGTGGGAGGGATCGGCGCCGTGGAGGGGCAGAGTCTCTGACAGCATTAGAGACTCTGCGCCCCTCCAAAGATGGCCACTGCAGCACAGGAGACAGCCTCTAGAGGTGCAGGAGTACTTCTAGCGTGTCTTCTAAATGGCGGCGGACATTTTTGGAGGGGCACAGGGTCCCTGTAACTCTGTCAGAGACTCTGCACCTCTGCAACGCCGCTCCCCCACCACACATTAATGGCGATAAATATTTTAATCGCAGTTAAAGTGCTGGAACGATAACGTAATATTAACGCATAATGTGCCCTGCACATTAGTATTTATACATGAGGATTTAGCTATTTTTTCCCTTGGTTTATTGATGTTGGATACTGATAATTTTTCTCATTTTTCTAACATTGGATACTCAAATAATAGGTGCAAATGGGTAAGGTGTGATATGTCGGCATTTAAAATGTTATGAGAATGTCTACATAATGTCAATATTGACCATGTCGACATTCATGCTGAGGCATAATAGAATAATGACATTATACGGTGAATTTCCTAAGATGGCAGTTCTATTGAAGATGGGATGTTGCTTATAGCAATCAGTCAGATTCGCGGGGTATTCATTCATTAATGTAACTATTCAACAGAGTCCTCTGATGTATTATTAGTACAGCCCCCTATACTTGTCTTTACCACTAAGCTTTTAACATTCAATTTGGATATTAATAGCATATGGGAAATAATTTTATAAGAGTAAAATTTTTTGTATTAATTTTTATTTATATTGCTTACTGTTTAGTTGCTTATCGTATTTATATATCACATACATTATTTCAAGTTCCAAAGTGTATGTACTAATTGTTAGATTTTGATATATTTTGATGTACTTAGCATATTATAAATGGATATATTGATATTAAACACATAACTTAAATTATTGTCTTGCTTTTCATTTTTATTGTACTCCTTCATTGGTTTTTTTATGTGTATGAAATATATTGATGGCTTCTCCTTAACATATTATTCTAATATAATCTGCCAAAATTGTGATATTTGCATTTGATAGTGATAATTGTTTATTAATAAAGCTGTTAAATGTGTTAAGCCATCTATATAATTAAAAACCCCTCATAAAATTTCATCACATTACAGAGGATCTCCCATCATGATTTGAAAAACAACAACTTCCAAGCAAATATCAACAAACTAAATTTGCTGCTTAGCGAGCCTTAACGATGCTTAACACCGCCTGCCGGGTGTGTGAATGCCTGACCCTCGCGTGCTCCAAACAACCCTGCCACTTTGTGTATGGATGTTTTACATAAACATCCATTCACAGGGTAGCATACAGCTGGGCGGATGGCTCATGTCCTGTGACATCAGCCGCCAGCCCCCGGCAGGCATCTACCCACCTGCGTTTACATGGGGATGCCTGCCATTTTCCTGGCGCACACAGAGTTTTCGTGGGTATGCCAAGCAGGGGCAATATTGGAGGGAAGGAATCGGGAAGCAGCCAGGGAGGGGGGGTGTTGTGCTCGCTACTCCGGGTGGGGGGCTCTTGTTACTCGGGGGGGGGAGTGCGCTTACTACTGCCCGGGGGGGGTGTGTGCGCTCGCTACTTGGGGGGGGAGTGCGCTCGCTACTGCCCGGGGTAAGGGGGGGTGCGCGTTACTGCACGGGTAGTGCTACTGCCGGAGGAGGATGTTACTTACCAGGCTGAAGGCGGCTCGTGGGTGACGTCACCAAGCGGCCGCAGCCTGGTCATAAAAAAGGGCAGGATAGCCCAAAACAAATATGGCTTCTACAGGGCTGATAGCACAGGCCCTGGCACGGTTGGCGGCCCTGGTAGTATGGAAATCTGGACCGGCCCTCTGGGAATTGGCCCGGTTTCCCGGCGGACCAATCCGCCCCTGATGCTAAGGAAACGCTGGGTGTCCCCATGCGAACGCCCGCTGTCTGCCTACATGCTACCTCCCTGTGCGAGCGCCACGGCAACTTTGCAAGTCACCAAAGATGCCAACATAGAACCCCTGCATATGCGAATATGTGCATGCGCAGGGCATATCTGCGCATGCACATGCGAACCCGCCTAGGACTGAATGAATTAGAATCAGGCCCATAATTTCAGATCTTTGAGTTTAATTTGGTAAGACCGGAACTAATTTGTGTAACAGATAGGACAATATAAGACTTTGCAAAAAAATGGAAGGAGGCAGGAGTGTATGAACATAGACCAGTGGTGCAGCTATGGGAGCAGGTGGGTCACCAGTCCACAGTTATAGAGGGATCAGGGTGAGCAAGAAGGGAGGGCAGACAGAATATGATTATCACCTCCCATAGGCTGTGTGCTGCAGCAATAATCTGTTTCACTTCTTCTAGCAAATTCCATCTTAGGTGGACAAAACCATGTGCACTGCAGGTGGGGTAGATGTTACTTGTGCAGAGAGATTTAGATTGGAGTGGGGTTTTACTTCAAAGTGAGATCTATATTGCAGTGTAAAAATAAAGCAGTCAGTATTTTCTCTGCACAGAAACCAAAAAACTAACCCAAACAGTGGCGTAACTAGAAGTTTTTTGCGCCCCCTCCCCCCCGCCGATATCAGCAGCACCGCCCCCCTCCCCCCCACCTTCCCACAAATGGGGGGAGGGGTGGTCGCGGGGGGGTGCCGCGAATCGCGAGAGGGGGGGTCGCGGGGGACCCGCGAATCGCGGGAGGGGGGTCGTGGGTGTCCGGGGGGGGGGGGGGTTTGCTGGCAGGGGGGGGGGGGTGCGGGAGTAATGGTGGATGGTGGCTGTGGAGTAAAGGTGGATGGTGGGTGTGTACTGACTGTAGCCCTGGCTGGGCGGGAGGAGGTGATGTCAAGGGGCTGGGGTGTGTAGAACGTTAGAACACTTTTCCCTGGGGGTGCAGAGAACACTTTTCCCTGGGGGTGCAGATTTGTGTATCCCGCTGGGCGGGAACGTTATATACACAGGGGATGAGTGACAGATCTGGCTAAATATATAAGATATGTTAATGATAGAGTTAGCGGACATGGCGTCAAGGATTATTCCGTTTCAGTTAGCCTCCATCCCAACAAGTAGTGTTGTCCAAATTTACCTTAATAGCTCAGTGTGGTACTCTTCACTTTTACTTTATCACTGCCAACAGATTGCAGCATTTGACAACAGAGGGTCTGCCAAGATAAGAGTAAGGGAGTGCCACATCTGAGCAAACAGGAATAGCATCTCTCCAGTCAGGTGCCACAGTCACTACACACCTCCTATTTAGTTGATTGAATCACAAGGATGTATTTAATTCTCTAGTTCTCTCTATCCTTTCTCCTCATACTCCGATAGTCAGTGTCCCTATCAACTAAATGCAGATTTTTGGATGGTGGTATCAAGAAACAGTCAGGCTTTCCCAGGCATTGTCAGGGAAGGTGTGTGATGTCAGCACCAGCCTCCATCATCCTGTTTGTTTCGCACACTTCTGGAAGGGCCAGGGTTACCAACAGACTGCACACACTGAAAAAATGATTCAATGATGAGTGAGTTGTATATGGATTTGCAGCTTGACGGAGATCTTTGAAACTTTTGCAAGACTTGCACATGGTGAGATTTAAATCTGTCTGGGCAGCGACTGTCTGATCAGAGGGGGCTGCAAAATCACACAGCAGCGATCAGCTCTGAATGACCCCTATTATCTCTAACCAAATATATTTACTTTTACATTTCTACACAAGTTTGCTGCAGGTTGCATAATCACTCACTTTAATGTTCTGTGTTTCAGCAACTCTTTCTGTGCAATATTGATGCGGAGAGTCGAAGCATCAGTGTGGAACAGCTCCTGGTGGAGCTAAAGGCTGGTGGCATTAGCAGAGAGCATGAAGAAGCCGCCCAATTGCAATTAAGCCACGTTAAGAAGCTGGACATCCTCGACTTCCTTACATATTTGCCACTTTTTGTTCTTATTCACAATTCTGTAATCTCCAATCCTCTAGATGACTCAAGAAAAATATGAATATACTCAGAGTCGGCCCTAGCCTAAATGACGCCCTAGGCAAGATTTTGGCTGATGCCCCCTAGCACCGCCACTAGTTCCGCCTCTGACCCTGCTCTCCTTTCCCAGCACCATCAATCCTCATCATAGCAGTCATCATTTTGGTGCTCTACCTGCAATATATGAAATAGAAACAGTGCACACATTCGGTGCGCAGCCCAAACAGTGATTTGTTCTTGCCGGGAAGGGGCATGGCCACACAATAGTACCCCCAATTCAAATTATGCCACACAGTAGTGCAACTTTATTCACATTATATCATGCAATGGTTTTCCTTATTCACGTTACATCACACAGTAGTACCACTTTACCTTACTTACATTACTCCTCACATTATTCACATTAGAAAAAAATCCTGAGAAAATATTGTATTTTAAGCACCTCCTTGGCCACACTGCAACCCAGCACAAAGCAGTGTGTGCTGGGAAGAGGAGAAGAGCTGCAGCTGCCACTTAAGGGGAGGGGCCCGGGGCCCCTACTGGACCCTTCCATCAGACTTTGGCCTGAGTAATTTGTACCCCCTACCCCTTTCTCTTGGCACCCCTGATAATACCACACAGTAATGCCCCTTACACTCTGCCTCTGCTTAGATACAGATGTTTCCTCATACATCTTGACTCAATAGGCCATGCAGCTCCTGGCCAGGTCTGCTAACGTTGGGTGCCTTTTTTGCTGAAAATTCATCTTATTTGCATTGTTATGATCAGCACACAAAAGGAGCTTTCCGATGATTAAAATGATATGTGGCATGAATATATTCTGTGTGCGACTGTGGCTGTACCTGCATACGGAATGCTATGTTACAGTGATTCCCATGAATACACTATTCCATATACAGATACAGCCTCACTCACACACAGAATATAGGCATGTTGCATATCATTTTTAGCAGCAGAAGCTGCTGGTGCCCCTAGGCATTAAAAATGCCCTAGGCAATTGCCTAGTTTGCCTATGCCTAAGGCCGGCTCTGAATATACTGTATTATACAATGAATACAGTATGTCATTGGGCCATATTCATGTTTGTAAGGAATTGCACAGCCACAAGGAAGCCACTGTGCAATTCTGTGTCATTAAAATTCTAATGCAGCAGAAGGCATCTCTAGTCGCCTCCCTTTTGCGTTTGCAGAAATCAGAGTGCTGTGTCCGATTACACAACCTTGGATTACCATTCTGACTACCAATCATGATTCCTGATGGTTTAACCTTTTTATTGGTGTCTTTGGAAATTTTCCGGGCTCAGCTGCGTTGCCGCTGTGGGCTGTCCCGGAAACTTTCCGGGCATACTACCAATATACAGGTGTGCGCCAGTGTTGCCTGCAGCTGTGAACCACTGGCACATCACCTCTCAGGGCACCCCCTCCTCAGTGGTCGCTCCCGCCTCCCCAGTGGTTGCACCCTCCTCCCCTCCTGTCACTCTTCCCCTCCTGTCGCTCCCCCTGCCCCTCCACTCCGGTGATCGTAATGCCCCGCCGCCATTCGATGCATTGCACATGCGCAGGCAGCAGGCCCTGCTCGGGAAAGTTCAGGCATCCAAGTCCCCCGAGCCTCCCCGAACATCCCAGAGCCTACCGCCTGGTCACTGCTGTGAATGACGGTGGCAGGGGAATTCCGGAGTACGCCGGAGCGGAGGGGCAGGGGGAGCAACAGGAGGGATGGGGAGGGGGGGAGTGGACTGCCCTGGTAGGAAAAATCTGCCCTGGTAGATATGTCCTGCCCCAGAAAATCCCACCAGGGGTTAAGGCACTGGTCAGCCTAAGAACCGTCTGATCTGTATACCCAAACCCAGCTAGTCTGTGCCTGTCTACACAGCCCTTGAAACTTCAAAATGGGGTCAACATACCCCCATTTTAAAAGAACTGTGATGGGCACTGCAAGCGCTCTCACCCCAGATACCAGCGCATGTCAGTCATGCATGTGACTGCATGAAACATTGCAGGACCCATTCTGCACATGCACATAATGGATCTTGCACTGCACAGAATGGGTCTTGCAGATGCGCAGACCCTTACACATTGCATTTGTATGTAACACATCAGGTTTGTGCGCAAATAAGAATAAGGCCCATTGTACTTAGAGATAATATGATTATATTTTGTTCCAATCAAATACAAGAACTTAAAACAATCTAAAACCGTAATTTTTTTTAAAACATTTATTATTCTGTTTTATATATATGTCATTTAATATATTAATTTCTCTATTAAGAATCAACATGTACAATTTGCAGATAATTCAATAAATAAATAAAGGTAATGGAAAGAAAAAAATAAATCTGGTATAAACAATAAAGTTTTCAGCTTTATTTAAAAATCTTCCAGTAAGGATACATTTCAGCAGGAAGTTCTAAGAATACAGAGCACTCCACAACCAATGACCTTTATGATGCATTTGTCCAGTTCCAGAAGTTTTAACATACCTCCCAACTGTCACGATTTTAGAGGAACAGTCCCGATTTTCGGGTCCTGTCCCGCTGTCCCACCCACGGCAGGCATTGTCCCGCTGCGGGGGGTGGCAGTTGGGAGACCCCCCAATCTAGTAGAATAGACGCTGTGCGCATGAAAATGAGGTCGCGGCTAATTAGCATAAGCCACGCCCTCATTTGCATACGCCCCGCCCCCTATTTCTTCAGGTCAAAAGTTGGGAGGTATGGTTTTAAGCTTCATTTCCTGGTTGTCTACCAAAAGCTTGGCGATAAAGTGGAGAAAGATAAAGGGGTTTAGGAACTAATGCTAAGTATGCACTGGAGCGATTCCCGCGCTACACATGATACCAATCATTAATGTCTGACCCATAATACATAAAACAGAACTGATGCATTTTGTTTTTAATTGTTACTATAGTTAGTTATACAACATATTCAACATACAATATGCAACATTCAATATGCATACAACAACACTCTACTATATATTTTCAATTTAAAATAATACCTTTTAAAATAATATAATCAAACAAATATGGGCATAACAAATTACAGTAAGAAGAGATATACTGTACTGTGCTTCTAGAAGATAAAGGGGGTGTGGTATGGGACTCCGACAGTCGGGATCCCGGAGTTAGACAGCATGGCGAGCGCAAAAGAGCCCCTTGCGGGCACGGTGGCGCGCTACGCAAGCCACCTATTCTATTCTCCCTATATGGGGGTCGTGGACCCCCACGAGGGAAAATAGCAGGTGGCCGTCGGGCATCCGGCTGTCGCCATTTTGACAGCCGGGATCCCGACGTCGGGTAAATGACTGTCGGGAACCCCACTGTCGGGAACCCATCCGGCACCCGATAAAGATCTGGTCTGGTAGTTGTGGAGCTGAACAGATTAGTGAAACACTTTACTCACATTATGCACTATGGCCTATATTCTAATCGGTTGACCCCATTGCGAATTTGAAAAGGAGACCGATTTAGAAGATCTGCGCATAAGCGAATATGCGCATGTGCAGGTTTTCTCTGCGTGCACCCTCGGAGACTTACATTGTCTCCAAGGTGCTCGCAACAGAGTGGGCATACAGGAGGCGGGCAAGGCGCAATCACATGCGAATGCCTAGCGTTTCCTGGGCCTACAAAAACACTGGGTGCGCCCTGGAAAATGGTGCGAATGGAAGCGGCTTCCTGCCTTCCGGCAGCGTGCAGTTGATGTCACCGGTTGTCAGCTACCTGCCCTGTTCACGGAGCAGGGTGCCGCGAATCTAAGTCACCAGAGAGTAAGTTAGATTAGCAAGCGCTTCAGAAATCATTCAATGGTCTGCGGCCATCTAATTATTTTGGGCACCCACGCGAGGCTGGGAATGGATGTATATGCAAAACATCCATTTGTAGTGCTGCAAGAAAATAGTGGGGGCGGATGTCCGAGGGAACGGTGGGCGGTGTTACAAGGCTCACAAAGCAGTGAAATAACGCTGCTTTGCAAGGCGATCAGAATGAGGTTGCACTGTTACAACTCTACACAACTTTAAAAAATCAAGACCTGCATTACTTACAAATCTGGACTGGCCCCAATCTCAGAGAGGACCTTCATCTGGAGCACACCTGGAGCAGGGCAGCCTTTAAGCAGCAATATTGATTCATTGGCAGGAAATAAAGAGATGGCAAAGTATCCTGCAACATTTATCAAACTGTACCCAATAGTTTATTAGCCCAAGTTTACCTGTAGACTTTGTTATCTTAGAGTTTCCGGAGCAGGTGGCATAATTCAGAATGAGGTTTGAGAGTTTTGGAACAGATCATTTTGGTAATCTTACATTGCACCTGCTCTAATCATATCAGACGTTCATATCAGAGTGAAGAGGCTATAAACACCTGCATAACTATTTCTCTTCCACTTGATGCAGTTGTAAAAATAGAAGAAAAGAAAGTATATATGTGTGTGTGTTTGTATGTGTGTATGTATATATATATATATATATATATATATATATATATATATATATATATATATATATATAAATGCATTAGAAAGCCAGCAACATCCAACAGTGAAAAAAGTTTAATGGCATATAAAGTGCATATCGAAAAAGACAATCAAAAGGTTAAAAATGCAGGAGAAAACGTCTACTTAGCATTTTGTAGGGAGACATGTTCATCACGTTAATCCTCCAACAACCAGTCATGACACCCGACAGGCTGTTTCGGTGCTACACTGCACCTTAGTCATGGGCAACATGTAAGTAATGCATTACTTACAAAATGCTAAGTAGACGTTTTCTTCTGCATTTTTAACCTTTTGATTGTCTTTTTTGGACCGATATGCACTTTATATGCCATTAAACTTTTTTCACTGTTGGATGTTGCTGGCTTTCTAATGCATTTTTGTATTACAACCCATTTGTGAGCTCCAGCACTCCCATTATTGCTCTATGTGTGCAGCCTAGACTCATGGTCTTGATATAGATATATATATATATATATATATATATATATATATAATATACAGTATTTATATATATATATATATATATGTATATATTTCTGAAAAAGTAGAAACGGGTACTCGATAGTTCATGAATTGTTTCAAATTAAAATTTATTCCAACAATAAACATGGGCAGAGGTATAAATAAACGTACCAACGCTGTCAGTTCTCATTCACCGCAATCAAACAGCATAAATTATAGTGCAAATCACTTAGAAGTGGAGCCGGCATCTCTCCGTCCTACAGAGCACCATAGTGGTGTGATTGATCTCGACACTATGCCACGCCCCTACGCGTTTCGTATCAACTTCATCAGAGAGACCTCTAATGAAGTTGATACGAAATGCGTAGGGGCGTGGCCTAGCGTCGAGATCAATCACACCACTATTGTGCTCTGTGCTCTGGAGGACGGAGAGACGCCGGCTCCACTGCTAAGTGCTTTCCACTATAATAAAAAAAGATAATAGGCTTTGGCGAAATATGTCTCGAATAGCGGCGAAAAGATCCACAATTAGTTGGCCATCAAATTAGTTCTGTTTTTTTTTCAGCTATTGGAAAAAACTGAACTACTGTAGTTTAATATTCCCTATAGTTGTCATTTTTACTACCTCCCAATAATACTTTTGCTCTTAAAACGGTTACACACTATACAATTATTGGGCAGATTAGTCAGAATATGCATGATCGGGCCAATAATTATAAAGAGTGTATTCAGGAGCGTTAATCAATAAATGGCTTCAAACACTCCTGGAAAGATTGGCTTGTGAGGCTGGCATTTTATGTACCACTTATAATATCCGATTGCTGTCCTTCCGATTCCTTTGAAAAGCACATACCGACATACATGTGGACAGATAAGGTGCACACTGATCAAATAATTGCTGTGTCAGGTCACAACATTTTGCAAACCTGAAGGGTAGTGCCCAGCATTAGAGAAATGTTTTAAATATATGTTTGTTCCCTTTCTCTTAACAGCTTTTAATACAGAAGCAACATCCAGACTCGTGCAGCCTTGTTAGTTGTCCGATTGGTCACTCACCTTTGCTGCATCCCTACATTTGTTGTGGAACCATGATGCAATGGAATGGAAAAGGATTGCTATACCATGTCTATTCTTTAGGGATGATAGGCAGAAGATCAAACTTGTTCTTCATATGTAGCTTTAATGAATAACTATTACTAGAGATACATGTTAAATTATGTCACAGGGAAAAGGTGCTGTCTAAAAATTACATTAGTACCCTAATCGTCTATATTCGTGGTTGCCAAATTTGGTCTCCAAGGAGCACTGAAGCTGGGTGCACACCTAAAGATATATCTACCGATTAATCTATCTGCAGATATATCTCTATCGGGATCAGGCAGTGTGTTCTGCATGCACAGAACCCGATCAGTCGTGCCTACCATTCAAATGTGCCCACCCAGTTGTGCTGTCAATCATACTGTATGCAGACTTGTGCAGTGCGTTTACAGGCGGTCATCAAACTGCAGCACAGGTTTAATGATAAAGTTATAAAAGCCCTCGGCTTGTGATGTACAAATCAATATATAAATGAAATTAGTGCATCATCACGTATTAGGGTTAGTGTACCAGCACAATACACTGTTTGATGACCATCAGTGGTGCTCCCTAGAGTGACCACAAGTAGATTGTATGAAAAGAAGAGAAAAAGTAAACTCTGTGTGGGGGGCAGGTATCTGATATGAAAAAAGAGCAAAGAAAGGATGGTGCAGGTATAGATTCTGTAACACAGGTGCCCTGTGGCTATTGTATTGTAGGACTTCACTGTTTCACCTACTGCTAGTATGCAGCATTCTGAGGGAGACAGTGGTATTCTGTGCTGTCAGTAGAAACAATGTTGCACTTAAATGAATGAAAACTTAAGTGCTACAAATAGAAACACTTAAAAAATAATGAAAAGAGCAGTAAAGGTCCATAAAGGACTATGCCCAGCGTGTATGGACAGCGATGACCGCTGTCAGCGCTGCGGGGAAAGCAGCTTTCCCCCTGCCCGGCACCGACAGAGGAGGGAGGACAGCGTTGCATAGCGGAGTGGAGCTCTATGCAAAGCCGTCCTGAAAGCCGCTCATCTGCGGCTTTCCCAGTGATGCTGTTTATCACCGGGCCTTACACACTGGGCGGCTTTGAGGTGAAAGCCACTCAAACCTTGTTTTGAGCGACTTTCAGCTCAAAGTCGCCCAGTGTGTATGGCCCTTAAGACTAAACGCCACCTTACATTTGTCCTACTTATTGTCCAACAAGTTGGACCTGATTGACTCGAGATTTATCCTATGTGCAGGAGGATCAATCTCTTGCAATCTCTTGGTTATACCCAATGGCACGGGATTGTGCATTGGGTCCTACACATCAGGCACATCAGATTTTGTCAGATAAATTGACCCAATCCACTTGACCCAGTCAAATCTGACAAAATCTCACAAGTGTAAGGGGCATAGTTCTATTATCTCATCTGCGGGAACATGTCCTGCCTGAAAATCACACAGTGTATTCCAGTTAATTTGATTAAGGTAAGTTAAAGGTAAAAAAAACCCTTGTAAACGATACCGTCTCCCATCTGGAGCATCTAAGAATTGATGGTGTTCCTTCCAGTTTGCCCTGGTTTCAATGCAATGTTAATCCGCCCATGGCTGTATACATTCCTGCATCCAGTTAGCACAGATGCTGGGGAATATGTCGGACTTCTGGGGCTGTGGTGCGCCGTGTGTGATGCAGGAGCCGGCTGAGCTCAAATCCAGTAACCTTGAGTCAGTGATTACTGACCTCTAAAGGAATGTTTGGCAAGTTTAGCTTGTTCACAGGCATATCACTGGCACACACTGGCCAATGGACCAACAATATTTCATCCATACTTGCCTACCTGACCCTCTCCATGAGGGAGAAAATACTCTGTTCCTGGACTTCCCTGGTAATGTATGATTGCCATCACCTGTGGTGAAACACCTTTCATATCATACATTACCAGGATAGTCCATGAACAGAGAATTTTCTCCCTCATGGAGAGGGTCAGGTAGGCAAATATGATTTCAGCTGCTCCATTGAACGGCCGATATATATATATATATATATATATATATATATATATATCTCGACTTCAGCGGCAGTCACGGATATAAAGCACAGATCACTCAGTTGTAGTTACCAACGTTTTGAAATGTATTTATTTCGTCATCAGGGTATAAAAACATAATGCAAAGACTCACCTTATATACCACCAGTACACCCGCAAAAAATTCCCGGCTCAGACGCTACCGGAAGTGTGCACCCACTAGCGATGTCACACCCACCGGAGCCTGTTGCTCGGCAACTCATCAAAACAAATCAACGCAAAAAAAAAATATGTAAAAAAAATGTGAAAAAAATTAGAAAAAAAAAAAAAGGCTCCAGCAAAAAGGAGGCAGGATTGTATGACGGTGCTGCTGGCTATAAGGTTTACAGGGGATTAACAGATACAGTAACAGTAACAGTGACAGATAAATCACTGATCATCACAAGAAGGCACCTAAACCACGTTGTTCATTAAGTGCCATCGGGGACAAGGGACCCAACCTATGGATCCAAGTGGCCTCTCTCTGTTATAATAATTTTGATCTGTCACCCCCCCCCCCCCCCGTTTCAAGGGAGCGATATGATCGATTATTGTATATCTCATGGAGTAAAGATTGTGTCTATTGTGGGCAAAGTGACGAGCCACTGGCTGGTCACTCTGACCCGTTTCAATTGCCGCACGGATGGAGGATCTATGCCCCGCCATCCACTCGCGCAGCGTTCGCTCAGTTTTCCTCACATATCCTTTTCCACACGGGCACAAGATTAAATACACAATATATTGCGTGGTGCATGTTACACGGTGCCTGATCTGGAAAAGTGTACCAGAGGAAGGGTGTTTGAACGTTGTGCCTGTCACCAATGCTCTACATGTCATACAATTAATACATTTGAAACAGCCGGGACGCAAACTAAGAAAGCCAGTGTTGGCAAGGTCACCCATACCAGTCACATCTGTTTTTACCACCCAACTTCGGATGTTTTTGCCCCTACTATAACAGGGCATGATGTCTGTGTCTCCTAGCCTCAGTAAGGGATCGGTTTTAACGATCGGCCAAAGTTTTTTAACTGTGGCATTAATTGTAGTGCTGGCTTCATTAAAATGGTTAACCCATGGAAATCTCTTACGCTGAGGTTTGGTTTCCTTAGCAACTAGAAGACTCTCTCTAGACATGCTTTTTTTTTTTTTTACCTTCAAATCTTTATTTTATTTTTATGTTTCATTACACATAAGAAAAAGACATAACAACAACAGAAAAGAAAAAAAAGGTAAAAAATACCCACAAACAATACATTGAAATCCAGCTTAGATACACATACAATATAGTCTAGCTTATCTCATTGCGCCTGCTACCCGTCCCACCATTGTATATCATCAAGCCGCCCTTGCGGCCTCCAGTATGGCAAATTGGAACAACTTATGACTGCTCAATTACTCCCTGGCTATACTAAAATCCCGAGTCCATCAGGAGGGATTATATTTTAGACCATTGTTAAGGGTGACAGGTTATCTACAGCTTTTAACCCAGTTAAATATATAGGGTAATTGGTAAGTAACTATTAGCTAAGAATTTCCGGCCTATCTGATTTGTACCACTATACCACATCTGTTATTATTACTTAAATATTGATATTCAGAAATATCTGTGCATATAATAAGGTGGCAAAAAAAAAAAAAAAAAAACAGTTATATATATAAATATTAACGTGACATATACATGCAGTGTGGATTTTCACATCCAATATTAAATTTGACTACTAATAAACAAACATTTTAAGGGGGAAAGCATGGCCGATGCCGGTCATCGCCCGAGTAGTCTACTTGTGTCCAGTGATTATTTTAGTTATTTTACTATTATATTATATTACATTCACAGTAATCCCGGATGATAACCCACCTATCAGTGATACGTGTCTCTATCCAAAAACAATATACCATTTGTTAGACATAATGATACGAGGAATTAATCCATTTGTGCCAGATTGATTTAAATTTAAATAACATATTACGGTTAGCGTACAGTGAATGTTCCTGCCTACTAATATAGTTCACTAGCGCAACCCAATGATTTAGCTCAGGGGCAGCTTCACCCATCCAATTTCTGCCGATTATGACTTTCGCCAATGCACATAGATTATTAATATAAGTTTTCTCGCTACCAACAATATTATCACCAGTTATACCCAATAGGCAGCACTTAACAGATAGTATCTCCTCCCTTACCCCTGTATCTACTATAACCTTTATGACTTCTTCCCAGAACTTTGCTACACCCTGGCACTCCCAAATCAAGTGCATAAAAGATCCGGTGGGATCACTACACTTGGGGCACTTTGCGTCAGCTTTACCAGGGAATTTGGATAAAGTTTTTACCGTCAGGTAGGATCTATGAAGTATAAACAATTGCGTTAATTGAACTCGAAGGGAATTTGTGGCTTTATTTGTAGATTTCATTGCACTCAGCCAATTTTCCTCACTGAGTTCACCCACGTCTTGTGCCCATTTATCACGCAGATCCATCAATTCATCTTTATGCACTTCTCTACCCATTGTCTTATAAATCCTAGAAACTAACTTTTTTTTATTACTAGACAGTAATATGGTTTTTATTAAAGAATCCCCGAATATCGGGGCGTCGTTGGGAAAATATGTCTGGATTACACTTCTTAATTGTAAATATCGGTAAAAGTGGGTCTGGGGCAGATTAAATTCTTGTTTTAATTGATAGAATGATTTGAGCCCCGTCGGGATGAAGATCTGATGTAGTTTAGTGATCTCATAGGGATGCCAGGCCTCAATAATCTGTAAGTTAGACACTTCTTGGTCTGTAAGTTGGTCCACTATCGAGACTTCTCTGTCTAAGAAATCCACACCTGTTATTTGGGCTGCCTCTCGCCAGATTTTGATGGCTTGTACCGTCAATGGCGGATCGCTACTTTTTAAGTCCCCTAGTATGATTCTCTGAGCCGGACTACCTCTCGGGGTTGAAAGGGAGGACAACTTTTTAGTGTATTCCCAGCCTATTTCCCCCTTTAGGAACCAAGTTCTCAATTGGGCTATCTGAGCGGCCAAGTAATATCGCCTCATATCCGGCAGTCCCAGTCCTCCTTCTCCATTTCCCCTCATCAATTTATTTAAACTGATTTTATGGCGCGCTCCATTCCATACAAATGAAGCTATAATACTGTTCAATTTCCGAAATAGAGGTTTTGGAAGATAGACAGGGGATTGCTGAAAGGTATATAGGAATTTAGGGAGTACTGCCATTTTAACCAGGTTTATTCTTCCTGTAACAATCAGGGGAAGTTTGGACCACGATTTAATTTTATCTTTTAACCATACAAATAGGGGCTGGATGTTGAGTTGAACAAATTCGCTAGGGTCCCAGGATATATTAATGCCAAGATATTTAAACGTAGTTACCCATTTCAGAGGTTGAACGGGCAGTGGATATCGTCTCAAAGATGGACTGACTGGGAAGATAATAGATTTCGACCTATTTATTCTAAATCCTGTATAGTCTCCGAAGTTGTCAATCAACTCCAGGACCATCCCCAGGGACTTTCTATGGTCCATTAAATAAATCAAAAGGTCGTCAGCATATAATGAGACGATATCATCGCCACTGCCCAGTGGAAATCCCATAGTTACTGGATGTTGCCTCAACAGGCAAGCCAGAGGCTCGATTGCCAGGGCGAACAAGACAGGGGAGAGGGGACACCCCTGCCTCGTCCCCCTGACAAGAGCAAAAGCTGGCGATGTCCATCCATTTATGGTAACCCTCGGACCGGTATACAGGAGTTGTATCCATTTGATGAAATTTGGCCCCAGTCCGAACGCGCGGAGCACCGCCCAAAGATAGGGCCACTCAATAGCGTCGAACGCTTTGATTGCATCAAGCGAGACTATGAATGAGCCAACATTATCCTTACTAATAGTTTGGAGATGAGTATAGAGATGGCGTATATTGATAGAGGTATCTTTGCCAGGCATAAAACCTGCTTGGTTATGATGGATAAGTGTGAGTATATGTTGGTTTAATCTATGCGCAAGAATTTTTGCCAGTATCTTGGCCTCAGCCGAAATTAAGGATATTGGCCTATATGAGTCAAGGTCCCATGCCGATTTCCCTGTTTTTAAAATTACAACAATTTTAGCCTCGGACATTGTTAAGGGGATGGTGCCTTCGATAAAGCAATTATTAAGAGTCTCAAGGAGTAGCGGGGCTAAAAAACTCCGGTACTTCTTATAGATTTCCATGGGAATCCCGTCTAATCCGGGTGCTTTCCCACTGGGTGAGTCATTGATTGCTTTAACAACCTCGGTAATCATCAGGGGGGATTCTAATTCTATCCTTGCATCTATATGTAGGGTGGGGAGATCAATGTTAACCAGAAATTGTTCAATCGCCATTGGACTGTGCTGTAACTGGGAGGTGTATATCCCTGCAAAGTATGACCTGAATGCTTCGCCTATTTGTGGGGTGGAGCTTACTAATTCCCCCGTTTCATTTATAATAGAACTAATGGTTTTAGATGCTAACTCAGCTCGTGACAGGTAGGAGAGGTATTTACCTGATTTATCAGAATAACGATATTTTACCTGAGTTTTATGGAGCATAATTTTGGCGTTTTCAGCCTTTACTGCCTCCACCCATGTACTCTGGGCTTTTAACCAGGACTGAAAGGCGCTATCGGTGTTATTAGACAAATATTCAGCTTCCCTTATCAAGCAAATCTCTTCTTTCTCCTGAATTATCTTTCTACTTTCTTTCTTAAGTACAGCTATACGTTTCCGCAGGGTTCCCCGGAGATATGCCTTAAAGGCGTCCCATAATATAGCTGCCGAAGCAGAACCTTGATTGACCTCCCAATATTCCCGCCATTGTTCTTCCAGCTTCTCGCTACTATCAATGTTGTGCAACCAGTTGGTATTGAAGCTCCAAAAGCTGCACCCCCTGTCAAAGTTCAGGGAAAGTTCCATACAGACTGGAGAGTGATCGGAGATACCTCTCGATCTATATTCAATCTTGCGAACTTGGGGGGCGAGGCTATTGGAGACCATGAGACCTAGAGAAGCATGAATATTGACGAGTGGAGGGATTTTGTATCCTCCATGGGTCCACCCATCCGACATTTTGTAGAAAATTTGCAAGTCCACTATTTCCTCGACCCACTCCACTGCTTCCACCTCTCCACCGATCTAATTGGGGGTCAAGGATATTATTTAAATCACCCATGCAGATAACCGGGGAGTTGGGCGAGTGGGCAGCAAATTCCATAGCTTTAGTAAGAATTTTGTACGAGAAGGGAGGTGGAATGTATATAGCTAGGATGATAAATGGGGAATCTGCAATTAAGCAATCTAAAAAGATATAACACCCCCCTGGGTCAGACCAAACCCGATTACATGTAAAAGACAGAGTTTTTTTTATCAACAGTGATACACCCCTAGCAGAAGAAGTAAAGGAGGAATGGCAGGTGTACCCAACCCATGTTTTCTTTAGAGCCATTTGTTTTGCTCCTACCAAATGAGTTTCGGTCAAGGCAACTATGTCTGGGGCCATTTTTCTTAGATGGTTCATAACCAGGGAGCGCTTTATTTTACAATTCAGTCCCCGGACATTCCAGGTCACTATTCTGATATTGTTATCTAAGTTGTTAACCCCTGCCATACCTCCTTATTAATTGTATCACTACAGCTGGGAATCGAGTCAACAGGCGCAATGCATCTCTAGCTGGAATTACACAAACATAGTACAGTTGTACATAAACCCCCCCGATCCCCTCCCCCCTCCCTGTATACCTCCCAGTGCTAGGCATACCTGATCAAACTCTATCCCCCACCCCCCCCCCCCCCCCCCCCGAGAGAAGAAAAAAAAAAAAAAAAACCACAAAAAGCAGAGAAAAAATATACACCAATATCAGAACTAACAGGGTCTTTCGTCCCCCGTTAACTGATACGCTTAAAAAGAGGAAGGGCGAAGAAAAAAAAAAAGAATTCGGGCCACCAATATGCGGAAGAGAGCCCCCTGGCTGTTCAATTTTAACAAACATATATAGCTAAGCCACGGCCATTTGTCTAGAGCCGGGACAACTAACGTCAAGCCATTTTAACGCTTCCTGCGGGGTTGAAAAAAATAGAGTCTCGTTGTTGAAGATCACTCTAAGTTTCGAAGGGAACAACATTGAGTAGTTAATATTCTTTTCCCGAAGACGTCTTTTCACATCAATAAACCTAGCTCTGTCTTTCTGTACTTCTAAGGCATAGTCTGGAAATACGGGGATCTGAGATCCATTAAACATCAATGGACCCTTTAGGCGTATTAAACGCAGAAGAGTGTCTCTGTCCTGAAAATTCAGGAACCTAGCAATTAGGGTCCTTGGGGCCGCTCCAGGAGGGAGTGGTCTAAGGGGCACCCTGTGCGCCCGCTCTATAGCGAATTGCTTTGTAAACGCCTCCTGGCCAAAAGTTGTAAGTAACAATTCTATTATGAATTTTGCGGCATCAGATCCCTCCTCCTTTTCAGGGATACCCACAAAGCGCAAGTTGTTTCTGCGAGAACGACCCTCAATATCCAACAGTTTTGCCCTCATCTCGGTTACTTGTTGGGACAATCTTTCAACTTTTCGGGTACAATTGCTACTGTTATCCTCCACCGCTGATATACGTATTTCGGCAGCTGTAATCCTTTCTATTGTTTTTTGTAGGTCCAACTTAATCGAGGATACATCCGTTTGTAAGTCCTTAATTTGTACAGACAAACGTTGTTCTGAGGTGTTAATTGCTTCTAATATCTGTTGAAGGGTGCTGTCTGGGGCAGGTGACCCTGGCTTGCTTTTTGCTGGGGTAGTTTGTGGCGAGATGTTAGAGGTCTGTGACACATTGCCCCCTTGTGCTCGAGCAAACTTTTCCAGTCGAGCGGCTGCAGTTGCATTCCCAGTCTTGCCCATTTTTATAACTAAATTAGCTGGTTGTCCCTGCCAATTTATAAACTGTTGAACCAGTATAGTAAGTGGGGGAGTCTGTTCCCTACGCGAGGCCCTGCCTCGCTTTTCACCGCAGAGATAATAACCAGAGGGGGAAACAGCTTCAGCTTTGTATATGAATACTCAAGGAGCAATAACACCGGTACACGCTTTTATGCAAGTAGTATTACACAGTCACCAATGGTATGAAATGAAGTTATACTGCACCAGGTTGTTGTGTATTCGGCTCCTTTAGATGGTACACGCAGAGAACCTTCTCCCAATCTCCCTTCTTACCAGAGCTTGTATTTTCTGTTTTTTCCCAACTGAGTCCCAGTGCGGTATGCTGGGGTAATCACTGTAGGGTACAGCCAGATGTATTGCTGCTTTGCACCGTCTGTATCCAACACACGGCCGGTTGGAGTTGCTGCCGATTAGGGGAGCAGGTGGTGAGATAAGACCCTCTCACTGCCTCTCTCTCCCGTTGCTCCGTCTGCGCTGCACTCTCGACCTGCCTCCTTACCGGGTCGTATCACCGCTGCTGAGGCGTAGAGGAGTGGGGTGAGACCCTCTCACTGTCCCACCGTCACATCCACTCCGTCCACCACACTCCGTCACCTTCCGCCTCTTGTCAGTCTAGGAGCGTCTGTCCGGCCAAGCTCTCTCACTGCCTGGCTTAGTACAGACGTGGTCGGGCGTATAGCCGCGTGTGACGCAAGCTCCGGGAGGGGAAGGGCAATAGGGATGCACCTCCGACTGGGGAAGAAAAGTTCCGTCTAACCCTGCAGCGTATGTGCGGGTTATCCAAGCTCAGCGGTAGGGGGGTATCTCTGCAATCAGACGCCAGTTGCTGTGCCAATAAGCCGGTTTATCAGGATTTTACCATGGCTTAGTTGAACGGAGTGCTACATAGTCCAGGGAGCTCTCACCTCCACCTCACTCACTCCCGCACCGCCGTGGCCCCGCCCCTCCCCCACACAGCCACTCCTCTCTAGACATGCTTAAAGCCCTCTTATTTGCTTGTAAGAGCGGAGCCTGCTGGTAACCCCTGACAAGAAATTTCACTATAATTTTGTCAATATACTTGGCTGCAACAATAGGATCGCTACAAATGTGACAGGCCCTAATGAATTGTGAATAAGGCAATCCATATTTTAAAGCCTTATGCTGTGTACACACTAGTACAATCTGCATAAGATCCAGATGTGATTACAATTTAGACTATCTGCATACAATTTACACTATCTGCATTCAATTTAGACTATATAGTGCAGATCTGCACTATATAGACAGGGCAGCCAAGACTTTCTGGTTAAGATATGGGAGCACGCATCTTGAACGCATCTGGATCGCTTGGGATAAAACCCATACAATCTGCATGAGATCCAGATAAGATTTTGACTATATAGTCAAAATCTTATCTGGATCTTATGCAGATTGTATCAGTGTGTACACAGCATTAGGGTGGAAACTAGCTGCATGCAAAATTGTATTCCTGTCAGTGGGTTTACTATACAATGACGTGGTGAGTTCACCCTCATTTATCATTACTTGCACATTCAGGAAATTAACCATCCGACCATCGATGTTATACGTAAATTTAATAGGACTGCCAGAGCTATTGTGATCACGATGACCCGTTCAAAATCCTCCTTACCGCCGGACCAGATGATGAGCAGGTTATCGATGTACCTGGCGTAAAAATAAATAAATCTACTGATTGATGGTTTGTTTAAAAAGATGTCTTCTTCAGCAACAAAAATGTAGGCGTTGGCGTACGATGGGGCCACATTGGACCCCATCGCACACCCCGCCAGCTGAAGATAATGGTTGCCATCATACATAAAGTAATTCTTAGTAAGAATTCAATTCAGAAGCTCCAACACTATACCTGTATATAGGGGATTTCCATCAATCAGGCGTTTGACTGCATTCATCCCCTCGCCATTGGGGATGATTGTATACAGCGACGACACGTCGACACTACACAAATAGCAGTTTGCTGGCAAATTAAGCTTACACGCCTCTAAGCGCTTCAAAAAGGTTGTCGTATCAAGGAGGTAACAAGGGTGTCCCACAACACACGGCTGCAATAAAGTATCAAGATACACAGAGGTTGGCTGAAATAACGAACCCTTGGCCGCAATAATCAGTCGACCAGGGGGATCAACCAACCTCTTGTGTATCTTAGGTAGCGTGTAAATCTGAGGGGAGACCAGTTTCAGGGGGCACAACACATTGGCCAACTCCTGTTCAATCACACCCTCCGATACATAACGACACAAAATAGATTTCAACTCTTTAGAAAAGACATTGGTGGGATTAATGGGAAGTTTAGTGTATACCTTAGTATCAGACAATTGATTATAAATCTCCACTTTATACTTGTCAATATCCTGTATCACCACGGATCCGCGGGACGGATGATGATACTGGAATTATTAGACAAGTCACGTAAAGCTGCAAATTCAACTTTTAGAGAGGTTATCAAGCCTAACATCAAATTTCATATCATTAACTTCGAGATCAACATCATGGTCAAGCATGTGCATGAAATGATGATGATTTTAATAGAAGCGCTGTTTGACATAGGGTCAAACTGCGATCTAGGTAATAAACTGCGCACACTGGGAGGAATAGCAGAAACAGTGTGGAAAAGGATACGTGGGGAAGACTGAGTAAACGCTGCGCGAGTGGATGGCGGGGCATAGATCCTCCATCCGTGCGGCAATTGAAACGGGTCAGAGTGACCAGCCAGTGGCTCGTCACTTTGCCCACAATAGACACAATCTTTCCTCCATGAGATATACAATAATCGATCATATCGCTCCCTTGAAAAGGGGGGGTGACAGGTCGAAATTATTATTACAGAGAGAGGCCACTTGGATCCATAGGTTGGGTACCTTGTCCCCAATGGGACTTAATGAACAACGTGGTTTAGGTGCCTTCTTGTGATGATCAGTGATTTATCTGTCATTTCTATGTATGATGTACTATATGTTATTCGAGATTGGATCTACATCTTTTAGTGAACTATATGAAAGACCTTTTGTGTATGATAGTGCTAGTGATTGATGTTACTGTTATACTGTATATATATTTTTATGTACTGTATCTGGTAATCCCCTGTAAACCTTATAGCCAGCAGCACCATCATCCAATCCTGCCTCATTTTTGCTGGAGCCATTTTTTTATTTTTCTAATTTTGTTCACATTGTTTTCCTTTTGCGTTGATTTGTTTTGATGAGTTGCCGAGCAACAGGCTCCGGTGGGTGTGACGTCACTAGTGGGCACACACTTCTGGTAGCGTCTGAGCCAGGAAATTTTTGCGGGTGTACTGGTGCTGGTGGTATATAAGGTGAGTCTTTGCATTATGTTCTTATACCCTGATGACTAAATAAATAAATTTCGAAACGTTGGTAACTACAGCTGAGTGATCCATGCTTTATATCCGTGAGTGCTGCTGAAGTCGAGATATATTTGGTGACCCCGTCTGGAGGTCACATTGAGGGCACCGGAGCCATCTCTTTCATTCATATACGTGAGTGCCGATTGGACAAATCAAAACTTGTTAGAAAACATTTGGAGCATTTATTTCAGCCAAGATTCATTTTTTTCTTTATATTTTTTTGTTTTAAAGGGTAAAAATGACCCAGAAAAGGAAAAGGAGAGTAAACATGAAAAGATGAACTCTGCTAAATAGTTAATAACAAATTTGTATGGAATAAAATGCTTCATTCTTAGAAAAAGAGAACTGGCAGCTTGTCTGTACCTCATTTTTTTCTCTGTTAACTAAGAGGAATAGCTGTCTTAATCAGATATCATGGCCCTATTCAGAATAGCCAGTGAAGAGTTGCCTGGAAATGCGGATTCATTAATGAACAAAGGCCCTTATTTTTCAGAATAATGAGCATTTTTTTTTTCAAATATGAATCCCAAAAACTTCATCAGTAATTATTAGTGAAGAGAGGATTTTAAGTAGAATAAGAATCTGATATACAGTTTAGACAATAATAAACTTGGATCTTAAAACAATTTGGTCTTGATAAACAAATGTTTTATCTTAAGTAGATACCAAATACTTGGCAACTCAGTAGTTTAATCATTTTCAATAATCTAGAGAAGTTCCTGATACCTTTTGTTGTTGAATATATCAAAAAGTTTGTGTTTATTTAATTTCTGGTGCATAAAAAATGTTTTGATTGGATCATGCATATACTGCGTGGACCCCTGTGTGTTTTGGTTTTTGTTTTACTTCCTTGACGTGTTTTGGTCTTGGCAAAATAGCAAAAATCATGTAAGTTTTGCAATCTAAGCCAGATATTCAATTGCAAAATCAAAATCCCAAACAGCACAAAGATTCAAACCACAACTTGAATCGGCTCTCCTTGGGGTATCCACACCGCACATCTATAGCTTAGGGCACACACATTTCCTGTTTTCCAGGTCACCCAACAGGTACACTCCTTACTCACTGACACATTTTAAAAAGTCCACTGGTGGAGATAATTATTGAACTTGATTCTGTGAAGACACCTGCAAACCATGCACTGTGTGGGGTCCTGAGGACTGACTTTGAGAACCTGTTATTTAGGGACGTAGATGCTGAGCTGCCCCCAGAGACGCAGCTCCTTCTCAGTGACAGGAGCTAGTTACTGCAGGATAATGTCACACTGCAGCACCTGGCTCCCAGTCACTGTGAAGGAGCTGGCATTTTGGTATCACCAATCAGAAGGGAAACACACGGGTACACCCCCTTTTTGACTCCTCTCTGTGAAGCAGATGTGTTAAGCTGGAGAAGTGATAAAGTTGCCGGTAATAATGCACTCAGCATCCCAATTATCAGTCAGCATGATATTAATGTCCAAAGGGGCCTGGAGAGATTAATGTCCAAAGGGGCCTGGAGCTGACATTTATGAAGGGCTTATTGTGCGCAGCCACAAGGGGTGTGACCAGTGCCACAGGGGTGTGACAAGTAGGGTGACCAATTCATCCCTTTAATTCGGGACACATATTAATTACACAGGTTCTGTGGCTGGCTGGCTGACTTCAAGACTCCATTTCACCTGGTTTTAAACTGCCACAGAACCTGTGTAATTAATATGTGTCCCGAATTAAAGGAATGAGTTGGTAACCCAAGTGACAAGTGATGTCGGGCTTGTGGCATGGGGTGTGACTAGCAGCTACCTTCACAAATGTCAATCTCCCACCCCTCTCACATATTTCGCTAATAAAAATATATAATTTTAAAATTCTTCAGTAAATTCTTCAGACATAAAGGGCTGCAGAAAAATTAATTCAAAATGATGACGTCCAACAGATTACTCCTGCACCTCTCACTCATGTACCTCATTCCCTCCTTGCACTCGTTGGCGTTGATAGTGGGGTGGCGTTAACAATGGGGGGGCATTTAACCCCTTCCTGACAGAGCCAGTTTTTGCGTTCCTGACAGAGCCCTTTTTTTCAAATCTGACATGTATCACTTAAGTGGGGATAACTTTTTTTTGCTTTTACTTATCCCAGTGATTTTGAGATTGTTTTTTCGTGACACATTGTACTTCAAATTAGTGGTAAATTTGGGTCGATACAGTCTGTGTTTTTTTGTGAAAAATACCAAAATGTCGTAAAAAAATGGAAAATTTAGCAATTTGCAAAATGTTAAATTTTCTGCTTGTGAGACAAATAATCATACCACTCAAAATAGTTAATAACTAACATAGACCATATGTCTACTTTATGTTTCCATCATTATTTCAACTTCCTTTTAATTTTTTTGGACACTAGGAGGCTTACAATATGAATAGCAAATTCTCAAATTTTCAAGAAAATTTCAAACACTGATTTTTTTAGGGACCAGTTCAGTTCTGATGTGACTTTGAGGGACTTGTATGTGAGACACCCCCATAAATGATACCATTTCAAAAACTGCACCCCTCACAGTATTCAAAACAGCATTTTGGAAGTTTGTTAACCCTTTAGGTGTTTCACAGGAATTAAAACAAAGTGTAGGTGAAATTTCAAAATTTCATTTTTTTTGCAGATTTGCAATTTTAATACATTTTTCTAAGAAACACAGTACATTTTGCTAGAGAAATGTGACTAAAAATTGATTCCCCCAATTCTTTTGTTTTCATAAATATCCTATATGTGGCCCTAGTGTGCACGTTGACCAAACCACAGGCTTCATAATAGAAGGAGCACCTACTTGATTTTGGAGCCTCCTTTTTATGAGATTATTTTTTAGGCACCATGTAGGTTTCTAGGCACCATAAGATGCTAAAATTTAGGAACCCCCCCACAAGTGACCCCATTTTGCAAACTACACCCCTCAGGGAATTCATCTAGGGGTATAGTGTACATTTCAAACCCCCAGGGGTTTCACCAATTTTGATACAACTGGGCAGTGAAAATGAAAAATTACATTTTTTTACACAAAAATGCAGTTCTGGCTCAAAATTTTTCATTTTCAGAAGGTATGAAGGAGACAAAGCACCCCAAAATCTGTGCCCCAATTTCTCCCGAGTACGGCAATGCCTCACATGTGACCAAAAAATACCATTTGGGTGCATGGCAGGACTCAGAAGGGAAGGAGTGATTTTTGGATTTTGCAGCTCAGATTCTGGTGGAATTTTGGTGGGTGCTATGTCGCATTAGCAAGACCCCCCAAGCACCAATACAGTGGAACCCCCCCACAAGTGACCCCATTTTGCAAACTACACCCCTCAGGGAATTGATCTAGGGGTATAGTGTACATTTCAAACCCCCAGGGGTTTCACCAATTTTGATACAACTGGGCAGTGAAAATGAAAAATTACATTTTTTTACACAAAAATGCAGTTCTGGCTCAAAATTTTTCATTTTCAGAAGGTATGAAGGAGAAAAAGCACCCCAAAATCTGTGCCCCAATTTCTCCCGAGTACGGAAATGCCTCACATGTGACCAAAAAATACCAGTTGGGTGCATGGCAGGACTCAGAAGGGAAGGAGTGATTTTTGGATTTTGCAGCACAGATTTTGGTGGAATGAATGGTGGGTGCTATGTTGCACCAATACAGTGGAACCCCCCCACAAGTCACCCCATTTTGCAAAGTACACCCCTCAGGGAATTCATCTAGGGGTATAGTGTACATTTCAAACCCCCAGGGGTTTCACCAATTTTGATACAAGTGGGCAGTGAAAATGAAAAATTACATTTTTTTACACAAAAATGCAGTTCTGGCTCAAAATTTTTCATTTTCAGAAGGTATGAAGGAGAAAAAGCACCCCAAAATATGTGCCCCAATTTCTCCCGAGTACGGCAATGCCTCACATGTGACCAAAAAATACCAGTTGGGTGCATGGCAGGACTCAGAAGGGAAGGAGTGATTTTTGGATTTTGCAGCTCAGATTCTGGTGGAATTTTGGTGGGTGCTATGTCGCATTAGCAAGACCCCCCAAGCACCAATACAGTGGAACCCCCCCACAAGTGACCCCATTTTGCAAACGACACCCCTCAGGGAATTCATCTAGGGGTATAGTGTACATTTCAAACCCCCAGGGGTTTCACCAATTTTGATACAAGTGGGCAGTGAAAATGAAAAATTACATTTTTTTACACAAAAATGCAGTTCTGGCTCAAAATTTTTCATTTTCAGAAGGTATGAAGGAGAAAAAGCACCCCAAAATCTGTGCCCCAATTTCTCCCGAGTACGGCAATGCCTCACATGTGACCAAAAAATACCAGTTGGGTGCATGGCAGGACTCAGAAGGGAAGGAGTGATTTTTGGATTTTGCAGCTCAGATTCTGGTGGAATTTTGGTGGGTGCTATGTCGCATTAGCAAGACCCCCCAAGCACCAATACAGTGGAACCCCCCCACAAGTGACCCCATTTTGCAAACGACACCCCTCAGGGAATTCATCTAGGGGTATAGTGTACATTTCAAACCCCCAGGGGTTTCACCAATTTTGATACAAGTGGGCAGTGAAAATGAAAAATTACATTTTTTTACACAAAAATGCAGTTCTGGCTCAAAATTTTTCATTTTCAGAAGGTATGAAGGAGAAAAAGCACCCCAAAATCTGTGCCCCAATTTCTCCCGAGTACGGCAATGCCTCACATGTGACCAAAAAATACCAGTTGGGTGCATGGCAGGACTCAGAAGGGAAGGAGTGATTTTTGGATTTTGCAGCTCAGATTCTGGTGGAATTTTGGTGGGTGCTATGTCGCATTAGCAAGACCCCCCAAGCACCAATACAGTGGAACCCCCCCACAAGTGACCCCATTTTGCAAACTACACCCCTCAGGGAATTCATCTAGGGGTATAGTGTACATTTCAAACCCCCAGGGGTTTCACCAATTTTGATACAAGTGGGCAGTGAAAATGAAAAATTACATTTTTTTACACAAAAATGCAGTTCTGGCTCAAAATTTTTCATTTTCAGAAGGTATGAAGGAGAAAAAGCACCCCAAAATCTGTGCCCCAATTTCTCCCGAGTACGGCAATGCCTCACATGTGACCAAAAAATACCAGTTGGGTGCATGGCAGGACTCAGAAGGGAAGGAGTGATTTTTGGATTTTGCAGCTCAGATTCTGGTGGAATTTTGGTGGGTGCTATGTCGCATTAGCAAGACCCCCCAAGCACCAATACAGTGGAACCCCCCCACAAGTGACCCCATTTTGCAAACTACACCCCTCAGGGAATTCATCTAGGGGTATAGTGTACATTTCAAACCCCCAGGGGTTTCACCAATTTTGATACAAGTGGGCAGTGAAAATGAAAAATTACATTTTTTTACACAAAAATGCAGTTCTGGCTCAAAATTTTTCATTTTCAGAAGGTATGAAGGAGAAAAAGCACCCCAAAATCTGTGCCCCAATTTCTCCCGAGTACGGCAATGCCTCACATGTGACCAAAAAATACCAGTTGGGTGCATGGCAGGACTCAGAAGGGAAGGAGTGATTTTTGGATTTTGCAGCACAGATTTTGGTGGAATGAATGGTGGGTGCTATGTTGCACCAATACAGTGGAACCCCCCCACAAGTCACCCCATTTTGCAAAGTACACCCCTCAGGGAATTCATCTAGGGGTATAGTGTACATTTCAAACCCCCAGGGGTTTCACCAATTTTGATACAAGTGGGCAGTGAAAATGAAAAATTACATTTTTTTACACAAAAATGCAGTTCTGGCTCAAAATTTTTCATTTTCAGAAGGTATGAAGGAGAAAAAGCACCCCAAAATCTGTGCCCCAATTTCTCCCGAGTACGGCAATGCCTCACATGTGACCAAAAAATACCAGTTGGGTGCATGGCAGGACTCAGAAGGGAAGGAGTGATTTTTGGATTTTGCAGCACAGATTTTGGTGGAATGAATGGTGGGTGCTATGTTGCACCAATACAGTGGAACCCCCCCACAAGTCACCCCATTTTGCAAAGTACACCCCTCAGGGAATTCATCTAGGGGTATAGTGTACATTTCAAACCCCCAGGGGTTTCACCAATTTTGATACAAGTGGGCAGTGAAAATGAAAAATTACAATTTTTTAAACAAAAATGCAGTTCTGGCTCAAAATTTTTCATTTTCAGAAGGAATGAAGGAGACAAAGCACCCCAAAATCTGTGCCCCAATTTCTCCCGAGTACGGCAATGCCTCATGTGTGACCAAAAAGTGGCAGGACTCAGAAGGGAAGGAGTGATATTTGGATTTTGCAGCACAAATTCTGGTGGAATGATGGTGGGTGCTATGTCGCATTAGCAAGACCCCCAAAGCACCAATACAGTGGAACCCCCCCACAAGTGACCCCATTTTGCAAACTACACCCCTCAGGGAATTCATCTAGGGGTATAGTGTACATTTCAAACCCCCAGGGGTTTCACCAATTTTGATACAAGTGGGCAGTGAAAATGAAAAATTACATTTTTTTACACAAAAATGCAGTTCTGGCTCAAAATTTTTCATTTTCAGAAGGTATGAAGGAGAAAAAGCACCCCAAAATCTGTGCCCCAATTTCTCCCGAGTACGGCAATGCCTCACATGTGACCAAAAAATACCAGTTGGGTGCATGGCAGGACTCAGAAGGGAAGGAGTGATTTTTGGATTTTGCGGCTCAGATTCTGGTGGAATGAATGGTGGGTGCTATGTGGCATTAGCAAGACCCCCGAAGCACGGTGAAATTATGAACCTAATAATCCATAGATGTGTGGTATATTTTAAAACACTCCTTTATACATAGGCCGGGTTTGTCGGGGCAAGTGTCACACTGGAAAATAGTTTGCTTTCTTATTCCCTTTTTATAGCAAACTTTGCACCTTTTTTGTGTCCTGCCCTTTTTTCCAGTGGAGGGGATTTCATCAGGAAAATGCTGCCCTGGTACAATACGGGGGCCAGTACTAGAAGTACTGGGGCCCTCTGCCTGCTGGTTCCCAAATATTAGGCCCTTTATGACTTCCTCTTGAAAGTGCATAAATGTCCCCCTCTGGCCGGTAGAACGGAATAGCACGTAAGCGTTATACAGTGCCATCTGGATGATATACACGGCCAGCTTCTTGTACCAGATTTTTGTTTTCCGCAGGGCACTGTACGGCTTCAGTACCTGATCTGAAAGATCCACTCCGCCCATGTACCTATTGTAATCCAGGATACAATTAGGTTTTGAGGTGTGGGTACTGGTACCTCGTACAGGGACGGAGGTGGTACTGTCTCCGTGAATTGTTGTCAGTATAAGGACATCCCTCTTGTCCTTATATTTGACCAACAACATATTTTCGGTGCATATTCCCCTGCTTTCACCCCTTCTCATTACTTGGGCAATGTGCGTTTTTGGGAGGCCTCTTTGGTTCTTGCGCACAGTACCGCAAGCTGCTGTACCTCTTGAACCAAGGGCCTTAAACAGGGGGATGCTAGTGTAAAAGTTATCCACATAGAGGTGATAACCTTTATCCAGGAAGGGGTGCACTAAATCCCAGACAATTTTTCCACTAACACCTACGAGGGAGGGGGGGCATTCTGGCGGTTCAATTCTTGAATCCTTCCCTTCATATACCCTAAACCTGTGAGTGTACCCTGAGGTGCTTTCACACAGCTTATACATTTTTATGCCATACCTTGCCCTCTTACTGGGAAGGTACTGGCGGAATTTAACCCTTCCTTTAAAATGTATAAGGGACTCGTCTATGCAAATGAATTTATCTGGGATGTACATGTCTTCAAATTTGGCACTGAAATGATCAATGACCGGCCTGACTTTGAATAGCCGGTCAAAGGTGGGATCATCTCTGGGAGGGCACTGTGCATTATCGTTGTAATGCAAAAATTTAAGGATCGTCTCAAATCGAGCCCGGGGCATGGCCATACGGTAAAATGGGGTGCTGTACAGAACATCTGTACTCCAATATTGCCTAATTTCTGGCTTTTTTACTATGCCCATATGAAACACCAGACCCCAAAACGTCATCATCTCTACTGCATCTACAGGGGTCCACCTAGCAAATGATGACGTGGGGTTTTGAGCAATAAACTGCTGGGCATATAAATTAGTTTGGTCCACCATTAAATTTATAAAATCATCAGAGAAAAATAATTTGAAAAAGTCAATTTCTCTGAGACCTGTGGAATCAAATTGGATTCCTGGCATGGCCAAAAACTCAGGAACCTGGGGCTCAAAATTGTCTGGTGGTGGGGTCCATACGAGATCAATTATTGGGGGGGGGGTCTCAGCTGCTCTACGGGGGCGTCTTTGAGGGGGTCCCTCATCACCAGAGGAGGAAGAGGAGCTTAAGGCGAATCCTTCAAATTCCCCGCTTGCATCACTGGCTGTGTCAGAGTCAGAAGCAAGCATGGCATATGCCTCCTCCGCTGAATACATTCTTCTGGATGACTGGGATGACATTTGGGATGACATTTGGGATGCCATTTTTATTTTTGTGTTACTGGTAGTGAAATGTTTCAACACGTGTATAGTGTAGGGGGGGGTACAAACTTTATTTCAACCCGGGGGGTATGTAGTGTGTAGTGTGTATGTAGTGCAGAAAAAAAAAAATACTTTATACAAAAAAAAAAATTGAAGGGGTTAAAAAAAAAAAATTGAAGGGGTTAAAAAAAAAAAATTGAAGAGGTTAAAAAAAAAAATTGAAGGGGTTAAAAAAAAATTGAAGGGGTTAAAAAAAAAAAAAAAAGGTCCTGCGCCAAAAATTGAGCACAGATGTTGGTCAGTAACGTCCGTCACTGAACAGCGCTCAAAGGCAACAGGAATTTGATCAAAAAAAAATAAAAAATAGATCAACCCTGTGCCGAAAAAGATGATCAGTGATGTACGTCACTGATCAGCGCACAGCGGCCACAGGACACCCACAAAATCACAGTGTGTGTAAAAAAAAAATTAAAAAAAGACCCCACAGCACACACAAAAAAAAAAAAGGTGATCAGTGATGCGACACTGATTACCAGTGAGGGGCAGCAGGTGCACAACCTTTGGTGCAACTGACAGTGCAACTGGCAGGTATATATATATAAAAAAAAAAAAACCTCTGCACCCCCAAAAAGTTGCTGATCACCTCAGATATAGTGATCAGCACAAAAGGCGGGGGCAGCAGACACAAAATTTAGCACTCTCTATCACTCTCTGTCACTATCTCTCTCTATCTCTCTATCTCTCACTATCTAACACTCTATGACACTGCAGAAGCAGCAGTGACAGGTATATATATATATATATATAAAAAAAAAACCTGCGCCCCCAAAAAGTTGCTGATCAGTTAATTTATACTGATCAGCACAAAAGGGGGGGCAGCAGTCAGTTATATAAAAAATATATAGCACAATCTGTCACTATCTCTATCTCTCTCTCTATATCTCTCTCTATCTCTCTCTATCTCTCTATCTATAACTATCACACTGCAGCAGCACAAAATATAGCACTCTCTGTCACTAGGCCTCTCTATCTCTCTCTCTCTATCTCTCTCTATCTCTCTCTATCTCTCTCTATCTCTCTCTCTCTATGTCTCTATCTATAACTATATCACACTGCAGCAGCACAAAATATAACACTCTCTGACACTATCTCTCTCTATCTCTCTCTATCTAACGCTATTACACTGCAGCAGCACAAGTTCACAACACAGGAAGTCACAAGTAACAGGATCCAGGAAGCATCCAGCACACTACAAGCAGTGATGAAGCAGTGATCAGGCAAGGTATTTGCAAGGATCAGGTAAGTATTTGGCAAGGTTCAGGTCAGTATACTGCGGCAGCTAGGCACGGTGACCGCACTGCACGCAATTCCAGACCGGAATGGCGTCTGCAGTGCAGTCACCGTTAGTTTAAATCCCCCTCCTTGGCTGTGATTGGTCCGTCGGTCCGACGAACCAATCACGGCCTTTGGGGGCGGGCGGGGTGAGGTGGGGTGACACCAGTGTCACCCTTACACCCCGCGGTGATTGGTGCTGTACTTTACAGCACCAATCACCTCCGATCGCGTGTCACCGGCGAACGTTATTCGCCGGTGACACAGAAAACGCTGTAATTGGCTGTTCACACTGAACAGCCAATCACAGCGATCGCCGACGGGGGGGCGGCATCGCAGCCCCCCCTGGGCATGCACGGACATGTCTGCTCTCAGGGACAGCAGACATGTTGAAACTGTCACCGCGTCTATAGACGCGGTGACAGTTACAAGCCATGACGTACATTTACGCCATGTGTCGGGAAGTACTTCCCGACCATGACGTAAATGTACGTCAATTGTCGGGAAGGGGTTAACATAGGAATCAGGCATCTGGGTGCCTGTACAATTAAAAATCGGGTCCAATCGCGTCGCATCGCATGCGATCACATCGCGTGCGATGCGACGCGATTTTTTGGTTGTACAATGCCCTACGATGGAAAATGTGGGCGCCGTGATAATACACAAGTACCCTTACTCCTTTGACTGTCTAACACTATACAAATAGCCTTGATCATAAGGCCAGACACGGTACTATGCCAATTTTTTGTTTTTATGTTTGTATTGTTCTTGAACAAATGTTTACAGTTTTACACTATATGGAGCATTTCATTGTAATCCGAGGTATACAAGGAATGAAAAAGGGAATCTTTTAACTGTGGAGCATCAGAGTATACTATCCGAAATATCTTGTGGCCTAAGGGAAGGCTCACTTGCGGTACCGAGGATACATATTGATCAGAAAATTATATATAATCTCTTTTTTTTTGGTAATATCTACACTATGAAAAGTGCAATTGTTCTGTTTTTTTTTCTTTGAAGTATCACATCACTGCAGAACTTGTCTACATCAAATTCCATCGACCTCAATTGGGAGCGCCCTATCCAATTCTTCTATTTTTTGAGTACAGCAAATATGTTTTTCAGCAGGAAATAAATGAGTAGAGTAGTCTTCAATCTGTTGTCTGCAGGCAGCGAGGCAGATAGTGCTGTCTATGGTACTGAAATCTGTTCTTAACATGCTTTAGAAAAATGCAGCCAGTCCAGTACATTGTTTATAGAAGTTAAAGGTATTTATTGTGCTTATTACATGGGTTAATAGAAAAAATACTATATAAGCAAAAATATTGTACATAACAGAGCAATTTTAGATGTATATCTTTAAAATTTACTTCAAGTAAAGATAAGATACATAGGGGTGAATTTAAAAGTGGGATATTCAAGTCAGGATCTGTGAAAATGGCTGCAGAGTGTTGAAAAATGGATGTGAATATGACAATCTCTGGGCGTTTCCGAAAAAAACAGATACAGCTTTAAAAAAAAAGTCAGATCTCACAGTCTTCAAAGCTGTCATTAACTACCACATTAAATAGGTGGATTCCGATATTTCCCCAGTCAGGAAATATGGGCCCAGTTTAAATACCCCCCCCCCCCCCCCCCCCCCAAAAAATGAAAAAATAAAAGTGATGTTGTCTGTAGCACAGTGGTTCCGAAACTGTGTGATGCACCCTGGGATGCTTCAGGACACTTACAGGAGTCCCTTGGATTGGTGGGTCAGGAACAATTCACTATATTTGATGCTAATGTAATAGGAATAAACCAGTGCTTGTCGCTTCCCATCATAAAATAAATGGACAAACAAAAGAAAATCATCTCACCACATAATTGAGTGTAAGGAAGACATTGAAACACAGTTTACTTCATTTTATATATTCATGATACTCTAGGGCACAGGTCTTCAACCTGTGGCCCTCCAGATGTTGTGGAACTACATGTCCCAGCATGCCCTGACAGTTTTGGCATGCTCTTTTAGGAAAAAATGTGGCAATGCATGTTGGAACGTTTAGTTTCACAACATCTGGAGGGCCACAGGTTGAAGACCCATGCTCTAGGGTGCCAACTTTCAAAAAAGTTTGGGAACCACTGACATAGCAACCAGTTAGATTCTATCATTTTCTATGATGCAATAGAGAAATAATAGAATCTGAATGGTTGCTATGGACAACATCACTTTTTTTTAATAGTCTTTAAAATTGTTATTCATACGGATTTAATACAAGAAGTCCTGTTATTTTGCAGTTTCCTTATATAAAAGTTTATGGAAAAACTATAAGGAATCGTGTTATTTTGAAATACATTAATTGGTACAATATTTTGTATATCAGCTACTAAATATGGTGATCTATAAATTACATTTATAAACTCAATAAAATGAAAATCAGTTGTTTAGCACTCCACCGAGGAGTTTGTTATTGCTGCTTGTGTAAATAATTTGACAGAAAATACAGGGCGGGATGCATTAAGATCCGCAACCACCTCAGCCGCACATCGCCGGTTACCACATAGATAATTATTGCATATGCTCTAACATATGCAATCATTTTTGCAAAGGACAGCTCCTGTGTTAAAACTGCCCTTTGCGTTGCGGCAGCGGGTCCTCGTGGCCCCCCAGTGGCTCCCCCTCCCTCTCTTACACGGCCGGGGCAGACTCTCCTCCCTGCACCCGGAAGAGGATTTACAGTGCAGGGAGGAGGAGGTCACTGGTCAGGGCAGTACAGACAAAGATGAAGAGGTGTTGGCGGGGGTCGGTGCGAGGTGACGGGGGTCTGTGTGGGGCGTCATGGTTCGCGTTTAGAAGCCCATAGGCTTCTATGGGGTATCACCAGCAATTGCTGGCAATAGCCCCCAGCGTGCAGGTTTTCCGGCATATCAAAATGCGGTAAAAGCCACGAAACTTGGTTTTTACCTCATTTTCACTTAGTGCATCCCGCCCACAGACAGCAGGTATTTTCTGCCTCTTGGTGGTATGGTGCCATGAAAGTCAGTTTGGTAGTCTCATTCTCAGTCATATACTTTTTTAATCCCTTTGTCAGTCACTTTGGTTCACTCTAAGGGGGAGATATACCAACCTTGGATAGTGTAAAAGTGGAGAAATACCAGTCAGTCTGCTCCTAACTGCTATGTTACAGGCTGTGGTTAAATAATGACTGTAAGGAACTGCTTGTTTGGTACTTTATCTCTGTCCTCCCTATGTGTCAACAATGTATAGTACATAGACCCGATAACAAGGGCGTAACTACCATAGGTGCAAGGGGTGCAACTGATATGGGGCCCAAAGCTGAAAGAGGCCCATCTTTGCCATCTAAGTAATATGTTTTACATAGACTTATCATCATCAGTTGCTAAATAGGGGGCCCCTACAAACTTTTGCTATGGGGCCTACAAATATCTAGGTACGCCTCTGCCTGATAATAACCTGTCTTTAGGTAGTAGCACATACCTTGCTGTTTCACTAGTCTAAAGGTGCCCATACATGGTACAATTGTTGGGTGCGAATCAGAATCAGCTTTATTGGCCAGGTATACTTGCGTATACTAGGAATTTGTTTTCGGTTTGCTGTGCAGCAGCTAGGTGGGTAACAAGTAAACAGCATATAGTATAAATAATTAACAATATAAACAGGTGGGGAACATATACATTCATATAGAAAATTATTCAGAGGGGACAAGGTGTTAGATTATGTGCAAAGGGTTAAGGCGTGACTAGACAGTGAGGTGTTCGTGAGTTCACGTGTCAACAGGTGAACCGCTTGAGGGAAGAAATTTTTTAGGCTTCTGGTGGACCTGGTGGGATTAGCCCTGTAGCGTCTGCCTGATGGCAGCAGATTAAACAAGCTACGGCCAGGATGTAGTTGGTCCGTGATTATCTTCGTTGCCCGCTTTTTTGCTCTGGACAGGTACAGGTCCTGGACAGAGGGAAGGTCTGTCCCGATTATCTTCTCAGCAGTTCTGACTACCTTTTGGAATCTGAATTTGTCTCTCTCGCTGATGAAGCCTTACCAGGCCAGTATTGAGGAGCACAGTACAGACTCCACAATTGTGGAGTAGAAGAGGAGCAGAAGCTTCTTTGGGATGTTGAACTTCCTCAGTTGCCTAAGGAAGAATAGCCCGAGGAAGTTCAACATCCCACAGAAGCTTCTGCTCCTCTTCTACCCCGCAATTGTGGAGCAAAGCTCAAAAAGTATGTGCTAAACATACCTTTTGTACTTGATCTCAGCTCGTCTCATTGCAAACCTATGCAATGTGATGAGATGCGATATTATATACAATATTGTATACAATAATTGTACCGTGTATGGGCACCTTTAGGCAAGTAGTCTGGCATAATTGTTCCACTCCGGTATGTATTAGTCCCTCCAATCAATCAATAGTTTGTGTGTATATAATCAGATAATCCAGCACTTCCTTCATCTTAATATTTATTAAATTGAAGTCATTATCTATCCACAAAGTACATCAACCTAAATGAAGGCCATAGTCTGTGCACATTTATATAATTATATAATTTTACCATATATTATATTTTTTGTATTTTTATGTATTTACTTTAAACTAACTTGGTCTTGCCTGCTATCTTAAGAATTCTACTAGGAAGCAGCTAATTATAATAATTCCACACCACTACCACCCTCTTTGCAATGATAAATAAGTGAAAGTTATATAAATCTTATTTTATTTAAAAAGAAAAAATTGTTGAATATATAAAAGTATACAAAACAAGAGATCTCTTTATATTCATGGCCAGATAAAAATATTTACTGTAAAATAGCTGTCCCCTACACCAGTGGTTCCCAAACTTTTTCGAATCACGGCGCCCTAGAGCATCAAAATGTTTTCAAGGCACCCCTTGGCCAATTGCTTTTTATCGAGAAATTCAGAATAAAAATATTAAAAGAAGTGCATTGTGTTTATATGTCACAGTTATCTGGTGAGGGACAGGATTTGCTTCTGTTTGTCAACATATATTATGATTGTCAGCCACAAGCACTGGTTTTCCTGGTACATTGGCCATTATTAATATCAATAAAATTGTGGGCACTGCGCTAAAAACTATGTAAAATAAGCTGCTCAATGAATGGGTTAATAATTTGCAGAAGAATGAGCGCTAAATATAAAATAGAAGAGAAAGTTAAAGATGTAGAGTAAGTTAAAGATGTAGAGTAAAAGATAAGAAAGCACCTGAAAAATAAAATAAACGTTATTAATAATGTTTACAGCCCCTTTGGGGCGTCCGTGTAAAAGTCTGTAGGGTACCTGCTAGCTGTCCCTACTTCTATAGAGCACGGAGCGGGAGACTGGGAGCCAGGCGGGGAGACGGAGGTAGCGTCTCGCTGATGTTCTGAGAAGCTGCTCGTCTCCGTCTGTAGGTGACGTCACACGGTGCCGTGAAAGCCGTGTAGCCGGCGATGGTTCTTCGTGCTCCCGCTTGATGGAAGGAACTTGTAGAGGTCAGGGTAGCGTTCTTGCAGGTACTTGCAGGTATCCACAGGCAGGTCTTCAACGCATTTCGTGCAGTTAAAGCACTTTTTCAAGATTGGTTGCTTATAGCAACATCCCATGTGAGCTAGAATTCCTATCTTAATAAATTTCCCCCCTAATGTTTATTACAGGGTAGTTGATATACAATGCACTAGAAAGCTACACAAGTTCATATTGCAGTATGCGCCAGGCTGTGTCAGAGGTCCACATAAGTGTAATAATAAAATATCTAAGTTTTTACAAGTTAGCCAGAAGTCCTCTTTCAAAATGTCATATTCCAGGGATTGAAGCAGTTTCCTGAATAGTCACTTAGAAGGTCCTCACTCTGCAACGCCGTCTCACACATGCATCTTTTTTCTTTACAGGATTAACCGCCCTTCCTAAAAAACCCTCCTCATATACACGCAGCATCACTAATTGCTTTTTAGGGTTCTTTTTGGCTCTCTGTTAAAAATTCAAGGGGCGTTTTTTCTGTTCTTTGTCCTCATTTTTGAGCCCTTTCAGCTTCTTTTGCAAACTTAGCACTTTCTGTGCCTTTGGCTCTTAGACTTTTAAGGGAAAAACAGTCTTTTTGGCAGGAGAGCTAGCTATACCTCCCTCATTCAAATACAAAAAATGCACACGATTTGCACTTCCTTCCATTGAAATCTGGCTTTGTGATCAGAATTTCCGGAACACACAGCTATATGTGAGTGGATAGAACTTTTTTTTAACAGAACGAGAGCGCCTCTCTCAAACGGGCTCTATTATCATGGCTAATGTTTGCCCTGCAGGCTTCTTTTTAAAGAAGTATTGTTGCTTGTTGCCAGGTATTACCTAGCAACGCTTAGGAAAAGCGGACTGCTTTATTTATGCAAGCAGCCCTTCAGTCCCCGCAACACGTGCTTGTCAATTGTACAAGAGTATACTCATCAAACAGAAGAATAAAAATCCCATAAACCTTTTTTTTACAGATTTTTTTTTAAATATAACTTTATGTAATTGCCACACAATAAACAAATATTTTCAACTCTAGCCTCAATTTTTGTAAGTAATAAATGCAAATCAGTATCCTGTTTCAGTTTACTGAGGACAGGCCATTTAAATATGTGCAAGTAATTTTAAATCATGCCTACTAAAATCTATACGGGAAGAAGGCAATAATAAATTGTCTACACACAAAGATTTATCTACCTAAACACAGGGAGCTTAAACACATTAGTGGGGCAATTCCAAAATGACAATAAGTGACCCGTAATGTTCAGGAACACTGTCTGCATACCAATAGAGGGACCACTATTACAGAGCTAATGCTTCTTTGTAGCTTAAAGAACAGCAGAAGTGTGCATCAGACAGAATCAGACTAAGGCTATTGTGATGTCCTGCACCCTGGAACAATACACAAGTAGGAATTGCAATCATCTTGATTTTGTAAAACTAGTATATAGATACATTAATTCAAAATGGAAATTATATACAACTTAAGAAAATAAAACTTTGTTGAAAACAAAAGCACTATTAGCATTTTGCACTGGTAAGAAGAAGCTTATTAATACTAGCAATGTACTGTAGTTGTTAGTAGTAGCCAGGGGTATTTATACCATGACCTGTACATGTTAGGGGTTGGCAAGGACACAACGTATATGTATTGCTTAATTATGGTACTGTGGACAACAGTCGCTTAAGTAATATTGAGACCAAAGCTTCAGGCAAACTGCTGTCTGGTCTTGGTCCCACTAACATAATAGGCCCACCAGGTTATTATTAGTATCCATTAATTAGAATTGGATGGGTGTAATAAAACCACAAAGGGGAAAGAAGTGTCACCAACAATTTATCTTGAGTGGAATTTGGGGAAGAAACTTCAGGGACATGTGCAAATCTCTGGAAAAATGCCATGGCGGCCATTTTCCCAGTGATATTAACACTGCACAAAACGCAAGTGAAATGGTAATGGTAAATGGTGATATTTTCTCAGTAATGTCTACAGTTCAGCTGATGTCGGTGTAGGACTACGGGGTAAGTATTCAAAAAATGGGTGCACCATTATAAATATGCCAGTAGCCCAACTGAAGCTTCTCTGACTTGAAATTATAATGCTACCTCATGCAAGTCCAGCACTCTGCTGGTTATTGTGAAGCTCATATATTGACATGTCTGAACCTGCGATTTGACTGCTGTAGTCTTCTTTGTTTGGTCATAGCAAGTGTGAGATCTTGTATGTTTCATCATGGTGGATGAGGAAGATGTCCGTGTCTGTGTAAGATAACATTATTATTATTATAATTAATAATAATAACAGTATCTTATATAGTGCAGACATATTCCGCAGCGCTTTACAGAAAAAATTTGAACATTCACATCAGTCCCTGCCCCAGTGGAGCTTACAATCTATATTCCCATCTACATGTGCATGCACTCACAGACATTTTAGGGTTAAATTTGTTAAACCGGAGTACCTGGAGGAAACTCACACAAGTACGGGGAGAATATACAAAGTCTGCACAGTTTGGGCCATGGTGGCAGTGGCGTAGCTACAGGGGTCGCAGCGGTCGCAGATGCTCCGCTGCAGCCAATCACAGCTCAGATACGGCCACCGTGTCCCGTCCCCAGCCGCAGGCAGCCAATAGGAAGGGGACCCCTTGCCGCGTGACGTCAGCGCGACGCACGGGGGCTCCAACCTCCCCATCTTGCTGAAGACCCTGTCTGATGAGTCCGATGAGGTGAGGCAGCGTTATAGAGGTTTGAGACACCCTGCTGCTTGTGGTTAGGTTATGGCACTGTGTGAGCCCCAGCTGCTGCAAGAAGATGTGTACTGTACCCCATTCATAGATCGTCCTTATCACCTGGGGTGTAATAATAATGTGGGAGAACTGGGTGTAATTTGGGCCACCTGGAAATGACTTGGCTTGCACGTGTAGGCTGCCAGGACTCAGGAGCAGGACCGCCCGGCGCCCTGTATCGGACTACAGTGAGTCCTGTCTGTCAGGCTTTTGAGATTATGGGGAAAATTGCTAAAACTGCTGGGATGTGTAGTTCCACTGTAACAGTGGAACTACACGTCCCAGCATGCCCTGTCACAGTTTTAGAAATCCATTATCTAAAATCTGTGGCAGGGCATGCTGGGACGTGTAGTTCCACAACAGCACTATATAAAATATAAACAGACCGAGATTTTAATTTTGTTGTATGTAGGGGGGCCCCAAGCTGACCTTTCGCACCAGGGCCCATGAACCCTTAGCTACGCCCCTGCATGGTGGGAATCAAACCCATGACCTCAGTGCTGTGAGGCAGTAATGCTGACCATTACACCATCCGTACTGCCCATCAGAGATGTGTGATAGCATTTTGTGTTAAAATTGGAAAAAGTGGAAATGAAACTCATGAAATGTTACAGCAAGCCCATGGTAGAGTATTTCGGTGGTTGAAGCATCATACCATGAACATCAAAGAATGGCAGAAGCAAGACTTTATATATAAGGAATCACAAATTTTTGGGGCAAAGGACTGTTGTTTGGATTCAGGATCATAATGATGAATCCACAAAAACAGCTTCAGAGTAATTAGAATAGTGTTACCATCTATACATATACACATATTATCCTACACTGCCAGGAAAAGTTGTGTAATTAGGGGGCGGAGTTTTAGCTGTCCCTGCAGTTTTTTGGCTAAAATAAAACAATTTTATCGTATAAGGCCAGTCTGAGATGGCGTTATTTAAGGTAAACTTTAGCACACTTTTTTTTTAGGTTTCCTGCTTCCTGAATAGCAGAAATGTTAAAGTGCTGCTGAGAGCAATAATTTGCTATCTACCGTGTGATATTTTTGGAAAAGAGTACTACCAGACAAGAAATGTTTACCTTTTGCTAAACAGTAAGATGCTTAAATGCTCATTTAAGTAGAAAGGTGATTGCTGAATAGAGCCCTGAGGGAGAAAAGCTGCAGTTACAGCAACGGCAGGTATACCATATGGGGAAATTTAATAATACATAGAGGTAGTAAACATTGAGACTTTTGTACAGAATTATAGCCAAATAAACAGATACAAAGATTTTACTTGAATAAATCTATAGTTGAACATTTATATAGAATATATATTTGTGATGACAGGTCAGGTTGCTGTGAAATAATCTGATAGCTACAGGTTATACACAAACTGTAAACTAGGACTGAAAACTGACTATAATATATTGTACTCAACAGCAGATGCCCATTACAGCTCCTTGCAATTGTAGACAATCACCTAATTCCCCTGCTCATAAATCTACAAACATAAAGTGATGACTCAGTTACAATGGAAACACTTCTAGCTAGATGAAATAGTTGGGTAAGACAGTCCATCTTCCAGGAACTACAGTATAATGCGTGGAGAGGTTGACTGGATACCTGGAGTATGGAAGTAGACAAGGTATCAGGATGGACTCCTTTTATTTCATTGTGCAAATGTTACATTACTTTATTGCCCCTAGTTGCTCTGTAATCAATCCATTTTCCGTACCTTTCATTTACTGAAATGTATTTATTTGTAGGCAACCACTAGATTATAGACCAGTAGCAAGGACTCAAGGTGCCCAGATAACATCTCTAAGGGGCAGATTTATTAAGCTTGGAAAAGAGATAAACTGGAGATAAAGCGGAGAAAAGGTAAAAGGAGATAAAGCACCAGCCAATCAACTCCCAACTGTCTTTTTCAAACACAGCTGATTGGCTGGTGCTTTATCTCCTTTTACCTTTTCTCCGCTTTATCTCCAGTTTATCTCTTCTCCAAGCTTAATAAATCTGCCCCTAAATCTTAATACTTGATGATACTTTCTTTGTACCCAGGCTACCTCCACCCCCCCCCCCACCCCCCCTTTAATGTTTCCACTTTCCAGTACTTTACTTACCAGCATCCAAACCTCCAAAAATGCTGGTGGGTGAATGATGCATCTAGACCACTGTGTGACTCCAGAATATTCTAGGCGGATCATTCTCCCAGATTGCTAACTCCTCACATGCTGGTGTCCATATTGTCTGCGAGATGAAACAAACAAAAAATGCCGTAAAAACCCCAAGGCTTCGCTGCGGGGGGTTAAGCCACTTCTAGAAGGAATGTACGACCAACATAGGTAATAAAGAACAGGAAGATATGGGGACTTCTACTTCTACTAACTGTAGGACCAGGAAAATTTCACCTCCAAAAAGGACTGCGCTTCTCATGGGAGATTCCATCACTAGAGGAGTAAATCTGGGAAATGCTACTAAAGTAGAAAAGCAAGTAAGGTGCTTACCTGGAGCCGCAGCTCCAAGAGATAAAGAATGCAAGCTAAGTATTGTAAAGGCAGCAAGAAAAGATGGGGAGGTGATCGGGGTCATCGTCTGAAAGAGAGGGGAAGGGGCCACAGTTAAGTTGCAAGTATAGTCAGAAAAATGAGGGAGAAACAATTACATTTACAGAGGAGAAAGTCCTCATAGAACTCTCAAAACTGAAAGTGGTTAAATCAATGGGGCCAGATGGGATACATCCAAGGATACTAAAAGAGCTTAAAGCAATAGTGGAATTGCTCTGATGGGTGCCATCTAGTGGCCAAAAGTGCGAAAACACTTGAATTCCTCCCATAGAGGTTAGGAGCAGCAGTGGCTTTTTTTATAGGATTAATGCAATCTGCAAAATCTGTTGTATTTTTTATGCAATTACTTGTACTGTATTTTAATTTACACTGTCCAGGAATTAAGAGAGACACCTACAGGTCCGTTACCCTTACAGGGGAAAAATTAGATTTGAAATGTGAATGCAAGTTTTTCTTTTCTTTTCTAAGTAGCTGTTGTTCACCTGATTTTGTATGAGCCAGGGATTTGCTAAAGATTAACTTTCCTCTGTCACATTACATAAAAAGCATCAGGGCCTCAATTAATCAGATTCAAATTTGAAAAAAGTAAGAAAAAAACAACAAAAGAAAAGATGTTCTCAGTATAATCTCCAGACGATCCTAAACACAGAGAGATCTTTACACGGTTACCCCTCCTATTTTTATGGTCAGTTTGGATAAACACATAAAGAAATGCCCTAAAATCTGTCCTTCAAATCTGTAAAGGAGACTTCAGCCTACTGCACTTTGCTGGAAGATAAAGATTGAATGGCATTTTCAGTAATACTTAACTATCTCCCTAACAAACTCACAGCCGTGGGCCCCTTGGTAACCGCTTGGCAAATCTGTAAAAGGAATGTGACTATATAGTTTGTGTGTGGATTGTTGAGTCATTATAGCCTCCAAATTGCACAGCAGCTCATTAATCAAGACCAAGATAGGCAATCACTGCAGAAACCTGATGAAAAGGCCTAAGAATAATGCCTGCTAAATCATGTTTAACATGCAGTCCTTGCCTGTGCAGATATGAAAAGGGGGGCAGGAGGAGGTCCGAAAAATAATTCCTCTTTTAAGAAAGAAAACTTCTACTTATCTTTGATTTGCATTCAGCCCTCCCTCAATGGTCCTTAAGCCTGTTATTTAATTCATTTTTGTAGGGAGTCCTATCACAAAGCGGAGGGAAAAAAAATAACCAGGACCTCGGCAGTCTCTGACCTCCAATCCCCTGTCTTTTCTTGTCAGTTTTGTGTCATTTGTGCAGTTGAACTCCAGCAATTTGAAATGCTGACCTTTTCCATAGACAACCTTATTCTCCTTGAGCAAAAGAAAAGGCTTGGGCCTGCAAACCACTCAAGCGAGAGATGGCAAGAAGAGAGGAAAGTGGTTGACTCGTAAATCAATTTCCAAAGCCCACCCAAAACCCACACACACATTGAGTTGGAATAAAAACCAAGATTAAATAAATGACTGTGCAACCCCAAGGAAAAAATATGATCAGAAAAGAGAATGGAAGACAATAGGAAAGGATGATATATGCATATGCGGTTCACAATGACCCCACAGCTCAATATTTTATAGTGCTGTCTCTCTGTGTTGTTTTGTTACCCATGAAATAATGAAACGGTGTATACAAATGTTCACATGCCTTACATTAAACTATTTTGCCACTGAGAATGAGAATATTATCTCCTGAGATCTACAGTTACAAATGCAGTAGTAATATATATTATATTCCATTAATAAAAAAAAAATACATTACAAAAACATCAAAACACACAGTATTAACTGTATATTATCACTGCTAAGAAAAAATAGCTACATTAAAATGTAGACAATCATCTAAATCAAAATAAAAGATTATAATTGCATCCTTAACTGAGAACCTCTTACAGCAGGCATGTCCAAACTATGACCCTCCAGCTGTTGTGAAACTACACATCCCAGCATTCCTTGTAATCGTTTTAGCATTCCCTGATAGCAATACTGCAGCAAAGCATTATGGGACTTGTAGTTTCACAACAGCTGGAGGGTCATAGTTTGGACAGGCCTGTCTTACAGAAATGATAGTGTACAGCAGAGAGAAAGTGCTCAGGAATGTTGGGATACATGACAAGCTTTTGCGCCATGGGGGTTTACATTGGACAGACCAGTCAGGGATGGCAATTAAATTGCTACTTTCTTACTAATGTTGGTACTTTAAAACACAACAATGCAGCAAAATGTAGGCGCATATCTGTTTGGTGCAGACATTTTTATTGCAGTGTGAGGTTCAAGTGTATAGCCTAGAAAAAGATTGATTTTATTAGGATAAACACATTAAGGCATGTTCAGTTGTGAGGGGGTTTCTCCTATTCAATTGAAGGAAGGTATTTTTTTTTACATCTTTTTTTTCATCAGGACTTGCTTTGGAACCCCTGCAGAACCCCCCAATGACTAATTACGCAAATGGAAGTTTCCAATTAGCTTAATTAGTCCTTAATTACTCACATTCTGAAGCACTGTCTTCTTCCTCATGATCCCAAAGGGCTGATCTTCTGCAGCAGTGGATGGTGACACCCAGTGTGTGTGTGTGTGTGTGTGTGTGTGTGTGTGTGTGTGTGTGTGTGTGTGTGTGTGTGTGTGTGTGTGTGTGTGCGTGTGTGACCCCCGGTAGATGTGTGTGACACACCCCTCCCCCCCATTATGTGTATCCAGAGGCATAAGCAGGGGGAACAACCCCCCACCCCCCCGCAGCCAACTCAGTACTTATGCAGTATCTGGGCGGAAAAATCGGGTCGGAAAAATAGCATCGAATCGCATGTGATATCGCATGCGTTCTGATGCGATTTTCCATAGGATTCAATGTTAACATAGTCCTGTTCATTTCCCCACTATCCAAGTGGGCATAGAGTTGATTTTATAAAGCGTGGTGAGCACAGCGAGCCACCGTGCCCAAAGCGTGGCGAGGGGCCGCGGATTACGTAAAATGTTTTCCGCGTCCGCTCGCCACGCTTCGGGCTCGGTGGCTCGCTCCGCTCGCCATGCTTTATAAAATCAACTCTATGCCCACTTGGATAGTGGGGAAATGAACAGGACCTTGTTAACATTGAATCCTATGCAAAATCGAATCGCATCGCATGAGACCACTGGACCAGCCGGTATCTGTAGATATCCAAACAAAATGTCTTACCCAACAGGATTTTAGCTGCAAAAAACCTGCAACCAATTTTTTTAAACTAGATACAACAAGTATCAGAAGCGCGCATACCTGTATTTTTTTTTAAATGTTAGCAACATCAGCAAGGTTGGGTTTTTTCTCAGATACACCCCATGGACTGTTTACTGCATGCTTAAAATGTACAACCCATAGGAGATCTGCTTCTGCTAGCAGGCCTAATACTGGTAGTACTAGGGTACACATTCTGGGCCTCAAGCTTTTGAGGAGCTTTGGTATAATCACCCCAAGTCCCATGTTAAAAAAACCTGCCAGGCGAGCTACCTGGCCTGCAAGGCAAGTGAGCTGCAGCTCACAGTGACAGCCAGTGGCGTAAATTGAAATGTTGCTTTTATATATATATATATATATATATATATATATATATATATATATATATATATATATATATGCTACTTGTGGGCTCCGGCACTCCAGCGGTTCTCCCCCCAAGGGGGTATGGTGCGCCCGTGCCTTCCTAAGGGACCAATGTCCAAACATATATCCAAAGAAAGAGAGGCGGCACTTGGAGACTTGTGCAAACAATAATCAGGTGTATTGAACAAACATGTACATCTACGTTTCGGGGGATTGCGTATATATATATATATATATATATATATATATATATATATATATATATATATATATATTATATCTCTAGAGCTGCCTCTGTGTTATTCATTCAATCCGGGACCGAGTGCCGCCATCGCCACGCATCTATTATATCTATTATATCTCTTATATATTTAGCTACATCTGTCATTCAAGTGTGTGTATAATGCTGGGCGGAGTTACACAGGTGATTGACAGGCCCCCTGGCCAGCATTATACACACAACAGGTGATTGACAGATTATGCTTTAGGAGATTCCGCCCCCCCCCCCCCCCGCCAGCGTTATACACCCACCAAGGTGACACGTTACCACCCCAAGTCAGCGTGCCGAGAGAATAAGATTCCAAAAAAGGTCTTAACAGCTCTACAGGTTCAACACCCTGTGGTCCCGGTGATCTATACGCTTCCTAAGCTGCATAAAGATCCAAAGAAACTTTGCCTACACCACATCTCACCCCCTCCTCTTTATCCCTCTAACTCCCTATTATCTTTCTCACCTTTCTCTCCCTTCCCTTTCTCTTTCCTCTTTCTCACTTTCCCCATCCCCTTTTTTCTTTCCTGGGTGCTCTCTCCCCCACCCCTCTTCCCCACATTCCCCCGGCAGATTCCCCAACCCACTCCCTTCCCTGACAGCATCCCCTGCCCCCCCCCCCCCCCCCGAAATCTCACAGCACTGTCACCATCGCACCTCCTCATTTCCCCGGCAACTTCTCCCTCTCTAATCTCCTGCCAGTGTCCCCAGCGCACCTCCTCATTCCCCCAGCAGCCACCCCCCTGCCAACGTCCCCAGCCCCTCCACAATCCCCCTGCAGCATCCCCAGCTGCATGTCCTCCTGCGATCTTCCGGCAGTCTCACCGGTACACCTCCTTTTTCCCCCGGCAGGTTTCCCAGTTCCCCTACCCACAATCCCCCGGCACTATCCCACACGTCACCAGCCCACCTCCTCATTCCCCACCAGGTTCCACAACCCCCCCAACAACAACTCTCTCGCCGGTGTTCTTAGCACACCACAATACCCCAGCAGGTACTGTAGCCCCCCTCCCCCCACGATACTCGCACCTCCTCAATCCCCCCCAACATTATCCCAGCCACACCCAACCCCCCCCCCCCCACCTCCTGCAATCTCCTGCCAATGTCCTTAGACCCTCCTCAAATCCCACGGCAGCATCCCAAGCATGATTTTGCATGCAAATCCACCATCCGCGGTACCCACGCACCCATCCACCCGCACACACACCACCCCCGCAGCTCATCACTCAACCAGTCCACGCCTGCACCTCACCAACCCACACCACCCATCTGGAAAGACCCTGCATGTGTACCTCCAACACCCGCAGTATACCCACACCTGCGACTACCCCCTGCACCTCAACCAAACATGCTCCCCCACCCACGTCACCCTCGCACCCCACCCCACCCTCCCACACCACCACCACACCTACCAATGACACCACCGCACCCACTCCTCAACCACCCACAGCACCCCAGCATCCACTTGCTAAACACCACAACTACACCTCCACCACCCCCAGTACACCCACCGCTCGCCCACGGCACGCCACCCTCTCCCCCATCCACAACACGCACAAACCCCATCCCTCACCCACGCCAACCCTGCACACGCCCCTCCAACAGCGGCGGCAACCCCCCTGTCCATCCCCAACCCAACCACAGCACACCCACCTCCCCCACCCACATGTGGCCCTGCACCTAATCAAACTACACCACCCACACGGCCCAACCCCACAACTGCAACTCCACCACAGACAGTACCAGTGGCGTGCGGTGGGGTGAGGCACAGCCTTTCCTGTCATACTAGCGTATATGCCGGTGTTTTGAATTGATAAAGTATGCAAAAAATACAAATAATTTATTTTAAAAAATCTTGTTTTTATTATTATAATCATTTTTATAGTCAAAACTCTGGAGTAAAAAGTCTATGGCAGGTGAGGCAGTGCCTCACCTGGCTATCTTTTCTGTGCATCTCTTATCAAAACTCAGTGAATCTCCAGCAGTGTATACTGCTGCACATGTGTATAATTCTGGCATGTATCCCATGGCTCATACTTTGTGTGCATATCTGGCTCTGTTACTTGCCAGGGACTCCTCAACCATTTCCCTCACCGCACGTCCCTGAGTATCCCCTCACCCACCACTCCCCCACCTACACCACCCCATGCACCTTCTCCCCACTAATACCACCCAACCGTTCACCCACACTATAACTGCGTTCACAGGTTAAGGGTGCACAGCCCCCCTTACGACGGTGTGAAGAGCGCCCGTAGGATGCAATGAATCACCTAGTATATATACCTAGTACCTAGTATATATACATAAATACATATATACATATATATACATATACTAGGTGATTCATCGCGCCCTATGGGTGCTCTTCACACCGTCGTAAGGAGCTCCGCCCCCTTAAACTGTGAATAGTTTTATTGTGTGAAATATTTTTTTTTTTTAATAAAGGATGTGTTTTTTATTGCAACTTTAGTAAGATGCTGTGGGTGTGGGATGGGCAGGTGTAGGTGAGCTGTAGGTGGGTATGCGATGCAGGGGATGTGGGGGTGTGGTGGGTGTTAAAGGGGGGCAATGTTGTTGTTGGTAGGGGTGTGGTGGATGGGGAGGGTTGGTTGCAATGGTGCTATGGGTGTTGAAAAGTGTTAGCGGTTGGTGTGTGTTGTGAAGTGGTGGGTGCGGGGATACTGTGTGTGGTGGAGTTTATATTGGGTGGTGGGACGTGTGGATAGGTTAGGTGCGGTGGTGGGCCTTTTTTGTGAGGGTGGTGTGCAAATGTACCATGTGTGGTGAGGGTGTTTGTGGGTGGGCAAGTGTCAGGTTGGGGGGATTCTGTGGGTGGTAGAGTTACACGTGAGGGTATGGGCTGTGTGGGTGGTGTATGTTGGTTAAGTGCTGGGGTGGACTGGTTGCGTGAAGGGCAGTTGCATGGGTGTGTGAAGTGTGTGTATGGGGGACGCATGGGTGCATGTGTAATGTAGGAGGGGAATGGCCATCTTGTGTTGAGGCAGCAGGTTGCAGGGGTATTGCGGAATGGAGAGGTGGATGCAGGCAGTTAGATGGGGGTGTGTGGGTGTAGTGCAGGTGTGTGCTGTGGGTGGGGGAGGGTACTTATTGGTGTGGGGACAGTGGTGGCATGGGAGGGACGGATGGGTGGGTGTGTAATGCGGTTGGGGGATGGGCAGGTGCAGTGTTGTGGCGGCTGCTTGCAGGGGTCCTAGGAGGTTTGGGTGTGGGTGCAGGCACTGCAGGCGGGTGTGGTATAGGGGTCCAACAGTCGGTATCCTGACAGTCATTATTCCGATGTCGGGATCCTGACTGGCCGGACCCAGACAGCATGGTGAGCACAACAAAGTCCCTCGCGGGCACGGTGGCTCGCTACGTGAGCCACCTATTCTATTCTCCCTCTATGGGGGTCGTGGACCCCCACGAGGGAAAATAGCCATCGGCCGTCGGGAACCCAGCTGTCTGTGTTTTGACAGACTGTCGGGATCCCGTCCGGCACCCCTGCAGGCAGTGCGGGGTGGCGCTTGGTCTGGTTGTGGCAGCAGGGAGGAGAGGCGGGCTGTGTAGCGCAGGTTCACTGCACTGGCAGGTGAGATGATGGTGCAGCAGGGATGTGGGTGTTGGCCGCCGCTTCCAGGGGGCGAGTGTCAGCAGGCAGCAGGGGCGGACTGTGTTGTGCAGCATCTCTGCTGCTGTAGCAGGAAGTGCGGGACGGGAGCTGTTCACGGGGCTGTATGGCAGTATGGTGATTGCTGCAGAGGATGAGGTGCTAGGGACACTGGCGGGGGTGGGGGTTGGGCAGGAGGAAGGAAGTGCAGCTGGGGGTGGGGGGGTGCTGCCGGGTATGCGGTTGGGGGATTGAGGAGGGGTTGGGGACACTGTCGGGAGATGGGTGCTGTTGGGGGGATTGAGTAGGGACTAGGGATGCTGCTGGGGGGGGTGGATCTACACACACAGCTGTATGTGTGTGTAAGTACTGCACAGTGTGTGTGTTGTATGTAGGTGAGTGTGTGTGTATGGTATGTATGATATGTATTGTAGTGTGTGTGTTACCTGGAAGGGGGGGCAGTTGTGAGTCCCCCCCAATCTGACAGCGTCTATTCAGAGACGAATCGGGCGAAAACCAGTGTGCGCCCCTCATTTGCATAAACTGCACACTAATTTACATAAGCCACACCCCTTTTCACCGCCTGCGAGTGTCCCTCTTCACCAAATAGAAACGTTAGGAGGTATGCAGGAAGGAGATCACACATGGCGCTCCCCGCTGGCAGGGCATGAAGAGGATGCAATTGCCGGTAACTCACCCTGCACCCCTCCAGCTCTCCGGGAGGTCCCGGCTGCTTGGGCACTGGACAGGGGGGAGTGGTGGTGGTGGCTGGGGTGGTAACTCTGTGCGGCGGCTCTGTGTGTGTGCATAAGATTGGGGGGGCGGACCTATTTGTGTATAATGCTGGGCGGGGGGCGTAACTTCGGGTGTGTATAACTCTGTTCAGGGGGGGGGGGTGGATGTGTGTGTAAAATGCGGGCCGGGGGGGCGGAATATTGTAAGGCAGTCTGTCAATCACCCTGTGTGTATAACGCTGGGGGGGGGGCTGTAACTCCATCCAGTGTTATACACACGCAGGATTGACAGATCTGGCTAAATATATAGGATATATATATATATATATATATATATATATATATATATATATATATATATATATAGGGCGGAGTGAAAAAAATAAAATTGAAAAATTCAAAATCGGCTAGTGTGGGAAAGTTGTGACTTGACCTGAATAAGAAACGTGCAAAAGCTTTTGGATCTGAGTGAACATCTTCTGTTCTGGCAAGAGGCCTGCAGTTTCACTTTTTTGGTGAAAATGACGAAAACTATGAAGATGCTCCGATCTAGTTAAAATTATGTCATGATGTCTTAGAGTGGTTTATTAACATACTTTAGCTTAGTAAAAGAGAGTGCGAGCTTGTCCTAGTGCAAAGTGACTGACTTTGGCAGGAGAAAAAATCCCTGATAAATGACCCATTTTCATGGTTTCAATTGTGAATATGGTGCTTTCTCCGGAACGTGTTTTTTTTTTTATTTTTTTGGGAGAGGATGCTCTGTAATTGATGTGATCAAGAAAAGAAACTTGGTGGAAAAAAAAACAGGGTACATCCCTTTTGTTTGCCTTTAATAGAATAGTGCACCTATGTGTCTTCTAATGTCCAACAAACTCTTTACTGAATGCTCCAGTAAGTTCAGTAACAATGCATTACACTCTGTTCTTTAGGTGCAGGATTTAAAACACTTCTGTTTATTGTCTTTACTTGTGGCAGTTTATTTTAAACATGAATTGGTCTGAAAAACAGTTTTGCATCCCCTATGCTGGGAACGTGAAAAGGCTGCATTATGGCATATAGTTATGCCAAACATAAGCCAATATATTAACAGTTAAATACATTGAAGTGTATTATGATGTAATAAACAAATACATCTAATGTTTAGAAAAATAAAATCAAGAGCATTGATTCAAAAATAACAGGTTAATCCTTCTATGAGTGGTGTTTAGCAGTACATCTATGCCAATATTTTGTCTCAATTTCTTTTCAACCCTTCCACCTTAACAATATTAAATAAACTTTATTTTTTATACATTGTGGTTGTTTTTCTGTTCACGGCAGTTAAACTGTGGTACTCTCTTCCTGGAGAGGTGGTGTCAGCAGACACAATAAACACATATAAAATAAGGTTGGACAAACATCTATTTGGTAAAAACATCCAGGGGTACAACCAACAATCAAAAATTGTCTTAAATTAAATCAGAATACACAACATGAAGGGATGCAGCAAATAGACCCTACAGTCTAATTAAAGGTTGAACTTGATAGAAGTACGTCTTTATTTAGCCTTAACTACTATGTACTGTAACTTTGTAACTATAAATATAAGCACAATCTCAATCATAATAGTATTCATCATAACCAAAATGCTCTAATATTACTTGGCTAGTTTCACACTGTATTGTTCCTAAACCCCTAAAACCTGACTTATATGACTGAAACCCTAACCCGTACACTGCGGCGTAATGTTCAGTAATTAGCTGATTCATCCCTCTCTTACTGCAAGAACACAACTGCACATGGGTGTTTCAGAATGGACAATAGTTGATCTCATACAACAGGCACATTTCAGACACAAATACATCGGTGAAAAGCAAACACCAGGGATCAAACAGGATTATAGCTTCAGTTACCAAGGCGTGAGCCATCTTGTCTTTCCTGACTTTTTTTATGACCCATACAGGTGGCCTTATTTTTCATTTAGAATTTTCATCACCACTTAATTAACAATGCATTGTTACCTGGAAGAAATAGCGGTCTATCTAGACCATATGGCAGTGTTTAATCTATACTGTCACGGTATAATCCAGTTGAAATAGCTTCCTCTTTCAATCAAAACTGCATTTCACACTTTTCCAATATGTGCCTCTTTAGTCCTTTCTCTGGAATAATACAGATGTCCAAGTGGAAATTAAAATGGCTCTTTAATCCATCCCCTGCAGACACAGGGAAAGGCCTATAATCAAATTTAAAGTTTCTTTTTAAAACCATCATTTACTTTGTCTAGAAACACAAAGAGTTGTTTTTGCACTTTTCAAAATAGAATCTCTGCTACTTTATTGGATCTGACAAACGGCATTTACATGTTTAGTACTTTAAATAAATAGCAATATCCTGCATTATTTTTCAAACACATTGTCATTTGTGTAAAAGCGTGCCAAGATTATGGTGCCTATTTATCAATTAGTTGGTTTTAGACCCAATAATTAGAATTTACAGGTATCTTAAGAGATTTAAGGTACCCATACACTTATACGATTTGGGCACTTTTCACCCGCTTCTGATGCATCAGGCCAAGAAATCTTGTAAAAAGTGCCCAAATGTTATGTGCCTAACCTCCAATTTCGATCCGATGTGTGGCCTAATGTGCATCACAGCCGAAGATCGCAGGCGCTGCACCTATGATTTTGGATAACATATGATATATCATATGCAAAAGGACCGCATAATATATATAGCATAATATATATATTGCATGCAATCTTGCCACCTGGGAGCATGGTGGCTCCCCGGGGGACAGTTGGCAGGGTATTGCATGTCAGAGAGGCATGCGATACCTAGTCATAAATGTATGGGCACCTTAAGAGGCCTGGGGTCACTTAAGAGATATATTTATCAAGTGGCCCAGACCAATTGTAAATTGTAAAGGCCCATACATGCTGGGAGATTTTGAGCTGAAAGAAGCTCAGTTTACTCGTTTGAGCTGCTTTCAGCTTGGAAGCTGCTCAATGTGTACGGGGCAGCAATGAGCAGTGAGCGCTGATGCATTCCGCTATGGAAAATCGCTAAAACAGATGGAAAACACTCAGTGTGTATGCAGTGAGCGTTTTTCAGCCCAAAGATTTTCCACATCATCGGTCAGCATACATGCTGGGCACAAACACTCAGTGTGTATGCACCTTTAGCCAAGCCACTGGCTCCAGGAGAATTGTCCAAACTACTATTATTGAGGAGGGTGTTAAAAAACAGTTATTAAATTCACTAACCCTCAACAAACAATTTTTTAGAACGACATAACTAAACAAAAGGATCAATTATTAGTGCAAAGAGTAAAAGTGATACATTACAAGGAATTGTGAATTGCAGAGGCTAAAATATTATATATAGAAACCTTGTCTAGGAAAAACTATTAAACACTCTGAGTTGACTGAGCAGTGTCTGGGACCACGCCTGATTGGCTGCCCATCATCAACTAGATGTGCTCAGTGGAGAATTTTATCTTCCTCTCCCATATGTATTAACATATTCCCATATGGAATACATTGGATTAGAGGCTTGTGTAAGGAAAGTTTTTTAATCTGTACTTGCAACAACAGGTGGGTATGGGTCGTTGGGTTGACTCAATGTAGGTCGACATACATTGGGTTGACACCTTTAGGTTGACAGGCCATAGGTCGACACTTATAAAAGATTGACATGGCTTAGGTCGACATGGACTATAGGTCAACAGGGACATGCCAGGTCGAGCACTGAATATTTTACAGTAAAGTGCTCATGACTCTGCCATAGCTAATATATACCTTCTCTCTAGCCACCTGCCAGCTGTTCCAACTTCAGACATACAGACAAATGGCCTAAACAGACATTATATACCCTAAGCTCCTCCTCCAACCTCCCAGACTGACAGCCAAATGACACTCCCATCTGGTCCTAAAAGGAGATTTTGACCAATGCTTGTTTTTTTTACTTCAGCTTTGCAAAGATTGAGGGTAGATAGAATGTCCAACCATCACTGGACAGGACACACTTGCCGCTGGTGTGATCCCCTATTTGAGTTTTGGACTTGCTGCAGCCCCATCTCTGGTAACCTATAATAACCCCTTTAGACCTGCGACCCAGCAATTACCCGGCATTTTGAGTACCAGTTTATTTTGCTGGGTGCAGTCTGACCCCCTTTTACACTGAACAAATTACCGGGTAGAACTGCTTCACCTGGTAATTTGATGTTCGGTGTAAAATAAGTATTTGTGTGCAACACCTTAACGTGTATACACACGGCACAATGCCAAAAGCATTTCGACATTGTTCACGAGTGTATCAAATTGTTCATCGTGCGTACACACAAAAGATTTGATACACTTCACAAAAGATTGGTCTATGATCTTCCTACATGCAGGGAAGATCATGGACCATCGTTAACGATCGACGGGTACGTGCATCGGAACAATTTGATTGACTGGTCATTCCCATCTATTGAGATGCCCACATAGTACTTCAAATCGTTCCTTGTTTGTGTACCATTAAACTTATACTATTAAGTATTGTTTTGAATTGCTATACAGTATTTTGTCATGTGATGACTTTTAGGTCTATATATATAGAAGCTTTGCATTTTATCATATACACATTGTACTCTTCCTATATGCTCAAATTAAAGGAACCCAGCAGCAATTTTAAAGGAGCCTTGATTAAAAAACTTAAGATCACCGGGCCCAGCACAAGTTGGACAACTTAATCCAGTAAACACACAGCTGCTGCTGAGCAAAGCAGGAGTCCGGGAGGACTTCTTCTTTGTCCACATTCACTTGGATATTACATATTTGCTCCAAATAAGAACTGTGGTGTTTCACCTTTTATTATACAGGTCGAGTATCCCGTATCCGAATATCCGTTATCCAAATTATTCCGAAAACCAGACATTCCAGAAAGTGAAAAAAAATTTTTTTTTTGCTATAAAACTCACTGGGGACATTTGTAACCGCATCACTGGGGACATGATATGTAACTGGCACTACATATGTGCAAGATAATGATTGCTTGGCATTCAAATTCACTGCTGAGATAGTACACACATTTTGTTTCATGTTTTGAAACCTTGTTTTTTGAACAAATAAAATATATTTGTGTGTATTTTATGTGGTAATAAAATATATTTGTGTGTATATTATGTGTTTATACAGCATACATGCAAGATACTTCAAAATACATCATTGAAATATTAAAATATTCCGAAATACGGAATAATCCATTATCCAAAATTCTCCTGGTCCCGAGCATTTTGGATAAGGGATACTCAACCTGTATTAAAAGCTATTCAATTATCTTGGATTTGTGCAATGTAATTCAGAACATTACTCTGAAATATTTTGTGTGTCCTATTATTTACCAATAGGTAGTTACAACCACACACAGCACAGGATGAAAGTTTTTTATTGATACATTTGGAAAAACAATCACATTCATTAAATTGTGCCTTTCATAATTAGGTCCAGTTATGTGGTGGTGCTTCTGATTGCCCCCATATTTCATGATTGGCTGCCATGATTGGTTTTGCCTGTCACATTGACCATAAATAATTTGATTTGGTCCTGGAATACCAACCCGAGGCACCACTACAAGAGCTTTGCAGCACCCCAGGGGGCAGATTTACTAAGCTTGGTGAAGTGATAAAGTGGCCAGTGATGATGCAGTGGCCAATCAGCTCCCAACTGCCAAGTTACAGGCTGGGTTTGAAAAATGGCACCTAGGAGCTGATTGGCAGGTGCGTTATCACCTATCACTTCACCAGGTTTAATAAATCTGCCCCACAAATGGTAAAATTTGGCTGTTTTAATATATGGTTGAATTAGAATCATTCACTTTGAGTCCCTCAGATCATGATCGTAAGAGACATGGTACTTCACAATCATTGAAGTTGGACTCTGTTACTGGTAAGATGCTGGTGCACAGAAATAAAGATGAACTTTAACTGCAGGAAACCTCCTTATCCCACCCAGTGCAGAAAAGTAGGCGTATGTGTAATTTCCATGCTTATTTTTTTTATTTTCAGGCTGTTTGACAGGCAGGGTGAGGAATGCATTAATGTTTTCTGACAGGCGACATCTAATTGTTGAATCTTTTCTTTGCTATTTTTTTTTTTTTATTCCCAACTCAAGCGAACAGAAAAACAAAGTGCTCTACTATTGAAATGGGCGCCCGCACTGCACTGAGCTAAAAGGGGACAGTATTATTCATGAAGATTTCCAGCTCTTTTTGTCTTTTAACTAACCTTTGAGATGGATCACAAGACCGGCCAGGCTCCGTTACTCTAAAGGCGGCTCTGGCAAGCAGACAATAGAGGCAAACTGTTTTCCCTGTTAAAGAGATAACTGCCTTTGGGTTGTACATGCTGAAATTAATCTCCAGCCGCACAGAAATAATTTCTCTCTTTTTTTTTCTCCTCTTTTTTCCTTTTTTTTTTTATTCCAGTCACTTTCGACAGATTATCACTAGGGAACTGAGCAGAGGAATAGGAGATTTGAGGAGGGGGACAATGAAGACCTTTTCAATACAAAAGCAGTCCACACAGAAGGATTTATTTCAGCCTCTGATATACACGCATCAATTTTTTTTTTTTCTGGAAGACAGAGTTTTGCTAAGGATCATGATGAAGCAGGCAGTTATACTCCAGCTTAGGTCATTTGAAAGAGACAGATTAACTGAAATGTTTAAACATTCCGGTTTTTTAGATTGGCATCATTTGTATCTAATGCTTTAAAAAAAAAAAAAATTTAATAGGGATCCCTGCGTAGGAATGTAAATGTAAAGTTGCAAGTGTAAATTATTAGGAAACATGTCAGCCGTACATCACAGTTGGGTTTACAGGTCCTGTACATTTTATAAATGAAACTGCCAACTAATATAGGCTTTAACAGAGATAGAAAATATGTTTAAACAAGTCATGCGCTGTGTAATGGAGAGAATTTACCATAGACCTTACTACAAGATTTCCTGTTAGCCTGGTGCCACTCCCGTGACCTAATAACGAAGGGACTCTTTATCACTTTACTAGGCTTAATACATTTAGGATTGGTTTGAAATCCCGGCGGTCAAAATCACGAAGGCTGTGCTCGCCACGCAGTGGGCCCACTCATTTATTCTCCCTCTATGGGTGTTGTGGACACCCTCAGAGGGACAAAGTGCCGGGATTTCGGCAGTTGGGATTTCGGTAGTCGGGATTTCGGCATCTGGATTTCGACCGCCGGGATTCTGACCGCCAGGATTTCAACTGCATCCCATACATTTGACCATAAGACTCCATAAATATTTATATATGAAACAAAATCCTATTTAATATATATATATATATATATATATATATATATATATTTAGCCTGAGTCAGGCTGTCCGGAGCACCTCAGCATGCTGGATTAATCTACTTATAGTAGTCGCAAGGAGAACACTGACCCTGACAGATCGCTTAGAACACAGCACTGACACATCACAGTGTTCTGAATTATCTTGCCGAGAGTTCTGAGCGATCTAGCATCACCCAGAACACTCAGCAAATCCCTCTGTGTTTAGGCCCTGAAATCTCGCGAGATGAGAATTACTGTACCGTATCTCAATTGTTAATTACACGGGAGACCTTCGCTCTGGTGCCCTCACTCTGCAGAAGGCAAACTGACAGCATAGAGACTCCCTATACAAGGGTGCAGGGCCGGATTATGGGGGGCACCCCTAGGCCCCCCTCAATCTAGGGGCCGCCTGTGGTTGGCATGCATTTTTAACATTTTTTTTTTGCTAGCTAAAGGTTTTGTGTATGGGAGTGGGGTAGTGCTGCAGCTTCACCTATCTGCCAATGTGACAATGATTAATAGTGCTGAGCATTGGGAGCCAAAGCACACTGACTTCACAAGTGTGCAGTGCATTACTGGGAGTTGACTAAGTCCCATGAGACTTTGCACAAGAGGGCAGAGGCTGAGAGGTTTGTGCTGAGCTCTGCTTGGTGCAGCTCATCATATCATCAGGCCCATGGAGGATAACCGCAGCAGCGGCCTTGTAATTGGAGGGTTTCTAATCAGAGGCAGCGCTGAGCCTGTCAGGGCTCCTACAGAACACAAGCTTTTCATGTCGTAATTTATATATGATTTATTTATGTTTATATTAATCCCCCCCCCCTTCAGTTACCCATTGATCAAGTTTATACTGCCTTTACTCTGTGTCTTGACAGTGTAATATTCTCCCGTGCAGTTTGTGGCCAGTAATGACAAGTGGGAAAGGGCCCCCCTATCTATAGTGCCCCGGGCCCCCCGAAGGCTTAATCTGGCCCTGCAAGGGTTAATTTATTGGGGTGGTGCACAGAGATATCTTGTGATATCTCTGTCAGGGGACTAGTGCCAATTTTTGCCCCCCCCCCCCCCCGACGGATAATATCAGTGCTCCCCCCCTCCCTAAATTTAAAGCTGCCTTCCCTCCCGATCTTACCCTGCCTCCCCCGCTGCATCTGTATTCTGAGTCGGCACCATATATCTACTAATGTGCGTCCAGGCGCCTGGCTCCTTATGAGTCAATTGTCCATCACAAAATGGCCACCTCCTTACAGCAAACCATTTGTAAGGATGCTAGAGGAGGCTGCCGCTGCCTTCTCTAGCATCTTACAAAACTGTCAGATCTAAGGAGGCGGCCATTTTGTGATGGACATTTGAATACATGTAAAGTAATCCGCGGCCCCTCGCGGAGCTCGCTATGCTCACCACGCTTCAGGCTCGGTGGCTCGCTGCACTCGCCACACTTTATAAAATCAACTCCATGCCCACGTGGATAGTGGGGGTATGAAAAGGTCGGAGAACACGTTCTGACGCCCCTCACGGGGCTCGCTGCGCTCGCCATGCTTCGGGGTGGCATGGATAGTGGGGGGGGGGGGGTGTAAAAACTATTTTTAGGACATACAATCATATTATTGTATACCTAATGTATTGGCATAGCACACCTGATAGGTGTGATGCGATGCGATATTGTGGCGTAAAATAAAATAAAAAATAATTACATGAAAAAATCGCATTGCATCGCATCGCATGCCCTTAAAATGGCCCATGCGATGCGATTTCCCTACGTTACCATCCGTATGCTAATTGGGCGCCCAACTAACATATAAGTACCATTTTTTTATAACTTTATCCTAGCTACTTTAGTGTTGGTCATACATACACTGGTATATTTACTAAGATAGGAGTTATTTTGAAGATGGGATGTTGCTATGGGCAACCAATCAGATTATATATATATTATCTTCTAGAAAGTGCTAAATAAATAACAAGTAGATTCTTATTGGTTGCTATGGGCAAAATCCCATCTTCCATTGAACTCTACTTGGTAAATAGACCGCATAGATTTGATTTGGTCCTACCTTTATGAGGCTTTCACTTATAGGGTGAGATTTTCTAAAGAAAAAATACGGTAAAGACCACATTTTCTGGGTTTGTACCACCTTCTGAAATTCACTAAAGGCCCTTCTGGTGGGGCGTGGGTTACACCAGCTCTAGCGCTAGTAGCTCTAGTAGAAGCTCTACTAACCCCGTAGAAGCCTATGGGATTCTCTTCATAGCGCTGCTGTGTGAGGGATCCAACAGTTTTTATCGACAGAGCTGCCCTTTGTGTTGCTCACCACATATGTTAGTACATATGCGGTGAGCATTGGCGAGATGGGCGGCGGGATGTACCGCTGCTGCTTGGTACATCCCTTCCCAAATCTCCTAACTTTGGAGTTTTAGTTCTGTTGTTTTGGTACTGTTTCTCATTCATCTTGCCTTGCCCCTCTGCAAAGATGCCCTCAGTGCAGGGGCGGTGCAAGGTGCAGGGCCGGTGCAAGGCACCGGAGTGCCCCAGGCGAGTCGGGGTGGGGGCGCCCCGGTGCCGGGGGGGGGGGGGGCGGTGGTGGTGGTACCTGTGTAAAAAACTTGCGGCACCGACTTCCCTGCAGCGCTGGAGTGGGCCGGGGTGTCCGTGCCGTTTAGGCACCTGCAGCTCTGTCATTGTGTATAAAGCTGGCGGCGGCCGGCGGGGTCCCTGGAGTGAATAGAAAATAACTAGCGCTAGTTATTTTCTATTTTCTATTCACTGCAGGGACCCCGCCGGCCGCCGCCAGCTTTATACACAATGACAGTGCCGCAGGTACCCCCCCCCCCCCCCCCGGCACGGACACCCCGGCCCGCTCCAGCACTGCAGGGACGCCGGCGCCGCAAGTTTTTTACACAGTTCGCTAACCCTCCATGCTGGGGGTGAGGGGCGAACTGCCGCCCTCCAGGCGCCGACCCTGCCTCAGTGCAATTTAATGGACAATACACGATGAATGCTCAACACAGAATAGATGCAGACTGCAGTAGTTTTTCCGGGCTTTGTTTATCAAATTAAAGATTGATCCACAATATGTAGAGGTAGAACCAGCTTGTGCTTCTATACCATAAGTAATCTTTTGTGTAATTCTATTGAACCTAAAAAAAGTCAAAGATTATTACCGTGAGCTTAGGGTGTACCCATGGCTCACAGGACAAAACACCAGACGCCCATAGAGAGAACAGTATGTACCCAATAGGAGAAAACGTGAAGTTAACTTCACTGATCTGGACTCGCAGACGTCGCAAAGTGACTCTGATCAGGGACAAGGAAAGAGGTCTTCCTCTTTTTAAGGGGGAAACCACCAGGTACCATACAAGGGTCCCAAAAGGGGCTGCAGGAGAGGGGGTGTCAGGCACCGGAAGTTCAAGAGGAGGAGGTCGGAGGGGCCAACAGAAATAGCGGTTATTAATCTCTCTAAATATAACCCCAACACTGATGAATTAGCCGTGCTCAATAAGGGTCTCTCGTTTGTGCAAATGCACAGAGACCCTTTGACTGTAAAACAGAGTTATTCCGTTTTCATAGACAGTTACGGTTGAAAGACCATTTTCTAAGACACCCCAAGACTTCCCCTGAGGTTACTCCTTCACCTTTCAAAAAGAAAAGTGATTTCGACCCTTCCTCCCCCAACGCCTCAATTGAGACATTCATGCGACTTGTTAGAAACGATGTGATACCGGTTTTGAAAAAGCCAGCTAGAGTGTATTCCAACCTTACTAAGCAAGAGTCATTAGCGGTCAAGTTCTTGAGGGACAACATTAGTATTATAGTGTGCGCCCCGCCGACAAAGGCGGGGCATTGTGATATTAGACAGAGATTATTATGTGAAAGAAATTGAAGGCCAGTTAGCTGACAGTGAGTGTTATCTTAAGCTAACGTTCAATCCCACTACCAGGTACAAAAAAAGAGTTTGACTCCATTATTAAAATGGGTTTTGATAATTCCTGGCTTGATGAGATGACCATGGATTTTTTGACTCAAGAGTATCCTGTGATACCGCTCCTATATTGTCTCCCTAAGGTGCACAAATCATTGGTCGCTCCACTGGGGAGACCAATAATTTCCTCCATGGGATCATTGAGTCAACCCGTATCCCAATACATTGATTATTTTTTGCAGCCGGTGGTATGTGCGTGTCCATACCACTTGAAAGACACTACTGATTTTATTATTAAATTACAGCAGTTTGGTCAGCCAATTAAGAAATGTATGCTGGTAACATTAGGGGCAGTATTCAATGAGAATTTTGACGATGTGCAGCGAATCCTGTTTAGGATTCGCTGCACATTCGCCACTGCACGCCGCTATCCGGAGCCTCACCGGCTCCAGTATTCAACGAGTCAGGGGCTCACTGCCCCTGACCGGCGAATGTTAACTCCTGCGGCGATGCCGCAGGGAGCCTCAGGATGGCGGCAGGCAGGGAGATGGAAGTCTCCCTGCCTGCCCCAGAACGTTTGTGGGGGGGAGGTGAGCTCCCCGGGAGCCAGGCAGCACAGGCTGCCCCCCGGGATAGCCAACAGGGGACCGGGTATTCACTACACCCGATCGTGCATATGTAATGATCGGGTGCAGTGAATATATGAATATCTAATGAGCGGCTCGGCTCCCGGCCCCCTGCTGGCTGCTCTGTGTAAAATATTATTTTTTTAATTAAATATATATTCATGTGCTTACAGCACATGAATAAAAATAGCATGCCCCTCCTCAGAATAAAATTCCTGATTTTTTGACACCAAATGTAAAGAACAAAACACTTTGGCCCTTATTCTGATCGGTGCGGCCGGATCCGATTATGCGGCCAGGACCGTGCGTGCGAAACCCCGCCTTCCATACGGATCGCCAACTCCGTCCGTACGCGGTAATAAGCTGGCCGAACGGACCGCACGTGTATTTTTCACGGAATACGCCTCCTCCATCTCAGGGAACCTCCCCCATCATTCGATGGTCGCAGACCATCGAATGCAGGACCGAGTGCTCCACCAGCTCCCGCAACCTCAGACCACACGGACATTTTTCCGTGCAAAAGCAGGGATCTGGGCGGGCAGCTGACATCCGGCGATGTCATATATCCGCCCCCTACACGTGCGTCACGGCCGCATTACCATACGTACGCCCAGCGTTTGCATGGGAACGCCCATGAAACGCGGGGCGTATGCATATGGTAAAGAGCCCAAACAGCCCTTCACTCCCCTCTCCACCCCCTGTTCGTATTGTACACATTTCATGCAGAATTTGGACGTGCGTTCCGTTCGCACATGCGCAGAGACGCCTCTGCACATGCGCAGACACAAAACATCGGCGGCACGAACGCACGCGGATATTACCGCACCGACCAGAATAAGGGCTTTTATTTTAAAAGTTCACATTCCACTTCACCATAAAAAGATAGCGATTGCTACTCGGTGCATCATGGCGATAAAAACCTTGAAATGTATTCGCCATCTGGTCATTGAATAGGGTGATTCACCGTTTTAGTCAAAAAATCGCCGTACAGCACGAAAATAGCACAAAATCGCCATAAAACATGGAGAATCAGCCTCATTGAATACTGCCCTAGATGTTACCAGTTTATATACGAATATTGCTCAGTGACAGTGACAGTGACAGTCCTTTTTACAAAGGTCCCCTATTGAATTTTTGTTGTTACTAATGGGTTTGGTTTTGAACAAAAAATATTTCTTTTTTTTTCTTATTTTATTATTTTTTTGCAGCACCGTGGTACGGCGATGGGGGTCAAACATGGCCCCATCGTATGCCAATTTATTTATGTATCAGTTTGAGAAGAAATATATTTTGTCCCATCCCATTTTTCTAAGTTCATTAATTGTTATGTTAGATTTATTGACGATTTATTTTTTATTTGGACTGGAACTGAGGATATGCTTAATGATATGTTGCTGTATCTTAATGAAGTGCCAGGTAACATAAGATTGAATTCAAGCTATTGCAGCATTAATTACCTTGATGTGAATATTGAGATTGTTGGTTGACGAGTTCAAAGCTACATTATTTAGGAAAGCGACTGATAAGAATACTTTTTTATTAGCTACAAGCTTTCATCCCCAACCGTTAAAACGGGGATTGACGTTTTCACAGCTTGTGAGAGCTGAACGCATTACATTATGCCCTGTGGAACTTGAGATCGTGCTTGACAGGATTTGTCAAGATTTCATAGATCGGTTATATGATCCTAAAGAGGTAGAAGAGGCGAGGGTAAAGTGCAGAGATTTCAAGAAGGAAGACCTCCTAATCCCCAAACAGAAGGATACTACTGGGGAGAGACTGCACTTCACTAGTACCTACTCAGTGGCCTCTAGATCTATCAAAACATCTATTCTAAAACACTGGCATATATTGGGCATGGATCCAGTAATGGGGAATTTATGTCAAACCCCCCCTCTTTTGTTACAAGAAAAGTCAGAACTTGAAACAACAACTGACATTTTCAGACATAAGCTCTAAGGTAGATCAAGCTAGACACTGGTTGTCACGGCAAACTGGGTCCTACAGATGCTCCAGGTGTGTCAACTGTCGACACATGATCATGTCAGATAATTTTACACACCCTGTTACAGGCAAGATCTATTCCATGAAACATCATATGGACTGTGAAATGAAATACACGGTGTACATTATTAAATGCCCGTGCAACAAGCTGTATGTCGGCAAAAGCCTGCGAATGTTGAAAGAAAGGATTGGGGAACACAGATCCTCTATAAAGAAGGCATATGTAAAAATGGATACCAATACACCGCCCGTTGCTAGGCATTTTGTCCAAAGTGGCCATAAGATCAATGAGTTCCAGTTTATGCCGATAGAACATGTACCTCCTCTTAGAAAGAGGTGGCGACCGCCACAAGATTTTATTGAGAAAGGAGAGTTTTTGGATCTATGAACTGAACTCGATGCCTCCCAATGGTCTCAACAAAGAATTTAGTTTAACACACTTTCTATAATACTGTTGCTAGGTAACATGCTCTGATTCTTTTGACTTACCTTCTCTAACACTGATACCATGTCATTTATTATTGTCATTTATATATTGGTTATAGTTATGGTATTTTCATTTTTGTTTAATGTGTTTTTTCGTTTATTAATATTTTTTGTGTTTTTCTGTGTTTTTGTTGTCACGCTAGTGTACGGCAAAGAGCGGGATATATATAACCTGATACCGCTGTGGATGGTTGCAGTGGTGACGCTAGTAACTTGGTCTTGTTTCCGGCACAGTACTTCCAGCTTCAGGGAACGTTTCTGAGGTCCCCCTGCAAATCAACCTGATCATTTGGTTCCGCCTGACGAGCACTTCCTGCGGGTCGGCGCCGTGATTGAGGCGAGATGCAGTTGGACGCTGGGGCACCCAGGTGCGGGAGTACAGCGCTGAGGATCACAGGTGAGATGGCGCCAAGGGGGCTTATTTATAGCATGTTTGGTGTGCAGCTTGGTTGGTCACCCCTCTTGAAAAAGGTGCTGGAGGCACCGAAACGGCCTTCGAGGAGACGCTGCCTAGAAAATGCTATGTACAGCCTGAGAATGCTAAGTACAGCCTGTTGGGTGTTTTATGCTGACATGATTATATGCTCATTCTGAGATGTGTCCTCCTTGACAATAAATACACTTTGTTTATTTACTGGACTGGTGCTGGTCTTCCCATTTGTTGTTGTGGGATCCATTACTATCTGTATTATTGACCTGAGCACGGTCATTTATTCACTTTGTGAAGCTGGTGCGATATCTACTATCAATATACTATTGAACCTAAGGGGCATATTCAATCTGTGCCGATATTTCCAACAGTTGGTAATATCAGCACACATCAATTCAACGCCGCCGTTTCCAACCAAATACACGTGGATTTCGACAGTCAGTAGAGTGAATACTGACAGTCGAATGGACGTCGGAATGTTCATGATTTTGACAATTGGAAAAGTTCTGACAGTCAGGATCAAACATTGAATACCCCCCCAAAGGGGAAAATTTACTAAGATGTGCGTTCTATTTTACTTGGGATGTTACTATGGGCAAGCAATCACAATTTATGTACTGTATTATTTATTTAGCACAATCTAGAAGATATTAGACATGATCTGAATGGTTGTCCATAACAACATCCCATGTGAAATACAACTCCCACCTTAGTAAATTTTCCCTTAAGTGTCTATGGAGCTTATTCGGAGCATATCTGACTACTTTATGCTAATGCATGTATCCATTCACCTAATGTTGAATTTTGTGCAAAACCTGTGCCATCCAGGGATTTTACACCACTCACTGCAACTATCATAATTCATCTATCATATATATTATTTCTAGAAAGGGATTTTTGGATATGATCCCTTTTTCTCCCTTCATAATTAACCAAAATTGATAAATGAGGTACCATTTTAAAGATTACGTTCTCTGCTTTTGACGCATTGTTACAATTGCAAATTGTATTGTTTGTTTACAAATCGAAGTAAAAATTTTACTTTTGGTCCATTCGCACGGGCCAACTAGAATATTTATATAAAGGTCTAACTGATACTCACCTCTGAGGTGAAGTACCGCCATTGACCACTTGAGGCCATCAATGGACCAAATTACTCTTTAATAGAAAGTAAAAGCAAAATGATCTGTTTCAAACTTGCTGGAAATTTTGAGAGGGAGATGTAAAGACAGAGATTGGAGGGAGGAGAAGATAGGGACTATGGGCCTTATTTTGGTTCATTCTTTCTGACAAAATCCTTCTTAGATGGGCAAAACCATGTGCACTGCAGGTGGGGCAGATGTAACATGTGCAGAGAGAATTAGATTTGGGTGGGGTTTTACTTCAAAGTGAGATCTATATTGCAGTGTAAAAATAAAGCAGTCAGTATTTACCCTGCACAGAAACAAAATTACTCACCCAAATCTAATTCTCTCTGCACATGTTACATCTGCCCCCCCCCCCCTGCAGTGCACATGGTTTTGTCCATCTAAGAAGGATTTTGACAGAAAGAATGAACCAAAATAAGGCCCTAAGTCATCATTTTGTTACACTTTTAACTATCATTTATATTCACATATGTACCAATTCCAGACTAGGTCCCAAAAATATAACAGAAACAGGCTTCCCATCCCCATAACTTGTAATCACACAAAGTTTTTGATATATTTAGACCTACCATCAGGTCTGAATTATGCCCATGGAGACAAAGTGAGACATGAGTAGTGGGGTCATAGCAGGGACATATCACATTTATGAACAGGTCATAAATGGAAAGAGAGAGAGAGAGAGAGAGAGAGAGAGAGAGAGAGAGAGAGAGAGGAAGAGAGACACGGAGAAAAAGAGACAGAGAGGGAGGGATATGGAGAGACCTGGAGTGAGAAACAGAGGGAGGGGGAGACAATGCAATAAGGAGATCGGGAGGGAAATAGAGAGACAGGGAGAGAGAAAGATAGGGAGGGAGAGATATAGAGAGGGGCAGGAAGAGAAAGGCAGGGAGAGAAATAGAGAGGGACACACACCAGCACAGATCCGTTGTCTCCTATGCTGCATATGACTTACAGGAGTCAGATCTCATGAGAGGTGTAGTTGGATAATATTCACATTTTTTTTAAATAAATGACAGGGGGGTATTCTTTAGTACCCCCTCCTCCTTGAATCCACTACTGCACAGAAGTCAGGGTGATAATATGCGCTCACTTTATCACTGCGAAACTCATGCCCCAAAACTCCCTGTTTCATGGAAAGACAGATCCAGCCAAGCTACGTCCAACTCAAAATACTGTAGGACACAAACATGCAAAAGTCACTTCTAAATATGCACTCTATGTCAAAAAGAGCAAAGCATTAGTGTACTCCAATTTAACCCCTTCAATATAGTTAAGTAAATATCTTTTTTAATTGATGGGCATTATAAGAAGTATTCAAACTCTATTATATATTCAATGACATCTACCATTTTTGTACCGGAGGTATAATAAGTTATATCTACTGTATAAAAGTGAAACTTTGTTCTTCTGTCTTTCTTTCTATACAAATCCACAGTTTACAAACCAAGATTGTGACATTTTACATACGAATGTATTAAAACACAGTGGAGGCAATTAAAAAATGTTTTAATCCAAATTAATTACCGTTAATTTTTAATTAATTAAAAACCCAAATTTTTTCTTTACGCTCATTCCAATTACCAAGATCACCGATCACACCCACTGATACAAGCCCATCACAACATATGCTCAGTGCAACTCACACCGTTGCAGGTTGCCGGTAATCTCTGAACTGAGCAAAATTCAGGGTTACTAATCTCTCTCTCTCCCTCTCTAATATACAGTATGAAAGCGAAAATGTGTCTGTCTATCTGTCTTTCTATACAAATCCACAGTTTACAGGGGAAGATCATAAAATTTACATACAGGCATATTAAAACACAGCCGAGGCAACTAAAAAATTCGAAATGAATTACTGTTAATTTTTTATTAATTAAAAAACATAATTTTTGCTGTATGCTCAATGTATGTTCCAGCATAACTCTAGAATGACTTCAGCAATTTACATCAAACTTGGTACACAGATCAATTACAATCTGTGAACAAATACTGTGGGGGTAACACACCCTTAGCACCCCTAGGGCTGAGGCAGAAGCACAGAGTATTTCAGCATACAGCATAACTCTGGAATGACTGGAGCAATTTACACCAAACTTGGTACACATACCAATTACAGTCTGTGAACAATACTGTGGGGGTAACACACCCCTAGCACCCCTAGGGGTGGGGCAGCAGCAGAGAATATCAACACATGCATGATATGTCAGTGATGACAGGGCTGCATGTGACAAGAACAGTGACACGATGTGAGGAGGGGAATGGAGATAGCCCGAACCCACACACAGAGTTGTTTAGTGGCAGTAGCAGAGTCCCCCAGCAGCACAGAGTATATATCAGGAGGTGCATAAGGTGCTGTGCGCCAACTTAAATTAAAGAACAACTAATGTTATTTATACTGTGTGTTTAATATTTAAATTGATTTTTGTAAACATTCTTAAAATTCTGAGAAGCTTCGGGTACTCCAGCTAGTAATATATAAATATGAGTATTTACAAAGTTCTCTGACTTATTGTCACCTTATTTATACTAAAGGTCACATCTCCCCTAAATACACATGTAATAACAGTATAAACAATACATACAAACATTCATAACAAGTAATGTTGCCCAGACAACAATCAATCAGTAGAATTATTCATTGTGCTCATGATTGTGCAAAATTCAGCATGTTGGAAATCCACATCTGTAATTTTAACATGTTGTATTTTGCTGATCAGCCGAGAATCATCGATGAACGAGGATAGCAGGTCGGTGAATCAGATCACAGATGGGGACTTGGATCAGCCATAGGGGATATGCATTATTAATGTGTCGGCCCCTTAAGTTTATAAAAGATAAATACTGTTTGTGGTAGTAGTGTGGTGTTTTGCGCTAGTATTGTGATCGGATGTCAAACATTGTTTTCAGAAAGAAAAAGTTGATTCTGTGAGGAGACTGCAGTGAGGTGTCCCATTCATTGTTAAAACCTATAATTCCCAGGACCCTTCTCTCAGTCATCCTGCTACTGTATCACTGGACTTTGGGCCGAATTCAGCATGGGTTGTTGTTTGCAAGGATTTGCAAAACTACAACCCGTGATGGCAGGATGCAGAGGGCGGCCTAACCCAGCCCACCCAGCAATGTGTCTGCAAAATTTTGTGGGCCAAGTGAGATCGCTTCCCTATACAGTGAAGGGCTATCACAGCCAGGATCAGGCTGGCCATGTTTGGGGTTGCAGCGACTGCTTTTTATGCCATGCAGCCGTCGTGCACCCCCAAATGGCTTGTACATGTACAGAATGCATTGTCTGGACCATGTCCACAAAATGTTGGGTCACCACCCTGCAAACGCTCGGTCGTTGCCCCATCGCAACATGAACTGTGGTCTAATTTTTCACAAAGTTCACGACTTCGCGGATGTGCACTGAGATTTTGCAGATCTGCAGAGGTTGTTGAGGTAGCCCCCTTATCCACCCGTTCACAATGTTCTGAAAACAAATTTTATTGCTGGATTTTAAGACTGCAGCATCCAAAAAGAACTGTTTTCTCTTGTATACTACTACTGTTGGTGTTTTGCTTTAAAATGTATTTGATAAGGTTTATGGGTCATGGGTAAATGGTTTGATAAGGTCCAGTTTTTAGAAGTTGAATTCCCTCCAGGCCTTAAAAGGAATGCCACCAATAAGCCCCCAAGGGACAACTAGGTGCCTACCACACTAAATAACCACAGCATACTAAAGGGGTATATCTTTTGGTGGCAACCATGGGGTATACAGGGAGCCCTTGTCTCTGAATGTTTTTTTTTTTTTTTTTAAATAAAGTTGGGCAACCCATAATTACTACTGGGCTCAGTAATACTGATAGCTGCCGCTGAGAATAATGGCCTACAGATAGCTGCCACTGTAGGTAGGGTGTGGGTTGAAAGGTCTACTGTGTCTAGGAAGACAGTCAACAGGTCAATAGCAGAGATCAACACAAACAAAGGGTTGATATGCAATATGTCGACACGCACAGAATGTCAACCTGGAAAAGGTTGACATATGAAAAGTTTGATGAGTATTTAACTTTTTTATGTCAATGTCGACACCTGTTGACATGGACTTCCAATTAGTGTAGTGCATATGCTTGCCATGCTTTTGGCCTGGTGCACAATTTTACCGTTCCCAATTTTAGTCCACGGGGATGATAGTCCACGTGGAAGTATGTAAAAGTCCAAAAAATGCAAATAAAAATGTGACATTATGTCAACAGTTTACTTGTGTCAACCTTTTGTCAAATTTCATAGTGACCTTTTGGTGTCGACCTATTGACTGTCTACTTAGACGCTGTAGCGCTTTCAGCAGCTTCCCTGCATGGTACAGTATGGTGCCTGGCGAGGTGCGCTAGGCGGAGGCACTGGCAGGTGCAGCTGTCATTGTCCTCTTGAACTTTTCTTTGGCTAGAAGAAAAAAACAGGCCACAGAAATGCTGCACTTTCATCTGACTCATTTATGACCGCGGAAGGGTTTGATGAGCGCTCAGCAGTGTGTACACAGCTCTGATAAGAATAAGCAAAAGAGGATTGAATGGAGACACAGCCAGGGCTGCTCCCCCTCCCTCCTTGCCTTTCTGCCATCTGCAGGCACTTTCTTATCAGTGACTCAGTTACAGCAATACCTAAACGACCCTTCCACTGCCCTTATCTTAATGGGAGCCGTGGGGCTGGGCAGCGAGTGACAGTGGACGCATGCCGGCGGCCAATCAGCGAGCAGCCCGCCCGGGGCCTCGGACACACAGCCTCCAGGAGTCACTAAGCCTGACACGCGCTGAGCAACAGTCGTAGCTCCCGGACCCGGCTGCTGCCATACACGCTGCGTCCTGCTGCCGCCACACGCTGCTGCTGCTATTGTATTATGTAACTGGTGTGTGCACTGCACACAGGAGCACACTGCCCGGAGCCGAGCTGCTGTAGAACAACACACACACTAGTATAGACCGCTGTACAGTATGCCAGATAGTGATAGAGAAGTTCACGTATCACTATCTAAACGGTGCGGGTGCCCCTGCGGCCGCCTGTGCAAAGTGTCGCTGATTTCCCGGGACAGTCGCTACTTTTTATCAAAATGTCCCTATTTTGAAAAATTGACCAATGATACAGCCACATTCTCATGTTATGGCTGTGTGAATTGTACCGTGCAGAGGTTGCTAAGCTTTATGTCAGGCTAACATCTAAACAGAATTTTTGATTCAGTGGATTTAAAATCTGTGCCTATAGGGGGTGATTCAGCTTGGATCGGAAGGGGCCAATTTCTGCACTGTTCCAATGGTGGGTGTTATGAGCATGCGTGTATTTGCACATGTGCAGACCCCCTGTGCGAACGCCTTCGCGTATCACACTCGCTGAGGTATTCGCACGGATGGGCGGGTGGATAGCGCCCTCCCTGTCTTTGGTGAGAAGGAAATTAAAGTCAGCTTAGACTGACTATTAATTCCAAAGGCAGGACCAGGGAATGGTTTCTCCTGCAAGCGTCCATGTGCCAGAGGATGTGTTAGCGAACACATCCTTGCGCAGGGAAGGGATTCGGGCGCTGGGGTAGAAGTGTTGGGGGTGTTAAGCTGCTTGCTAGACAGCGAATGTATGCTGCCTAAAGAGCCAAGCTGAATTAGGCTCCTAGTTACCATGCGTATAGCACATAGTACCGCCCGGGGTCACTTTGCAACACCAGTGTCGGTTCAAAAAAATTTGTAAAAACCCCATGTCGACCTTTTGACTGTCGAGCTTGCCCATGTCAACCTAATACTTCTGTCGACCTAATGACATGTCGACCTAAGCCCATATCAACCTTTTCAGGTGTCGACCTTGGCCTATGTCGACCTTCAGTGGTCGACCCAATGCATGTCGACCTTAGTGGTGTCAACCTAACGACTGTATAACATGTGATCCTTTCTTCTTACATTCAGCAGTTACCTAATGTTTGCAGCTAAGTGCATGAGAGCAGGAGGCTGGGCTTTGAGGCATGAAAGGGGTATGTGGGCAACACAGCGTCAGCGACTCCCCAGTGGTGGAAGTTATGGTTCAGGAGAGCAGGAAGCTGGGTAGTGATAGGGGTGTGTGGGCATACGGGGGACTAAAGAGGGGAGCAGGGGTGCCGTGAATTGTGGGAGGGGCGCAGGGGGTGCCGTGAATCGAGGGAGGGGGCAGAATTGCGGGAGGGGGGGGCGCAGGTGTCGGTGAATCTCGGGAGGGGGCGGGGGTCCGCAAAGCACAGGAGTGGGGCGTGAATCGCGCAAGGGGGGTTGCGAATTGTGGGAGGGGGGTCGCGGGGGGGGGGGGGGCGTGAATTGCGGGAGGGGGGGGTGTGGGGGTTGCAGCGAATTGCAGGAGGGGGGGTCGCGGGGGCAGAGGGGTTGCCGTGAATCGCAGGAGGGAGGGCGCGGGGGGGTTGCCGTGAATCGTGGGAGGGGTGGGTCGCGAGGGTTGCCGTGAATCGTGGGAGGGGGGGTTGGCGGCGAATCGCGGGAGGGGGGGGGTCACAGGGTGGGGTGGTGCCGCGAATCACGGGAGGGGGTGGTCGCAGGGGGGTTCCGTGAATCGCGGGAGGGATCCCGGGGGGGGGTGCCGCGAATCGCCACAAGAAAAAATCAACACAGAAAGGTCAACACATGTAAATGTTGACATGAGTGGCATTTCATTGGTGTCCATCTCGACACATGAGAATGAATATGAGAACATTAAAAAAATGAAAAATAAATCTCAAAATCTCATGTCAACCTTTTTCATTGTCGAGCGTAGCCATGGGGAGGGGGGGTTTGCCGCGAATCGCGGGAGGGGGGGGTCGCAAGGGTGCCGTGAATTGCGGGGGGTTGCCGCGAATTGCGGGGGGGGTTTGCCGCGGGGGTGTGCCGCGAATCGCGGGAGGGGGGGGTTGCGGGGGGTTTTTTTTGCCGCGAATCGCGGGAGGAGGGGGGGTCGCAGGGGGTGCCGCGAATCGCGGGAGGGGGGTCACAGGGGGGGGGCGCGAATCGTGGGTGGGGCGGCAGGGGGCGCTCACCTGGTGCAGTGCCTTTGCTGGGCAACATGGGGAGGCAGAGGATGTCTGGCACTGTGGGCTCACTGGGCTGGTTCTCTGTCATGTGAGTCAGTCACATACCTCCCAACATGACCCTCTCCAGGAGGGACACATTGCTCTGTTTCTGGACTTCCCTCATAATGTATGATTGCCATCACCTGTTTCACACATGTTATTAATTGATTAGAAAGGCGCTTCAACATAGGTGCTGGCAATCATTAATTAAGGGAGAAGTCCAGAAACAGAGCAATGTGTCCCTCCTGTTATACACACACTCACACACTTTGAGTGACAGATGAAGCCAAATATATAAGAGATGGTATGAAAGAAAAGGCAGGCACTCCGAGGTCTGGATAAAGCAGTGTATTCAACCGTGGAACAAACCAACCAACGCTTCGGGGCTGCGCCCCTTTGTCAAGGTGTAGGTGAGAACGTTGGTTGGTTTGTTCCACAGTTGAATACACTGCTTTATCCAGACCTCGGAGTGCCTGCCTTTTCTTTCATACCTTATCTGCATCCCCAGGAGGGGCACCGGGGCGATTGTCCAACAGAGTGAGTGCCGGACCGTATTGACACTATATATGTGACTATATATGTGACACCCCCTGATGAAGTCCTTCCCAGTGACAAAACGCGTTGGGCGTGGCTTGTGATGGTCTGACGTGGCGACGTCTCCCTTCCACTGTTGATCCAGCTGAGACTCTGCACCTTTCCCTCCGGCGGCTCCGACGTTTGGTTTTTGCGACAGGCATCTGGCAGCTGTTCCTGGGGTATCGTGAAACATCCTTGTTGAGTATATTCTGGTATCGAGTTGTACATACGGCTGGCAAGCACTTATCTTTTAACCTTAATGTATGTTAGCATATTAAGAACAGTAAATATTGTCTGATTTATTGCTCATTCGTGCGTTTCTCTTTTCATTTTTTTTTGCATATATATATATATATATATATATATTATATATATAGGCTTAAATGCATTGATCAATTCATGAACCAAATCTCCACTATTTATTATTAGTTAATTTAGTGTGTGCAGAGCCCCTACAATGTCTGTTTAAACAATGTGGTCACATGCCATAGGGCACCCCAAAACTAGGAAAGGTGAGTGCCGATGTTTAGTGTGTATATATATATATATATATATATATATATATATATATATTCCCAGCGTGGCCAGGCATTTCCTCCTAATAGCGCTGTCCCAGCGTGGGTGCCGCACACCAAAAGAACTTCTTTAAATCCGTATAAAACAGGGTTTATTACAGCAACGTTTCGATATCACCGCGATATCGTCATCAGGCTTAAACCTTAAGCCTGATGACGATATCGCGGTGATATCGAAACGTTGCTGTAATAAACCCTGTTTTATACGGATTTAAAGAAGTTCTTTTGGTGTGCGGCACCCACGCTGGGACTGTATATATATATATATATATTTTTTGTCGTGGCTGGCCAGCACTCCTAGCGCTGTGGCATTGTACTTGCCGTGTGTACTCCGTAAGAGACCTGCTTTGCAGCAGAGTCAGTATATACAATTCGCATATATATAGGAGAAGGAGAACGAGCGGCACACACTCGGACTTTCCACAAATTGGTATCAGACACTAGGTACTGTTTCAACGTTTCGGGGTTTATTCCATAATAAAGATAAGATTCCGTTGTCAAGATTATTCCGTTGTCAAGATAAGATTCATATACAAGATATATATTTATGTATATGGCACTGTTTATGTATCAAATTGTTAAGGAGTGAAGGGCAGGATATCCAACCATTTGTAAATGTACAAGGCAATCTCAGCAAGAAAGAAATTAATTTTGGTCAGTAAAATGTATTTTCTCCTAACAGTAGGACAAACTGAACATGGACCAAAATTATTATAAAAAAGTTTATATTATATTACATAATTTAAAATCACTGCCATTTTGTTAAATCCTGCAACTTAGCTTTATTCGTTTTTATTATTTCCACAACCATTCACACACTCATTTATTAATTAATCATTGTTTCACACATCAGTTATTTTTTTTTTTTTTATTTTTTTTTTTTTTCATCTTGCTGGTAGGATTATTTCCTTTATAAATTTTTATTGTTATCACAAAAAAAAAGAATATTAACTTACATACATATAGACATACCTACATATACCTACAAACATACATATAATTGTTAAAATCAGATTTTACATACATGTTACCATGTTCCATCTTATATTGCTTCTAGCTTTTTGTATCACTTTTTTTGTTCACTTTAAGGGAGAGAGTTTCATTTTACTTTTCTTTCTTGTGTTTGGTATTCCTAAATTATTTAGTCCCAGTTCCCACCATCTACCCATTTCCATTCCACTTTTTACTTTTTATTTCTATATAGGGTTTATGCCTGTCCGTAATGTCTCCATATTATACCACTCTGTCAATTGTATTTCCCTTTTTAAGGTTTCTGTTATTTTACTTGGCAGAGATTTTATGTGCGGTGACCAAATAGAGACAAATTTTTTAACTTTCATTTCTTTGTTAAGTGACATTTCTAGCCAGTCCATTTGGAACAAATGTGCAATTCTAGGTTCCACCAATTTTATATTTAGAGTTTTAGATTGTGTCCATTGTGACAGAATTGTTTTCCGTGTTGCAGCAAAAATTTTCGCTAACAGTGCATTCTGTCCTTTTGATATCTGTGGTCCCTTTACTGATTGCACTATGTTCCAAATGGCCCTCTCTGGTGTGAGTATAATGTTTATATTATACCTATTCTGTAAATACCCAGTAACTTCTTCCCACAGTGCTTTTACCTCTGGGCATTGCCACATACAATGCATAATATCTGCGTCTATTTCCATGCATTTAGAACAAGTTGAGTCTGGTGTTATCCCCATCAGCATTCTCTTTTTAGGGGTATAGTATACTCTATGCAATAACTTATACTGCATCTCTATATATGTCGCAGATACTAGTATTTTATTTAACTTTATGAACGCGCTCAGTAGCTCCTCAGGTGTTAAATTCGGGAGATCATCTATCCATTTTACTAAGCCTTTTTTCTCTCCTTCTAATATTATCTGCCTCTTTATATAGGGGTATATTGCTGCTGTTTTAATTGTTTTTTCCCCACTTTGTCTTATTAACTTTTCCAGCCCTCTTGCTTTTTCTGTTGTTGCTGTGTTCTCGTTTACACTAGAAACGTAACTCCTTAATTGGAAATACACGAATCTAGGTATCAATACATTCGGATATTTTGTACACAGTGATTGGTATGTCAACATTTCTATGCCATCTTTATCCATTACATGCATTACAAGTCTTAAACCCTCTTTATCGTACTTATTGAGCAGCCTTGTGTCCTGTATTATCTGTGTATCCATGGAGATATTATATCCTAATGGCTGGAATATTGTATTGTGGGTTGACAAACCCAGTCTCGACCGAACTTTTCGCCAAGCTGTACATGTTGAGGTTAATAACAGATTATTTGCTATTTCCCTAGGGAATTTAGATGGTCTCATGTGTAGTAAACCTGGTAAAGATATCCCAGGACTCATGGCTTGCTCAATTGTAAGATTTACAAAGTTTTCTGTTGAGTGTATCCAATCCATTGCATACCGAAAGTTTGCTGCCTGTGTGTAACTCCTAATGCATGGAAGATTTATCCCCCCTAACGCTTTGTCTTGTGTTAGTTTAAACATTGATATTCTTGGCTTTTTACCCGCCCAAATAAACCTACTTATTGCTTTGTTTATTAAGTGTATGTCTGTATCTTTAACCAAGGCAGGTAGCATTTGAATCATATATAGTATCCGCGGGAAAGAAATCATTTTAACCAGGTGGCCTCTTCCCATATATGATATGGGAAGGGAACTCCATTTTTGGAAATCTGCCATCATTTTGGCTATTATTGGGGGGTAGTTGGCAGCATATAGATCTTCTGACCTTGTTGTTATCACCAGACCCAAATATGTGATGGTCCTTTCTGCCCATATAAATGGGAATTTGTGCGCCCATCCTACTCTAGCCCCTTTATGGAGTGCTAATGCCTTGGTTTTCAGTTTATTAATTGTAAATCCTGAGATTAGTTCATATTCGGTCAGCCTTTGAATCAATTTGGGGAAGGCCTCTTGTGGGTTGCTAAAATACAACAGAAGGTCATCCGCATATGCAGATACCTTCAATTCAGTTTTCCCGAATTGTATGCCTCGCCAATCCTCCTCCAAATAAAATCGCCTAATAAGAGGGTCGATTGCTAGGTTGAATAGAAGCGGGGATAGCGGACATCCCTGACGGGTGCCGCGCGTCAGCTGGAAACTTGACGGGCCTATATGAAGATATCTGCTTGGGGTCTTTCCCTGATTTTACTAATACTATTATTCTAGCCTGATTAAAGCCTGTCGGTGGGGTGTTACCTCCCAAAGTTGAGTTGAATAATAAGAGTAAGTGTTTTATTAGTTCGGGTGACAAGATCTTATAATATTCCGCACTTAACCCGTCTGGTCCTGGGGATTTGTTGTTGGGTAGGTTCTTTATTATTTGTTTAAGTTCTATCTCTGTAACTGGGTTCGTTAAAGTTTCTCTCTCTACCTGTGACAGTGTGGGGAGTTTGGCTTTTTCCAGAAATTCCCACCCTAGGTCTGGATAGTCTGGAGGTGAGGAATATAGTTTGGTATAGTATTTTAGGAAGGAATCTGCGATATCCGCAAAATTTCTGTTTTGCTGGCCCCCCTCCGAATCTATGCCCATAATTCTCGTTATTGGCCGCTTTCCTTTAGCTATCGATGCCAGGAGCTTCCCTGCTTTGTTCCCCCATCGAAAAAATTTATGTCTTTGGAGATCTATACAGTATTGGGCCTTTTCTATGCATATATTATCATATATCTCCTTCGTTTCCAAAAATAGCTGCCTCGACTCCGGGGTGTTATCGCTCAGCATTGCCGCATACGCGGAGGATACTTCCTCGCTAAGTTTTATATAGCGTTTCTGTATGGTTTTCCTTTTTATTGCTACATATGCTATAATTTGACCTCGGATTACCGGTTTTGATGCAGCCCAGAACAGGTTTATGTCTTCCTGGTGCTGTGCATTATTCTCTGCATAATTTGAGAAATATTTTTGCAGTGCTGAGCGAAACTCCGCGGACTCCGACAGGTATGATGGAAATCTCCAATTATATGATTGCGTGATGGGGGATGTCAATGATAGTTCGAACCATGATGGCGCATGATCTGAAATTTCGATTGGCTCGATTTTAGAGCGTTTTATTCTGGGCATTAGTCTAGTTGATATAAGCCAGTAATCTATCCGCGAAGACGTATGGTGCGGGTGGGAGAAGAACGTGTATTCTCTCTCTATTGGGTGCTGATATCTCCAAGGATCCATCACCTCCAATGAGCTCATCAATAATTTTAATGCTGGCGGAGTTTTATCCCTAATACTACTTCCTGATCTATCCAGGGATTGCTGCTGTGTGGTATTAAAATCGCCCCCCCAGTATTATTTGGCCTTCTGCCCATTCCTGTAATTTTACAAATATTTCTGTGAAAAAGACTGTATCAGGGCCTGTAGGTGCATATATTGTAGCAATCGTATATATTTCCCTTTCTAGCTTTATTTTGATAAATATAAATCTACCCTCTGTGTCCCTTACTTGGTCTAACACTTCGTAGTTTAAATGTTTATTTATAATAATCATCACCCCCCTTTTTTTTGCTGTGAAAGTTGAGGTAAAATATTCTGTGAACCATGTGTCTCTAAAACTATTTGGATCGCCTTCCTTCCAATGTATTTCTTGGAGTACTGCTATGTCTGGTTTCAGGCGTTTTAAATGTTGTGCTATTTTTTTTCTTTTTAGAGGAGAATTTAATCCCTCCACATTCCATGTGACAAATTTTATACACGTGCGGGTGATGAGTGTATTATTACAATGTGACGACATTATTTATCCTATGCCAGTTTTATATACCTTAATAAAAGTGATCCCAAATATCTTTTTGACATACCCCCTCCCAGCAAGTGGGGCCTCTGTCTTTGGTGTTATCTTATTTCTTTGTTTTCTATATTTACCATTTTTAAACCCGTCTTGCCTATATTTAACTTTCTCCTTTTCTTTCTGTGCACAGTGTTTTCCGTTTCTATTATCCAGTGTACTTAATTGTATTTCTTGTTTTAACTTTGTGTCTATATTTCTAAGTGCCTTATCAGTCACCACTATTAACCAAAAACCCTTCATGTTATCTTATTACTTGTGTTACTTATAACAGTTCTTCTTTCTTCTCCCTCCCCCCTCCTTAATGTGCTGCTACCGGCCTTGTTAGGATATGATCCAAATAATTTTGAGCAGAGACCGTTGTTTCAAACATGTGTGTCTTGTCTTCTTGGAAGACCCGTAATTTTGCTGGGTATATAAGGGCAAATTTAATTCCCTTTTCATAAAGAGTTTTACAAATTGGTGAGAACTCCTTTCTTTTTAAGGCCACCTGTGATGAAAAGTCCTGAAATAATAACAGTTTCTCTCCCTGGAAATATAGCTCCTTCTTCTTCCTATATGCATCTAGAATCAAGGTTTTGTCCTGGTAATTCAAGAATTTAAATATTACAGGGCGCGGTCTGCGATGTTCTAGCTGCTTGTCCGGACCGATCCTGTGTGCCCTCTCAATCAACATGGCTCCAGATTCTGCCACACATTGTAGCTCCCTCGGGAGCCATTTTGAAACCAAGTCCAGCAACTCCCTTGGTTTTATTGATTCGGGCAGTCCAATTAGACGCAAATTATTTCTTCGATCCCTGTTTTCGTTTTCTTCCAGTTTATCGTGTATTCCTTTAATCGCCATTGCCTGTGATGCTATTGTATTTTTGGCTATTAGCAGTTCGTCTTCCAAGTTTGATATTCTTTGTTCTGCTTCTGTGTACCTTTGGGCCTGTTCCCTCAGCTGTGTCCCTATCGACTCCATTGACTCTTTGATACCAGCTAGTTTTTCATCTAGCAATGGTGCCAGAATAGCTGCTATATCTTTTGCTGTAATAGACGCTACTGCATTACTCGTGGGCGACTCTGCCCCTTTTTGACTAGCAGGGTTGACTGGAGAGGCAGGTGGGCTAGTGGTATAAGACGCTTGGTTTTTATTGTCCTTTCCTTTATTTGCTGCACTTGTTTTATTACTTCTAGCAGATTTACCCACAAATTTCTCCATGTTTTTCTTGGGGGGCGGGTGGGGGGGCGATAGGGGTATATACAATCCTGCAAGGACTTACTTCTCAGGTCGATATTATATCTCTGGCTTATCTCACCTTTGCCATCGATATTAAAGACTCTTAATGTTGCGATGTTTAATAAACAGCTCCCCTTTTCTTTTTTTTTTTTTTTTTAATGTTTTGCCAGAAACTGGCACTCACCCAGTCCTTCTTCCTATTTGTAGGTTCTCAGGTTGATGCCAAGATAGTGCCGGGATAGTACCGGGGTACCAGGGCTCCGCCGCACCACCGCACCGCCTCTCCCCGTCCAGCCCTCAGAGGTCTTCGGACTCAGCGATGCTCAGCTGCGCTGTTTTCCGGGTAGAACTCAGCCTTTATTTCTTTTGTCGACTCTATTGCCCTTTAAAGCAGTCTCCTTCCACTTCTCCACTTTATCTCTACAGCTCTCTAGTGCCTCTCTCTCTTTGGGGCTTCTGTGGTTTTTCTGTAGCTTCGCTTAATGTGTTTTTTACAGTAGCGCTTACTTTTAGCCTTCTGCCCCAACCTGTGTAATACTCCACTATGGCCGTGGCAGCCGGATTGTCTTTAGTTTATCTTTGGCGGCTCTCACCCGCCTCTGGGTCTCTCTCTCCTGTCCCTCCGGTTATTCCACCGGCGCGTGCCTTCTGCTGCCGCTCTTGTCGGCGTGTCGGTAGCGCAGCTCTGACAGATAAATAATAGCCGGCTCTCACCCGGCTCTCGCTCGGCTCTCCCCCGGCTTCGGCGGCTCTCACCCGCCTCCGGTTCTCCTCTGCTGTTTCTTCGCTGCTACGTCGCTGTCTCTGGCTCTATTAGGGCAGCGACTTCTCAGCCTCTGACTGACGCTGATGGCTCTAGCTGGTGTCGTCAGCGTTCTGCCGCCGATGGATGCCTGTGACCGTCGGAGCGCCTTCCGGCTATCGTCACTGGCTCCGGCGGAAGTAGTCAGGGTGCTGCCGCAGAGATGGGGGTCTGTGTGCTTGCTGCACTGTCTCTTGCTGGCGTGTTTTTGCCTGGATTCCGGGGGTTTAGTTGATGTCCTTGCGGGGAGCCTGAGGTATAGATCTTTCCTCTTTACCCGCCTGTATCTCTCTTTGAACCGCGTCTCCGCTGCTGTCTTTTGCTATACACAGCTTTCAGCGCTCGGGACACGGAGACCAGAGAGAGCTCGAGCTTGCGGCCACACACTCGGTCCGCCCACCGGAAGTCATCACACACATCAGTTATTTAATGTTAGGTGAAATTAACAATACTTACCATATTAGTAAACCTGCTCGAGGGCTGTGCCGTACCCCAACCAAATATCCTAGCTTTCAGTAGGTCTAACTGGTAATGTCTGCTCTTCAGGCTGGAAGCATAAAACTTGGCAATGACATGTGCTGCACTTAGGGATGTGGGTTTCGGGATAGAAAAATGCTCAATCCCGGGAATCCCAGGATTAAAAAAATAGCCAGCAGCAGCACGACTTCATCCTCTTCATTTTTCTCCCCCTTGTCCATCAGTCCTTCTCTCTCACCCCTGCAGCCACCATCCCCCAAGTATCTGCCTCCAGTTGTTTAATTTCCTCGGCGGGCGCTCATGGGCGTGCTCCATTGAAGGCTGTGGTTGGGCTGTGCTGTGTGATGTCAAAGGTCACCCTGCACACATCCAAGCAGCATTGTAGCTGTCTGCTGCCCGGCATGTTAACAGACAGGCGTTCGAGGTGACCTTTGGCGTTACGTTGCACACAGCTGAGGGATGCGGCAGCCGGGCAGCATGTTAGCTGTCTGCTGTTCAGTGCTGCCTGGTGTGTTCACGGGTGGGTGTTGGAGGATGGACACTGTTTTAGGCAGCGGGTGGGCGGGCGCGCATAGCTGAGGGTAGGGGCAGCCGGGCAGCATCTTAGCCAACTGCTGCTGAGTGCTGCCCGGCATTTAAAAAACAACAACCGCGCATGTGCTTTCAATCCCAGTATTGAAAGCACCAATCCCGGGATTGAAATTCCCGGTGATTTTAGGCCAAAATCCTGGGATCTCGCCAATCCTGATCAAGGTATTGGCCACCCTAGCTCTACTGAATGCTATTTACAGGAAGAGGGGACAATCAGTGCTGTCACTTCACGCATCATGCAGGAAGAGAGTAGATTGCAGCTGCTCAGTGACCCTCCACAGCCCAGCAGACTCTTCCCTCTATCCCGGCCCGCCCAAAGCGCCACTGCATGGTGAAGACCCAGGACGCTCCATGAAGCCCGGGTAAGGAGTACTCTCCTAGCCCCTGGTTAACATTATAGTAGTCAGACGGCATCTATATCCAGATAAGCATTATCACATATCTCTAATATCAGCAGATGTTATCAGTGACTTCTGTTGGAGTAACATACATGTGTTTTGTCCATATCTTTAGGCTGGTTCATTGCTGGGTGGGGAGCATTGGAAGGAGCAGCAGAGTAAATGTTAATATCTGCAAACTACGAAATATAGTAGTATAAAAAATAGTATGCAAAAGTAGTATCAACATTTACAATTTAAGGGCAAGGAGATCGCAGGTAAATCAGGTAAAAAAGAAGCAAACCGCAGGCAAACTGCTGCTCATGACTGGCTACCGAACCGCGAGCTCCGATTATCTTGCGAGTCAGTGGAAGATTTCAAATAGCTGCAAACCTGCTCTGAAGACAGCTGGGTAGCCCACCGATCTCTGCCCGGCTGTCACTGCTGTCAATTTTGCACTACTGGCGGCAGTATTTCACTCCCCCTTGGCTATGGGCATTTCACTCCCCCTTAACAACAAGCATTTCTCTCCCCCTCGGCAATGAGCAATTCACTCTCCTTTGGCAATGAGCATTTAACTAACCTGTGGCAACGAGCATGTAATCCCCCTTGGCAATGAGCATGTAATCCCCCCTAGGTGTGTGGCACCAGTGCAATTTTTCAGCAGGAACTAGAAGGAACTCAGTTCCTGAACCTCTCATTAAATATGACCGTACCAGGCCCAAAATGTACTTTAAATAAAATAAAATATTTTTCTAATAATAGATAGATATATAGATATTGCAGTTATTTTTATCTATATATCAATGTTTGCTTTTTTATATAACTCCACCCTTAGACACAGAGTTCCTGAACCTATTTTACAGAAAAATAGTACAGTGTGGCACAATGGGTAATGGTGCAGTGTGTCTAAGGGGCTCTATCTGGCACAATTTGTCTAAGGTGCTCTAGTTGGCATGGTGTGTCTAAGGGGCTCTATCTGTTTCAGTTTGTGTAAGGGGCTCAAGCTGGTGCTGTGTGTGTAAGGGGCTCTAGCTGTTGCGGTGTATATAAGTGGCTCTAGCTGGGGCAGTGTGTCTAAGGGGCTCTAGCTGGCACGGTGTGTCAAAGGGGCTCTAGCTGGCGCAGTGTGTCTAAGGGGCTCTAGCTGGCACAGTGTCTCTAAGGGGTTCTAGCTGGCACAGTGTGTCTAAGGGGCACTAACTGGCGCGGTTTGTCTAAGGGGCTCTAGCTGATGCGGCATATCTAAGGGAGTCTAGCTGGGGCAGTGTGTCTAAGGGGCTCTAGCAGGTATGGTGTGTTTAAGAGGATATAGCTGGCACTGTGTGTCTAAGGGGCTCTAGCTGGCACAGTGTCAAAGGGTCATTACTGTGTGGTGTAATGTGAATTTGTACTATGTGGCTATGCCCTAAACTTTTGACGGGCGCTCCGGGGCGCACTGTCCCTGTTTCTGTGTATCAGTTGATACTCGACCCACATTGTAGCTCCACCTACAATATCCACAGTGAGGGGCACTAAAATCTATGTTTGCTTACCAAAAAAAAAATTAGACTCGGGCTGGCCCTGTTTCTGAACTACACTATATGCTCACATGAACTGTAGTTGTTAGCATTTTTGCACTCATATTGAGGCCACACCTCCTGACATATTCCAGAAACATTATGGTACATGCAAGAGGATGTAGCCACAGTTGCTGACTTGCATGTGCATCCAACTAATAGGTTACAAAGAAGCAAATACTGTACTTTTGCTTTCAACTGTGAATACATCCCATAGTCCTCTTTTGCTGATTTTAATGAATGCCTATCTGTGCATGACCCACCAGGATAGCTGAAGAAACATCATGCACTGTAGTTGATCAAACAGTGAATAAAGTGGAGACGTGGACCAATGGAGAAGTTGCTCATGTCAACCAATCAGCCTCTATCTTTCATTTTCTAGAATATTCATGGTATATGCTTCCACAAACCTGATTGGTTGCTATGGGCAACTTTTTGACTGGCCCATGTCTCAACTCTTTTCACTGCTTAATACATCATCCCCAGTCAAATACCAACAATTTATACAAAGAAAACACTAAATCAGGTGCACTATTAAGATCTAATATTATATAACTCTCATTGGTATCAAAAAAATAATTAACTGGACAACTATAAATCACAGATATTAAGGCAGCTCCCAGTAGCAAACTGGATATTTGCTTAAATGGCCAAGAATACAAAATATTATAAAAGATAATATATATATATATATATATATACTAGGTGATTCATCGCGCCCTACGGGCGCTCTTCACACCGTCATAAGGGGCTGCGCCCCCTTAATTTGTGAACATTTGTATATGAAAAAGATGGTTAGAATTGTATGACAGATGCCTGTATTGCAACTTGAGTTATAGGTGAAATGTGTTAAATAGAGAGCATATGATGTGGAAGGGGGTGTGTATTGTTTTGTTTAATTAAAAAGCGGTTACAGAGTAAGATGCAGGGACGCCAAGAGAAATCTTGGGCCCCAGTACAACAACTTCCTGGGGCCCCCATGGACAGAGCTCCCCGCACACTCTGTTGACCCTTGTTACGCCTAGGATGACCAACTCATCCCTTTAATCCGGGACACATATTAATTACACAGGTTCTGTGGCTGGCTTTCACCTGGTTTTAAACTGCCACACCTCAAGACTCCATTTTACCTGGTTTTAAACTGCCACAGAACCTGTGCAATTAATATGTGTCCCAGATTAAAGGGATGAGTTGGTCACCCTAGTTACGCCACTGCTTCCAAGGTGGATACAGGGACAAAATTGACACCTTAATGCCTATTACACATGTCACACACCCATAACATATTATACCACATGCCATAATGCTCATTACACGTTATGCCACACCATAGTGGCAAGTACACATTACACCATACACTGTAATACCTATTACATATTTTACCACATGCCATAATGCCCATTACACATTATTCCACACACCGTAATGCTCATTGCATATTATGCCACACACTGTAACAGACAATTACATATAATACCACACATATTATGCCACATACTGTAAGTTCCACTTACCTAAATGCTCTGGGCTTCATGCTTGATGCCAGGGGTTAACATGCTCTACCAGGGGTTAACAAGCTCGTTGCCATGGGTTTACATGCTCTGCCCAGAGTTACATACTCATGCTCTGCCTGGAGTTACATGCTCTTCCAGGGGTTAACATTGTCTACCAGGGGTTAACATGCTCTTTGCCATGGGATTAACCTGCTCTGCCAGGGGTTAAATGCTCTGCCAGTGGTTACATGCTCTGCCCAGAGTTACATGCTCTGCCAGGGGTTACATGCTCTGCCCAGAGTTAAATGCTCTGCCCAGAGTTACATGCTCTGCCCAGAGTTACATGCTCTGCCAGGGGTTGACATTCTCTGTCAGGGGTTGACATTCTCTGTCAGGGGTTAACATGCTCTTTGCCATGGGATTAACCTGCTCTGCCAGGGGTTACATGCTCTGCCAGGGGATTAACATGCTCTGCCAGGGATTACATGCTTTGCATGGGGTTACATGCTCTGCCAGCGGTTAACATGCTCTGCTAGGGGTTACATGCTCTGCACTGGGTTACATGCTCTGCCCAGAGTTACATGCTCTGCCCAGAGGTACATGCTCTGCCCAGAGTTACATGCTCTGCCTGGGGTTACATGCTCTGCCAGGAGTAAACTCCCAATCACATGGCGGCTCTCAGCATGCCCTGAAGCCGGAGAGTGGAAGGACCTCTGTGATGCTGCTGCCCCCATGCCGGCCCACGTCCGCACTCCCAATACTGACACTGAAAAGTTGACTACGGCGCACTCAGACCCAGTGCACTCGTCACCAATTTTAAAAAAACGGTGTGTCCAGCCCTGGGCCCCCCTGACAGGCCTGGGCCCGGGTAAACTGTACCTGCTCCCCCCCCCTCTCGGCACCCCTGGTAAGATGTACATTGATAGTGTGGATGGTACAGTGACATTTGTGGGTGGGTGGGGGGGGGGCTGTGTGTGCATGTTGTTTAGGTGTGTGTGCAATAGTATAGTAGGGTGTTTTTAAGTCAGCGGCTCCCCACTGGCGGAGGTCACAACACAGGAAAACAGGAGGCTGGGTAGTGATAGGGGTGTGTGGGCATAAGGGGGACTAAAGAGGAGGGTGGGAGATACTGTGCAGCTTCTGCCAGTGGGTGAGGGTCCAGTGTGGCAGTACAGGAGTACAGGATGGTGGCCCTGAGTCAGTGTCTCCTCCTACTGGGTGGGAGTTAGTGTCCATGAGAGCAGGAGGCTGGTCTATGAGGCATGATAGGGGCATGTGGGCAAAACAGCATCAGTGACTCCCCAGTGATGGAAGTTACGGTTCAGGAGAGCAGGAAGCTGGGTAGTGATAGGGGTGTGTGAGTATACGGGGGACTAAAGAGGGGCTTAGGGGTGCCGTGAATTGTGGGAGGGGCGCGGGGGGTGCCGTGAATCAAGGGAGGGAGGGGGCGCAGGTGTCCGCGAATCGCGGGAGAGGGCGGGGGTCTGCAAAGCGTGGGAGGGGGCGTGAATTGCGGGAGGGGGGGGTTGCGAATTGCGGGAGGGGGGGTGTGTGGGGGGTGACGTGAATCGTGGGAGGGGGCGTGAATCGTGGGAGGGGGGTGCGCGGGGGGTCCGTGAATTGCGGGAGATTGGGGCACGGGGCGCGATGAATCACCTAGTTGGTTATATATTCTTGTAGAAGGATGGTAGGATGTTGCTGTCATTCAGAATGCATTTACATAAACAGTAATAGTAGCAGTAAAAGATCTGACTTAAAACACCTACAGTAAAACAGAACAGGTGTTATATATTATACAAAGAATTGGTTGATGATGTGTTGTGTAGGTTGACGTGCACATAGTTGTCACTGGAAAAAATCAACACAGAAAGGTCAACACATGTAAATGTTGACATAAGTGTGGCACTTCATTGGTGTCCATGTCAACACATGAGAATGAATATGAAAACATTCAAAAAAGAAAAATAAATCTTCAAAAACTCATGTCAACCTTTTTCATTGTCGACCATAGCCGTGTCAGTGTTTTGCATGTGCCATTTAATCCTGGGGTTGCCGTGAATCGCGAGCGGGGGTGGGGGGGAGGGAGGAGGTAAGGGGTGTCCGCGAATCACGGGAGGAGGGGTCGTGGGTGGATGTCGTGAATTGCGGGAGGGGGGGTCGCGGGGGGGTGTGGGTGCCGCGAATCGTGGGAGGGGGGGACGCGGGGGGTTGCAGTGAATCGTGGGAGGTTGAGTCGCGGGGGTGGGGGGTTTGCCGCAATGACAGGAGGGGGGGTCAGGGGGGGAATCGCGGTAGGGGGGGTCACGGGGGGTGGGGGGTACCGCGAACCGTGGGAGGGGGGGCCCGGGGGTTGGCGCAAATCGTGGGAGGGGGGGTCGTGGGGTGTCACGGGGTGGGGCCGCAAATCGCGGGAGTCGCCGCGAATTGCGGGGGTGTGTGCTGAGAATCGTGGGGGGGGGGTCGCCGGGGGGTGCCGCAAATCGCCACAAGAAAAAATCAACATAGAAAGGTCAACACATGTAAATGTTGACATAAGTGTGGCACTTCATTGGTGTCCATGTCGACACATGAGAATGGATATGAAAACATTGAAAAAGTGAAAAATAAATCTTCAAAAACCTTTTTCATTGTCGACCATAGCCATGTCAGTGTTTTACATGTGCCATTTAATCGTGGGGTTGCCGTGAATGGGGGGGGGGGGGGAGGTGCATACCTCCCAACATGACCCTCTCCAGGAGGGATACATTGCTCTGTTTCTGGACTTTCTTCTTAATTTATGGATTACCATCACCTGTGTCTTAAACACCTTTCTTATCAATTACCCTGTTTAAAACAGGTGATGACAATCATATATTAAGATGGAAGTCCACAAACAGAGCATTCTGTCCCTCCTGGAGAGGGTCATGTTGGGAGGTATGGAGGTGTGGGGCGCTCACCTGGTGTGTCTGGTGAGTAGCTGTGTCTTTGCTGTGTAACATGGAGAGGCAGAGGGTGTCACTGTCTGGCACTGTGGGCTCACTGGGCTGGTTCTCTGTCATGTGAGTCAGTCATGTGAGTCAGAGGCTCCACCCAGCGTTACAGCTTCAGACACACTTTGAGTGACAGATGTAGCCAAATATATAAGAGATATATATATATAAAGAAAAGGGGGGAGATCAGAGTGCGCTAATGAACAATGAATGTCACTTAGAAAATTGTATATTTAATATAAAATATAAAAAGTACACGTATACATTATGTACAATAAAAGAACCCTTCTTGGGGTATCACAAATACACAATTGGTGAACGTCAGTAGGATTTGCTTGATTCAAAGATTTCTTAATCGCAGATACAAGGCCCAACGCGTTTCGTCAAATCATGACTTCATCAGGGGCAAAATATTGCAATCAGCAGTCACTGTAATTTACAATGATACATAACATCAATCAAAAGTTCAAAAAATGAGATGTCAATACAGAGAGGAAGAACAGGAGGAGGAGATGGAGAGAATAGGAGAACAATGACCAAGATGAAAAGACCACAATTAATACAATAAATAAATAAATGAAATTAGCCCATGACCACCACGTGGTGAATTAATGATAGGACACATACCTATGAATGTTCTATGCAATAAATACTTAGGAGTCAGGTGGGTACTTGTGTATTTTGGCGGCGCCCCCGATGTCCGTCGTACGATGAACGGATCGCATCGCATGCCATGCACCCGATAGCATACGATGCAATGCAACGTGATTTTGCCCCCTATACGATTAAAAATCGTATAAGCACCCTAAAGGGTGCTTTTGAGCACCCTAATGGGTGCTTACAATGTTAAATGCACCCCCACGCCACCCCCCCACTATAAACGTGAACCTGAAGCGTGGCGAGCGCAGCGAGCCCGCGAGGGGCGGCGGTACGCGTCCTACGACCTTTTCATACCCCCACTATCCACGTCGGCGTGGAGTTGAGAATAGAATAGTGTGGCGAGCGCAGCGAGCCACCGAGCCCGAAGCGTGGCGAGCGCAGCAAGCCCCACGAGGGGACGCGGATACCTTCACAGGTAAACGCGTCCCTTCGCGGGCTTCACAGGTATCCGCGTCCCCTCGCGGGGCTCGCTGCGCTCGCCACGCTTCGGGCTCGGTGGCTCGCTGCGCTCGCCACACTATTCTATTCTCAACTCCACGCCGACGTGGATAGTGGGGGTATGAAAAGGTCGTAGGACGCGTACCGCCGCCCCTCGCGGGCTCGCTGCGCTCGCCACGCTTCGGGTTCACGTTTATAGTGGGGGGGTGGCGTGGGGGTGCATTTAACATTGTAAGCACCCATTTGGGTGCTTTACATTGTATAAGCACCCATTAGGGTGCTTATACAATGTTTAATCGCATCGCATCGCATCGTATGGCATCGTATGCCATGTACAATGGCATACAATTTCAAAATTGTATGCCATCGTGCACTATCGTACGATATCGCGTCGCATCGCATACCATCGTATGCGTTATGGTATGCGATGCGATGGGCGCCGCCAAAATACACAAGTACCGTCAGGTGTCTCAGAAACAATCCGGTACGCTTCCAGCAATCTATATAGATTTTCAAAAATGTCACACTCTGACCTATATATTTTAAATCAGACTTCAACAACCAGATAATTTTACATACCAGAAAAAATGAGAGATATTCCTAGTTTGGCTTAACCAATCAAAGAAATTTGACAGATGTAATGGAATCCTCAAAATAAATCTAATAACAAAAACAATGTAATCTTAATGTAAATTTACAGTCCAAAATATAACATGCAAGTTCAATTCATCAGACTAGGCATCCATAAGAGGAAATACTTACCAGCAAGGACAAGAGCAGTCACATACAGCATGGGTTCACCAGTGTGAATGATAGCCCTGTGTCTCTGCAGTGTATATATAGCCCAGGGAGTGTGACATCACTTCCGGGCTAGTGATAGCAGAAAAAGTGCTTAAAAAGTGATTTTAAAATGAAAAGCTCTAATGAGACTACTTTGTGATGCTAAACCGCATCATTATCTAGTGAGGGGGTAGAAAAAAGAACAAAATATCGTAGTCCTACTGATATTTCTAGCCGGTGGAACGCATAATTGATGGCGTGCGTTCCAACCGGCGGCCATTTTGGATTACGAAGGAACGGAGGTGTGCACAGGGGATAAGCGCCCTGAGTGCAATGCTTATGCGGATGTAATGGCCCGCTCAGAAACATCTTGAGCACTAGCTCTAAGTAATATTGAAAGCCGGTGGGACGCACAGAGTCTAATATGCGTTCCATCCGGCGGCCATTTTGGAAAAGTTACATAGGAACTGTGCACTTCTAATTTCATGGACGTGATGTCCTGGTTAAGGAACACCTTAAGCGCTAGCTCTAGGAAGTGTTAAATTGACATGTGGAACACACAAATTCTAATGTGCGTTCCAATCAGCGGCCATTTTTAAAGTGTATACCAATCTACTTATTTATATGACATAATGGGACAAACTAACATATATATTTGTGATAATATGTGGGTCAATCAATAATTGACGTGCGTTTCCTTTAGGAAAAACATAAGTGTTTTAATTACTTATAGACCCGGACAATAGGGGTATATAATTGAAAAAAAGGTGGATAAATACATACCATGTATATACCCCAAAAATATATAATCTACAGTGGTATTTCCAAAAAATCAGAGTATATCCATATAAACTGAACTTGCATTTACAATATTAGCCATATTCATCGCACAGTTATGTCAAATTCATGAATTGCCATAACTATGCGATGAATATGGTTAATATTGTAAATGCAAGTTCAGTTTATATGGATATGCTCTGATTTTTTGGAAATACCACTGTAGATTATATATTTTTGGGGTATATACATGGTATGTATTTATCCACCTTTTTTTCAATTATATACCCCTATTGTCCGGGTCTATAAGTAATTAAAACACTTATGTTTTTCCTAAAGGAAACGCACGTCAATTATTGATTGACCCACATATTATCACAAATATATATGTTAGTTTGTCCCATTATGGGCCCTATTTTGGTTCATTCAATTTCTTTGATTGGTTAAGCCAAACTAGGAATATCTCTCATTTTTTCTGGTATGTAAAATTATCTGGTTGTTGAATTCTGATTTAAAATATATGGGTCAGAGTGTGACATTTTTGAAAATCTATATAGATTGCTGGAAGCGTACCGGATTGTTTCTGAGACACCTGACTCCTAAGTATTTATTGCATAGAACATTCATAGGTATGTGTCCTATCATTAATTCACCACGTGGTGGTCATGGGCTAATTTCATTTATTTATTTATTGTATTAATTGTGGTCTTTTCATCTTGGTCATTGTTCTCCTATTCTCTCCATCTCCTCCTCCTGTTCTTCCTCTCTGTATTGACATCTCATTTTTTGAACTTTTGATTGATTTTATGTATCATTGTAAATTACAGTGACTGCTGATTGCAATATTTTGCCCCTGATGAAGTCATGATTTGACGAAACGCGTTGGGCCTTGTATCTGCGATTAAGAAATCTTTGAATCGAGCAAATCCTACTGACGTTCACCAATTGTGTATTTGTGATACCCCAAGAAGGGTTCTTTTATTGTACATAATGTATATGTGTACTTTTTATATTTTATATTAAATATACAATTTTCTAAGTGACATTCATTGTTCATTAGCGCACTCTGATCTCCCCCCTTTTCTTTATGTCTATTTGATTGGGTCTTTTGTAGCAGAGGACCCTTCAGAGGTGCTGCTTTCATTCCATTAGCGCAGGAAAGGGTTTCTCCTTTTGTGTATATATATATATATATATATATATATATATATATATATATATGTGTGTGTGTAAAATTAAAATCACACACAAATTCTCTTTTAAGAGAGAGCGCCATACAGCTGAGTATAATTATTCAATTTATTTTATTATTAGCATATTAGTCAATTTATGTATAAAAGACATACAACAATTATAAAAACATGATTAAAAATGATTTGAAACAATGTATTTACTAGAAACCACACTCCTGTGTTGTTTATATTTAAATTATTCCAATTTTAGGAAAGCAAAGTCCCATGCTGTGTGTAGTAAACAACAATGTAGTATTTTGCGGCACCTGTTTGATTGGTTTGGTAATGGTATCCCCAAACAGGTTGCGATCCTTTATGCAGTTATGGCAAATATATATCCACTTTATTATTGGCTTGTGTAGTAATTACTTTGGGCTAGAAAGGTGCCCTGTTTAAAGAGGGTGTCCGGAGTAACCAAGCTTGGTCCAGCTCACCTGCATCACCTGCATCGGGAGCCAAGGCACATTGACTGCACAAATGTGCAGTGCATTACTGGGAGTTGACTAAGTCCCATGAAACTCATCACATGCTTCTAAGGCCCATTGAGGACAGCAGCAGCAGCCTCATCATGGGAGGGTTTTTAATCAGAGGCAGCGCTGAGCCTGTGAGGTGTCCAACAGAGTAAGGTACAGAGGGACAAACACAGGCTTTTCATGTGCAGTTACCCATTGACCAAGTTCATACTGCCTTTAATCTGTTTTTTGACAGTGTAATATTCTCCCGTGCAGTTAGCGGCCAGTAATGTAAGTGGGAGGGGGTTCCCCCTGTCTAAAGTAACTCGGGTTCTCAAAATCCACTGTTTCTGTCTAAATATATATGTGGGTGTTTGTGTTTAGTGCATAAACTTACAGAGGATCAGCAAGAAGATCCTTTGAATATTATTTATATTCTATCCCATAGATATGCTGCTTATAGTGTACATGTTTACAGCTATTGATTATCAGGAACAGCTGCAACTGAGCTCATTTTCCAGCATATAGTCCATGATACTCAGTGATGTGAAGGCATGGACGAGACACTATAAAGCAGTGTGATGTTTTATGTGCTGTGTAACAACCCTTGTATGTGTGCAAATAACTGGTCTCTCATTGGGCAGCCAGTCATCCTCTCCTTACCATCTGCATCAAACTCAAGGGATGAATTGGACATGAAATACTTTGTCTAATCCAAAGCAGGACACAGCATGGCTCTTTTATTCAAGCTCAACTCAGAAATGACTTGAATCCATCGTCCTTCACCAAACGCAGCATCTCCTCATTAAAAAGAGGAAGTTCTGCTTTGTTTTATCTAGGTTATATAAGTTTTCAGACAAAAGGCTTGCATTTGAATAAAATGAGAAGAGAATATACACTTGTCTGAATGCAGTCAGGCTTCAGCAAATGACACAATTTATTTATTATTTATTCTGTGGTGAATCGTGTATCAGGCCTTTATTCTGCAATGTAGACAAATGACATCAACCATTTGGTGGAAAACTCAATATGGTGAAATGACAAATCTATTATGCTTCGGCACCGCTCTGACATATTTTACATTGTAGTGATTTTATTAGCTTCTAACCTTCCTACGTCTTCATGTAAAAAGGTTTCATGTGACAAAATACGGCCTATTCCACAGTCGGACATTTGGTTACTTTTCCGTCTATCCGCTAATGTCTGCTTTTTACATTATGCTAATGTGCAGATCTTCCTTTGTATAGTAAAAATCTGTGATACTGCATATAGAGGCTTATCCCGCCCACATTTGATTCCATAGCCATCATGATTAGTATCTGAACTTACACCAGCCCCATGCCAAGTGCAAAAGATCCATCTGAAACAGGTGTCTGATGCTACAAATGAGCACAAGTCATCCACTCCCATAACATTTCTATGATGCAGACATATTTTGTGTGATGGTATTCGCCATCTCGTTACCACCCAGAAATGCCCAATTCACGCTTACTGTGCTCCACTGACAGCTGAATAAATCTGTATGCATTAACGATCTGTGAGACTGATTCAGCATGGATCACTCATGTGAGAATTCGCAGTGGACTGCAAGGGGAAAGCAACCGCCCAGACCGAAAGAGAAAAAGCCCTTGCTGAATCGCAAGAGAATTGTCAATGGATCGCTAATAGCAATCCATTCGCAAATCCATTCGCAAAATCCGAACCATTGAAGAGTTTTTGGCATCTGTGCAGTTGTGAATAGGTCAGAGGCTTCCAGGAATCTGATAAGATATGTTGAAAGTGGTCATTGCTGACCAGAGACTGTGTACAGTGCCAGAGAGCCCATGCTGAGTACCTCTGTATCACCACTGATATATATGGTGCATTCACCACTGCCACCACTGTGTATATGTAGAAAGATTGGGGGTTATTCTGCTTTATTCACCCGGATGTGAATTCACATCATTGCGAGTCAACCAGATCCTGTCTTGCGAATGGTGGTACGTCGGCACACCATTCGCCGGCCCACCATTTGTACATTTGCACGGCATGTAAATGGATGTTTTACATAAACATCCATTCGTAGCCTGCTGGGGAACACCCACATCATTCGATGGTCGCATGCTCGGATGTGTAGTTCTACAACTGCTGGAGTGTCAAGGTTAGCCATCACTGTACTAGACTCTGGGTGAATACTAGTTTACTCTAGTGGCTAGGGACTGGATGTGGGAAACAGGGCACTGTTCAACCAATCACAAAGGGGGGTGTGGAGCTGAGCAAAATTTTAAATGGTGCATATAACCATTGCATGGTATTATGCATACCATGTTAGCTATACTCCTTATTTCTATTTATAAAATGAATAGTGCTTACACTTAATTCAGATATGTACATAAACCCAATGGTTTACGTAGAAATGTGATGGTGTGTGTTCTGTTCAGACACTAGACCCTTTCTACACATGTGCAGAACAGGTCTTGCTATATTGTTAGCAACCCCCTGTCAGCTGCAGCATTAATGACATTCTGTGGTGTCTATCTATCCGTATCATTTTTCCCCCTTATTATGAGTAAAATATCACACACACCAATGTCCTAAAGGAGCGAGCAAGTAACATCATTATGGTGCAAGAACTTACTGTATACACAAGTGTCCCACTGGGTGGAGACATTCAGAAAGCGAGTGCTATGGAGATATATCAGTTGTTCCTTTTTCTTTCTATCCAATGGAAATCTCATTAAGCATGGAGCTTAGACATTGGGGAGATGAGTAGATTCTGCCTGCTCTAAATCTACTCTAATCTGATCTAAGGTGAAATTTGTGACATTCTGACAAGTAAAGTGATATCCTAGCTGGAGAAGTCATTTTGCTCACAGTTGGAGTCATCTCCAATGATTGGGACTTGGGCCTACTTCAATGAGCCCAATGATGTGGTCATCAGTCATAGTTACCAACAGGAGAAAGGTTACATGCATCTAACAGTCTTTGCCACACCTAGTGTTTTTTAGGCACGCCTGCATTTTCCTTGTCTCCCCCAGCGTTTGTTTTTGACACGCCCACATTTTGTTAGCACTCCCACTAAATGGCTGATTACCACCCCCCAGATGCCTACTTCCTGTCAATCACTGTGTGAATTGCCAGCGATCAGAAAAAGTTGCAGGATTATTATTATTATGCTGGCAGGCATCGCACACGCACAATGCGGCCTATACGCATGTGTAGTTCATCGATAATCGTTCACCATACAAGTTCACAGCTGTGTGATTGTGTTTAAATCAGGCCTATTGTCAGGAGCCGAGTGCTGCACTTTAATATTCAGCACAGCAATGTAACTTTGTAAGAGCCAAAACTTCAGACTGGTTGGTGCAATCTACATCTCTGGGCGTGCAGGGGTCCTAAAAGTGCAATTTCACAGAGTTGGGAGGTATGCAAGCGCATACTATGCCCCTCCCAGTCGATGTGCAACCATCAAAATAATGACTTGTAAATGTGCAAGTAAAGTATAATGTAAGAAACAATAGTACACAATCTGGCTGATAAATGTAACACACAGAACGGGCCCATAGTGCAGAGTGGGCCTTATTCTGGTCTGTGCGGCCGGAGCCGAATATGCGGCCAGGACCGTGCGTCCTAAACCCCGCCTTTCGTACGGATCGCTCACACGGTCTGAATGCGGTAAGCCGCTGACCGCACGGAGCACGAGTGGATTTCTCATGTATACACCTCCTCCATCTCTGGGAACCTCCCCCATCATTCGATGGTCGCATACCATCGAATGCAGGACCGAGCGGTCAGGCAGCTCCCGTGAGCTCAGAACACTCGGGCATTTCTCCGTGCAAAAGCAGGGATCTGGGCGGGCAGCTGACATCCGGCAATGTCATATGTCCGCCCCCTACACGTGCGTCACGGCCGCATTACCATACGTACGCCCAGCGTTTTCATGGGAACGCCCATGAAACGTGGGGCGTATGCATATGTTAATGAGCCCAAACAGCCCTTCACGCCCCTCTCCTCCCCCTGTTCGTAGTGTAAACAATTCATGCGGAATTTGGACGTATGTCCCTTTCGCACATGCGCAGATATGCCTCTGCACATGCGCAAACACAAAACATCGGCGGAACGAACGCACGCGGACATATCCTATATAACAAGCACCCTATTTCTTAAGGTGGTTTTAGGTATTATGAGTATGGTACCTAAAACCACTTCATAAGATGGGGTACTGCTCATACATAATGGTTCATGTCTATAGTTACATTTCACTTTAAGTGGCTCACTATATACTGTACTATTGTAATCTATGGGCTTTCAGCCATTTTGGAACTACAAGTTCCAGCTTGCCTATTGATAATAAACTTGCTTTGTATTTCAACAAGAGAGTATTCCATAAATAAAGGGCAACCATTTATCTGGGAAGGCCCATAAAACACAAGGTGTTCACCTGGTTCATCCCTGTGTCCGGCCCTTGCCCTCCCTCCCTGAAGCAAATGGCCCGACGCAGTTGAGTTTGGCAAAGGAAGAAAATTTGTGGTGTGTGCTGCGCAATTAAAGGCAGCTGACACAGGGTTTAGTCACAAACCCAAAAAGATAGTAATATAAAGGAAAAGGAGGTTTGTGTCAGCGCCTGCTGTTTAAATAATTATTTACACGGTTCTCTTAAAAAATGTATAAATTTAATTAGAAAAAATATATAAATATAACAAAATACAATTCATACATATAATAAAAATAATAAACACTATATCTCGTATTGTGAATCAATTAGCAACATAAAGAAAACTTTTCAGCAGCAAAAAACTTTTTCCTTTTTTTTGGAGGTATAATTAGCGACAATCCTATATTAGGGTAAAAGAATGCTGATAATAGTATTTACCATCCCTTGGCGCAGATTGTTGTGTTGGCCAGTAATAATATCTTGTGACGCTTTGAGGTTCTGTTTTGCCTTATAATTTCAAAGGCTCAAGGGTCCTGGATCGACAGTCCTAATATCCTTCTCCTTGGAGCAATTAGGGACAATTGAAAACCCAGATTATTTTGCAGTGTCCAGGAAATATTTTTTGAAGGTGGACGTCTCAGGGATGAAAAGATGAACCAGGTCACTTTGAAGATAACAGGATGGGTCAGCAATAGATAGATCGCTCAACGCGTTTCTCCGGAACCTCCGGCTTCCTCAGGAGCAAGTGTGATTGTGGGACAGTTTGTCCTGGGTTTATATACCAGCAAAGCTAATTGATCTCACTGATTCACATGTGTTCACATTATAAACAATAAACTAATATAGCAAGAGAACCGTGTATAATATAGTAGATAAATGTAACTTATCTTGACAGGGGACAGATATTATCATTATGTTCTAATAATTTAGAATAAACTGGATTAAAAAACCTTTTTATTTTCCAATATAGCTATAAGTAGCGCTCACGTGACCCGGAAGTGGGTCTAATTTTGGTGACTTAGACATTTAAATATTGCTTTAAATAAGCATTTCCCAGAAACATACCTGACGTAGATCAAGAGCCAAAGGACTAGGTCGGCGGAGTGTGAAGGTCCCGCGCCTCTGCCCAGCACCGATTGCCGGTATCGGTAGCTAGAGCTAGGGGCGCGTCCCCTCCTACCTCCCCGGCGTCTCTGGTGTTGCCCGGCAACGAAAGGTCACGTGATGAAACGTGACTCTGGCGTGCCGTGCATTTCAGCGTACACCCAGACGACCCGGCGACTAACCCGGATATTCGTCAGGCGCCGCGTGCCTGTGCAACGCGGCTTATACCTGACGTCACCGCGCTCGACGTGCGGGTCTATCTGGGTGCTTACTGCGTCGTCATGACGACGCACCAGAGACTGGTTGCTATATTAGCATCCCTACTGAGTCATTGGATTGTGCTACGTCAGAATATGTGTTACTGGAAAGATAGATAGGACATATCAATATATATCAAGCATTAGGTATAAAAATATAGATAGGACGTATCGATATATAGCATTCAGAAATAATGGTGTATAATCTTATTTCATGTAGACGTACATAGAGTAGAATTACAATATATAATTTATAATAAAAAATTGAAATTAAAACATTAAAAAACTAATTAAATGAAACATATACATAAAATAATGAAAAATACATATTTGAATGATAGTAAAAATACAGATCAAATAATAAAAAAATATATATAAAGATTATTATATAATAATTAATGATGTAAAAATTATATAATAATACCACAGAGAGATACAAATATATTTTTCTTGTATGGTAAAGGACATCATATACTTATTCAAAAAATTAATTGATATGTTTATTCTATTGTTTTTAGTATTGATTTATAATGCTGTGTTCAATTCGATGGTTTCATTTAAACCATCGGGATGTAACGAATTAAACCTCAAGGTCCAATAGATCTCTCTTTTGCATAATTGATTGTATCTATCACCTCCCCGTGGTGTATGAGATATACATTCTAAACCTATTATAGATAAGCATTTTGGGTTCGATTTATGATGTGTCTGATAATGTCTTGACACGCTGTGATTTTGAAAACCCTTTAGTATATTTCGACGGTGTTCAGTAAATCTTGTTCGTAGGGACCTTGTAGTCCTACCTATATAGGGCAATTTGCAGCTACAGTAAAGTAAATAAATTATATAAGAAGAGTTACAATTGATAAAGGATTTTGGTGTATAAGGGGGGTCTAGAACAAAAATTGTTGCTATAGTATTATTTTCTGCTACGTGTTCACACATCAAACACTTATTCTTACCACATTTGTGGCAGCCCTTAGGCTTCTCAGGCAACCAATTGAGATGGTTTTCTCTAGTTTTTTCAATTGTTTCTTTTTTAAGATGACTTGGGGCGAGTATTGTTTTGAGTGTTTTGTTTTTTTTATGAATGATCACTGTTTTTTTTGGAATAATTTTGGATAAGATTTTGTCTTGATGTAAGACTCTATAATTTTTGTAAACTATATTCTTAATCTCAGTAGAACAGTTGTTAAATTTGCTAATGAATGCAAATTCTCGATTATCTTTATTTTTTTCTTCTCTTTCTATTTGTATTGTACTCTTTTCCTTTTTATTTTTTGGTATTAAGAGATCTTTTCGATCCATTTCGAGAACCTCTTGAAATGCTTTTTGAATAAGATCTTCAGGGTAATCTCTTTCTTTAAAAGAAACAGTCATTACTTCTGCTTGTTCAATGAAACGCTGTTTGTCGGTACAATTGCGTCGAAGACGCATGAGTTGCCCTTTTGGAATATTAGTTTTCCAAGGTTTAAAATGAGCACTTTTATAATGTACATAAGAGTTTGTATTGACAGGTTTCACATAATTTGAAGATATAATCTTATTATCTTGGACTTCGAGAGTCACGTCCAAGAAATCCACAGAGACTTGGCTGTATGAGTGAGTAAATGATAAATTATATGTGTTCAAATTAAGTGAATTAACGAAAGATAGTGCAGAATCTGAATCCCCATTCCAAATTATAATCAAATCATCTATGTAACGGCCATAGAAGACCAGGCTCCCAGCCCAGCTGCTCCCCCACACATGGGTCTCCTCTACTTCTCCCATGTACAGGTTCGCATAGCTGGGCGCGAACCTGGTCCCCATGGCCGTCCCCATAGTCTGTAAATAATAATCACCGTGAAAAGTGAAATAATTATGAGTGAGAATGAAATTAATGCTGTCCAAAATAAATTGCCTATGTTTCGGCTCCAGGGCATCATCAAGGACTAGTTTTCTTTGGATCACTTCACATCCCAACTGATGTGGGATGTGTGTGTATAATGCATTTACATCCATAGTGAGGAAGGCATAGCCTTTTTTCCATTCTATATCTTGAATTTTTAAAAGCAAATCTGCAGTGTCCCTGATGTATGACCTGAGAGCCGGAACATAGGGTTGTAAATGATAATCAACATATTGTGATAAATTTGCTGTAAGGGAACTAACACCAGAAACAATAGGGCGACCCGGGGGTGAAGTGAGTTGTTTATGAATTTTGGGGAGAAAATAAAAAGTGGGGGTGATGGGATGTGTGGGTAACAAGAATCTGTGTTCTTCCTTGGACGTGACTCCCGAGTGGTGAGCTTGTTCTAACAATTTTTTAATTTGACAGAGGAATTCTTGAGTTGGGTCTTTTTTATTTAATTGTATATAGAAATTTTTATCATGTAACTGTCTATGGGATTCATCTATGTAATACTGTCTGTTCATCAAAACTACCCCCCCCCCTTTATCTGCTTGTTTTATTATAATTTCTTTATCCTGTTGTAAGTTCTTTATAGCTTCTTTTTCCTTTTTTGTTAGGTTAGATGTATAATAGGTTTTAGACTGCTCTTTTGTACAGAGTTCTTTGAAGTCTTCAAGAGTAATTTTATAAAAAGACTCGATACTGGAGCTTTTTGCAGTAATTGGAAAGAACTCTGATTTTAAATGAAACGGAGTGGACAGGGATTTTTTTATATCAAATATAGGTACCAAAATATCATTTGTGTGATTCTGTTCCCATAATTTTTCCAAACTTTTTAGTACAGAATCGTCATTCCTGTCTAAAACAATTTCAATGGAGCCATCTTTTATAATGTTTGTGTTTTTCTGTGCAAAATAGCGTTTGCGGCACAATGTGCGCACAAATCTATTCAATTCGACAAACAAATCAAATATATTTGGTTGACTGGTGGGACTAAATTTTAGTCCGTTTTGCAATACAGAAAGATGGCTCTCATTTAATTGTTTATTAGACAGGTTAAAGACACATTGAATTTTTGTGGTTAATAGGGGTGTCTTTGGTTTCTTTTTGAGGCGTTTGCCTCCTCGTTTTCCCCTATACTTCCTTCCCTTCTTCTTTTTGGGGAATCTCGGTTCGATTGGGAGTGACCGAGATCCCATCTCGTCGTCTTTGGGCGTGCCCCCAAAAAAGGTGTTATTAACGTATTTTGGCGATCTGTTTTATCTAGATTAATGTCTTTTTGGGATCTTTTTTGATGGGAATAAGTTGCATCATTATGAGGTTTGTTTTGATAGTCACGTCTATAGGTCCTTTGAGGTGATGAATAGTTACTACTTGAAGTTCTTTCTATAGGTTTTTTATAGTAACTTCTATTTTCTGATCTGTCATTATTACCATTGGTATTCTCTCTCTGTCTTCTGTACGTCCTTACACTATTATTTTGGTAATCGTAAAGATCACGCTTGAATTTCTTTTGTTTCATGAATGCTAAATCTTTTTCAAATTTTAAAATCCTTTCATTGATTGACTTGTCCTTTTCTATAAATGCGCTCTCTAATTTATGTTTATCTAGAGATTTTTTCACTTCCTCAATGTCTTTTTCTAGTTGGTTCACTTTAGACATCCTATATTTAATTATTATTCTCGTTAGAGAAAATGAACAAGAATCAAGGATCTGGTCCCACTCTGATTGGTATTCTGTAGAATCCTGAAAAATGGAATTCTTAAGGATACGGAGTCCTCTTGGGATCATTTTTTTCTCGACATAATGTTCGAGATTGGTGGCATCTAACCAGTTCCTTGATTCAGCCTTCATTAGATCTTCAATTTTACATAGATCTTTAAACCAATTATCTTTCTCATAATGAGAGTCAATGATCTTATCATCTGTCCATTGTGACATATAATTCTGTCTCCTGTCTTTTCTTTCTGAAAAATTAGAAAAACAGCTCATAACTGCTGCAGCACACCGACTAGTTCAAAAAAGGAAGAAAATTTGTGGTGTGTGCTGCGCAATTAAAGGCAGCTGACACAGGGTTTAGTCACAAACCCAAAAAGATAGCAGTTGAGTTTGGCGCATGCGCAGAAATGCGCATGCACAAACCCCCACCATCGGGCTGGTGCCGAATTCGGATCACTACAAGCGATCCTGAATTGGCCCCAAAGTGTCAATGCTCAAATGCCACCTAACCTGCAGCTTGTATTCTGTCTTGTCTGCATTACATCTGTTGCTTGTCAGGAACAGTGCATGGGAGTGTAGCCAATGCACAGGGGAAGTTTATTTTGTTACACTAATGCTGTGTACACACGGTGAGATCCCCTTGCTATTCGACTTAAGATTCGAGTGCTATACTATCTTTGCTAACTCTGTACTATTTACATACAATTCATGCTATCTACATTACATTTGCACTATATAGTCACTGCTGCCCTGTCTATCTGGGTTTAGATTTGTGCTGCCACGGGAGCGCGCATTGGGATCGCAAAGTAAAAAACCTGTACGATCTGCATGCGATCCCGATGTGATTTTGACTATATAGTCAAAATCTCATGCTGATTGTACCCGTGTGTACACACCATAAGTAAATATGCACCTGCAGGGTACTTGAAAAAAAAATAAAGAACACTTCCAAACAACCCTTATTTAGAAATGATAGCACTTTGATTGTTCAGCATGTGAGAACAGCCATGCTCTGACCATTCATTTCTATGGCAATGACTGTCTCTAAGTTATTCAAGATATTAAAGACAAGACATAGGGCCGTATTCAATGAGAATATTGACGGCGTGCAGCGAATTCTGTTTAGGATTCGCTGCAAACTCGCCACTGCCCGCCGTGTTCCGGAGCCTTGCTGTCCCCCCTATTCAACGTCGCAGGGGCTCGCTGCCCCTGACGGCGAGTGTGAACCCCTGCGGCGGACGCCACAGGGAGCCTGAGGATGGTGGCAGGCAGGGAGATGGAAGTCTCCCTTCCAAGCCCCAGAACTTATGTGGTGGGGAGGGGGGCTCACCGGGAGCCAGGCAGCACAGGCTGCCCCCCGGGAGAGCCAATAGGGGACCAGGTATACACTGCACCCGATCGTGCATATGTAATGATCGGGTGCAGTGAATATATGAATATCTAATAAGCGGCTCTCGGCTCCCGGCCCCCTGCTGGCTGCTCTGTGTAAAAGAAATATTATTTTTTTTTTAATTAAATATATATTCATGTGCTATAAGCACATGAATAAAAATAGCATGCCCCTTCACAGAATAAAATTCCTGATTTTTTGACACCAAATGTAAAACAACAACAACTTTATTTTAAAAGTTCACTTTCACCATGAAAAGATGGTGATTTGCTACACGGCGACACACAGCGAAAATCACTTAGAAAGACGGCGAGAAGTGCATGTTGAATAGAGTGATTCGCTTTCTGACCCAAAAAATCACCTAAAATAGCACAAATTCGCCGTGAAACAGGGCGAATTATCCTCATTGAATACTGCCCATAGAATAACAGGAAAGCATGCGGATCATCTATGTGAATATTACATGGGTAAACAAGAGTAATGTGGAGATGTCTTTATTTCCTATTATGTGTGTGTGTACTGTCATTATTTCAATACTTGTGTATTGCAGCATCCAGTGGACTGCCATAGCAGCTACTGTAATACATTTGAGAATGTCAGCATGACTAGGATACTGTACAGTATCTGGGACTTGCATCTGTAAATTCCATCCCTCCCAAAGCAGTAAACAGCACAAGACCTCTCAGCCTGCACTGTTACTGTAAAATAGGGCGAAAATGTGGGTTCCCCATATTTTCCAGTAACCGTAACCGAGCTGAACCAGCCAAAGGACTGACACTATAGCACAAGAACACAGAGCCTGCCCCCAGTAGGGAAAAATCACGCAATTTGTGGGTCTTCGGGATGGGGGTGGGCCTAAATGACACAATTTGCATCTTTAGCCCCTCCCCGAAAACCCGCTAGTAATTTATCACCATGGACAGGCCGGATCTGGAGGGCTCCGGCGGTATCCGGGAAGGTTGCCCCTTTTTTCGATTTTCGGGAGCCTACCAGGCATTCTAGGAGGGTAGACATCCCTGCACAACAGCATCCAACTACAGACTGGATAGGGTTGCAATTTCTCAGCCAGTTGATACCCCCCTCAATAAAAGGTTCCCCCTCCAATTAACCCCCAGACTGGTGGCTGTGTAAAGGAGAGAAAATAATGTTGTTCTTTACAGGCAGGCTTGCTGGTACCTGTAGTCTTCCTGTAAAGAACAATATTAAGAAAATATTAAAATAAAGACAGTACACAGAAACTGAAATTGGTAGTCATTTCTTAAAAAAGAAATTCACACTCACCAAACCTCTCTCTCCATCATGACCTCTTCTTCTGTCCATGTTGTACTGTACTTCAATGGTATTCAGAGAAAAAACTGAAAACCTGAACCCCAAGCATTGGGAGTGTGCATACCTGAGGTAATCCAAAAATGGACATGAGGATCTCAAGGTTTTTTTTCTCGTGAAACCTCATGTGCATTTGATTTCCCCCCTATGTGTGTGTGCTTGAAAGTGTATTTAGTGTTGGATGTAGGTAGTTTATATTGACTTGCTCCCCTTAGCTATTGAGAGGTGATTTTGAACTGGCAGGATCGAGGCATTTTTCAAGCTGTTTTGCATCCCACCGATTTACTGCCCACAAAAAATGCCACTTTTACTTTGTCCATGGTCTGAAAATGGTGTCCTTTCAGGCCACGTTGGATCCGGGGGAACAAAAAGAATTCAGCCAGGGCCAGATCCGGGCTGTAGGGTGTTTGATGCAGTGTTGTCAAGTTGTGCTTGGCCAAAAACTCCCTCAAATGCAGCGACGTGTGACTTGGCACATTGAGTTGATGGAGGACACAGATAGTGGCAACCACTTCATTGAGCGACACATTAGTATAATTATTTTTTAATCTTCTCCTGCCCATCTGACATACTCAGACCATCTTAACATATTGGTTTCACGATTCTAGGGGGCCTTTGGGCAGTTATGGGCTGGTGCCACAAGAGCATTTTAGGATGCAGGTAGAGAAAGCTACCAGGCCACTCTGATTGTGAATTACATACAATTAAAGAAGACAGGCAGCATTCTCTACCTGCTTTCCAGCATGCAACTATTCAGTAAAGGCTGTCAGCATGCTCATTGGTGGAATGATGGAGCACTCCACCAATTAAAGTGCTGGCAGCTATTCGCTGTACAGTAACATGTGAAGAGACTATGCAGGACTGCAAGAGATGTATGATTTTGAAAAACAAATTACCTGTCAATAGGTGGGTATGGGCATTGCATTGCTGTGCAAAGGGAATACACTGCTTTTAATATGGTCCTAGATGTACTTACTTATTCAGTGACTGTAGTAGCCAGTAGTTGGGAATTTAAAAAAATTCTAGTGGAAAAAACACTTCTGTGACTTATAAAGGTATCTGTATAACTACTTAAAGAAAGAAACACTTTTTTTAAATAAGTTTGATTCAGGTTACAAAGTATATAAAATATACAGTATTTCATGTCAGTTTAAATATTCTGCACCAAAGGATATTTTTTAATAGTGATCAAAAAATATAATTAACAATAATATAAACACTACTCATGTTTTTTGCCGCTTATGTTCTGTCAACGGTGTCATTATTGATTACTGCCTGATAGCAAGCTCCCCCAATGGGGATTATTATCAATGGTAGCCCCATTAGTATGTAGAAAAAAGTGAACACAAGCTCTTTCACTAGCATGTTTTCTCCAGAGACAGCGCATTTCACCCTTTGATAAATAAACCCCCTGTGTTCAATACCTAAATTCATCTTGTAAGAGTGGCTACTGCTTATGGTCTAGTCTTGTGTGCTTGTCCCTCAGGCTTACATTTTTAGCCAGTCTGACGTACTCTACACTTTCAGCAATGGAATACTGAGTTAATACAAGGTTCTACCTACAAATAAATGTATGAAGGTTTGTCATTCACAAAACTATAAATACTGATAAATAATAAATACAAACTAACATGTTTGGCTATAAGAAAGTGCACAGAAAATAAAATAAAAATCATGTATCATGTTATAGTGGTAAAAACAAAACAGAAAATTTAAGTCAGTGGTCATAGCAGTGACCCTAATCAACATGACCTGTGCTATCCAGTACTGTTACAGCTGCAAACAGAAACACACACACACACACACACACACACACACATATATATAATCATTATTCTATTCAAATAATCCATTCAATGAAACACCCGGAACTATATGGCTATTATAATTTTGCAATGTACTTTCACTCTGAGCTGTGACAGTTTTTAGCCCACAAACTCTCCACCCCACCCCCATTCCCTGTCTGCTCCTACCTCCAATCTCTTCACAGCACCCTATCTCCATATCCAGCAAGTTTGAAACAGACCAATGTCCCTGCAAAAATTGCTTTCCCTTTCTGTTATGACATCTTTTTAGCACACCAAAGAGTAATTTGGTCTGTCAAGTGGCCTCTAGAGGTCACTGGTGGAACTTCACAGAGATGAGGAGTAGTTAGCATTTTATATACTGTATTTATAGATAAATTAGGTGGCTGATAAATTGGTAAGTATGTTAAAGGTTCTGAACATGAATATTGATCTAAATGCTCATTGTATAAGAGATGCAACCATGCAAACGCATAGGCGTGCTATAGGCTTGTCTTGGGATGGTATTTATGGGTAGATGGTTCTGCGACCCTAATAGTGAAAAGATACTGTTCTGTACAATTGACCATGAGTCGTCATCCCTATAAAAATCTTTAATGGCTGCCAATTAGCCAGGACCAAAGCAAATGTCTACTCCCTCCTAGTCTAAGATTATCGTGGAATCCTAGATTACAAAGTAGAAGCAGGGACAAGGCTATAAGAAAGCCAATCACATGGTGAGGAAGCCATTATTTTATGTGTAATTACATTAGTGCCTCCATGCGTCCCAGTGTCCCAGGAGAGGCACTGATTTTCTCCACAGGAAATGTGTAACTTGGAATAATTATTTCCTAAAGTTTTTTTTTTACTTTCTGTTATAAAAATGCATATCCTAAATTATACATAACCGGTTTATTATATAAGTTATCAGTACATACATCTCACAAGTATATATAAAAGTAGCTGTACACTAATCCACACATAATGTTTCTCTCTGTAATATCAACAGTTCAGACATAACCATTACCCAGAATCCTTAGCAAAAGTGTAAAAGTAGTGTAAAAATATCTACTATTTAAGTTGCAGATAACAGAAAGACAATATATATATATATATATATATATATATGTATATATATATATATATGTATACATATATATATATGTATATATAGCAAAAAGGAAGGAGACTGGCACTCGCAGGTCTTTGTAGAAAACTGTATTCAAAGTGGAAAAGACAAACAACGTTTCGGGGCTGCGCCCCTTTGTCAAGGTGTATATATATAAAACAAAAATGGGGTACCCTTTCAATGCGCTAAATAAGGTTAGGGCAGCAACTCTATTAGTCCTCCCTTTTAGCCGGTGACAGATTTACCTGTTCTGACTCCATTTGAGGAATTTCTTGAAAAATCCCTTCAAGACCAGTTGATTTTTAAAAGAACTTTTATGGAAATTGATGCCATTTAATTATGCATCAGTATTAGGATCTTCAAGAGGTCCATCTATTTTTACCTTTGCCAGAAGGGGACATACCTGTAGTGAATTTCTATATCCACTGTATAACAACTTACGGAAAGTTACCCCTGAGGAAGTCGTTATGACGAAACGCGTTTAGTGTTGTTTTCCTTGTCATGCTGAACTGAATGATTGACCTCATACAGATGAAAAAGTTTTTCAATTGTTTTTTATGAATTTGTATTAAATCTTCTAATTGTTTTTGTCTGTAATTATTACAGTTCCTTTATATTTGATGGTGGAGCTATACAATAGTGGCGCACTCTGTTTCTGTTCTCTATCTATCTATATATATATATATATATGTTTTTATTCATTGGTGTTATTAATATTATAATTTTTACGGCGGTTATTCTATTTTTCTTCCCGCTTTGATAACGCCCTTAGTGTAAATTATATTTGCACTGTTTGTATTAGAAAGGAACAGTCTTAATTGTAGTCCAAGAAAATATCATCGAAATTCCAAGTGGTGTCTACACAATATTGGTGCATTCTGTAATAAGGTGTTTAAAATCTAGAGCATTCTACAATGTGTAAATAGTTTCCAAGCACAGGCCTGCACGGAGATAGAAATATTCCACGTGAATAATAGCAGCAGCAGTTTAAATGTACACTGCACATGGTAAGGCCCTTGATTTATGGAGTTCACAAATGCTAACTGAACACTGCTAGATGCTGCCTCAATAGCTGTCTCTGCTAGCAGAAGAAAGGGCTTTGTGTTGCTAAGCGATTAGAGCAGATATAATGAGATTTACCCCAGTCCAGCTCTGCCCTTTCCTATTTTTAAGTAAAACTGTGTGTTTTTGTGAATTTCTTAGTGCTTCTGATACATTGTTGCAAACAACAGCTTAACTTTGCCTTTAGTTTAATGAGTCTGGATATTTACTGTTGAAGAGTTAGCAATAGTGAACACCTGTCTACACAAGGAATGACAACCCCTCCTTTTGTGTTGGATGTAACATTATCCTAATGTTATATTCATAGGCATAAACTTTCTTTGCATGCTAGCTACACAAATTGACAAAAGACTAAAGTGAAATGCCCTGCAGAAAAATATCATTATCTGACGGTAGCAAACCAAACAAAACACTCATAAAAACATGTTATGTGTAGGGGCCTAAGAAACACATGCTTAGCACCATCGGTTCTGATTAATAATTTGTAAACCTAAGAAAACATGTCACTAAATGTGTGTGGACTTCACTGCAATTGCAATTGAACTGTGCTGATTGAATGCATGAGGGCTTCTGTAAAATCTATGTAAATAAGAGGAATGGATGTACAAACAGAGTCAGGACAGATTTTCAGCAGTGTACGGCATGCTGGCTCTGGGTCCTTTGTTGGGTTTTCTAAGCTGCATTTTGCGCTTTACTTTCCGCTTGGCTTGATGCACGCAAACTGAATTTGCAAGTAATTTAGGAAGAGAGAGAGAATTCAGGCAAAGAAAATAGGGCTATCATTCTAGTCACGTCCTTGCTAACTGACAACAAGCTACTCAGCCAAAAAAAAAAAAAAAGCCCCACCACCAATTTCTTTTTGAATCTTAGTAATTGGGTACTTTTACAGGCAGATCACGCTTTTTGGATAGAATGACATGCTTATAGATCAGTGTCTCTGATCTAGCAGCCATCTCCTCCCTTTTAAGCTGTCTTTTTCTTGGAAACAGCATGATGGGTTTTTGAAAGTTCGCTTTTCTTATTGACAATTTTTTTTTATAAATTGTATATATATATATATATATATATATATATAAATAAAATGCATTTGGTTACTTCAAGTCAAGCTTACACCCTGGATGTCCTCTGTGTGTCAATATCTAACACACACTTTAAAAGAATGCATACAGTACTGTATGTTGACCTATTCCTGCATTTGATCATTAAATGTATAATATATGTAGGGTTAGGTTGTCTCCATCTATTATGCCTGTGGGATAATTGCTTAAGGGCGAGATGGGGACTCTGGCTGGTATAGAGCGCCCCCTCTTCACAGCTTTTTTATTTAGTCATTCTTTCTTGGGCACAGATTTAAAGGACAATAAACCCATTAATCAATCCTTTGGCATTGGAATCTTTTCATGTGTGGAATAGCAACAATTGATACCCATCTGTATTGTGTCTGTCCCAAGTAGATACATCAGACTGAGGCTATCAAAGCTTTCCTAGGCAGCATCCTGACACTTGAGAAAGGCTTTAACAAAATAAAACATAAGGCAATTTTTATATATATATATATAAAACATTTTATTATGAAACTAGTGTGTAAAAAACACATTTGTTATGCAGGACCTTTGTAATTTTGTAATAAAACAGTAAGAAAAGGCAGTGGTGTAAGGTTCCAAAAGGCAGCATAGAAACAATGGACCACTATTTTGTGTTTGGACAATAGCTGCATAAACTCTGTTCATTGTGAACATTGTTTAATAACACAATTAATACATTATCAAAGTTCCTATAAAGTAAGACACGTTGGTGCTAAAGTACATCTGTAGGAATTCCAACCCCACCTTTAAAGGAGTGTCCTTTCACAAAAACCACATACAAAATGGCAGTTGTAAGGTAATTATAGCAGGGATGGGCAGAATCAGTGCTCCAGCTGTTGCTGAACTACATGACCCAAGATGCTCAGCCAATCTTAAAATGAATTTCAGCATCAGCAGGAGTTCCCAAGACTGACTGTCACTGAAATATATAGACTACAAGTCTAAATACACAGAGGTAATAAGCATTACATTATAATGTATCAAGATATACACATTTTTTTTTATAACATTTGTACAAAACCTCTATAAATCTCTCTCTTATATACAAAAATAGCTTAATACATCCCAAACATATGGGATAGATAGAAATAGATTTTTATAATAAAAAAAATCATCACAAAAAGATTGGAAGCATTTTTTTTTTAAGATGAAGTGGTACAAAAATAGAAGAAGAGTGTTCTGAAGGGGCGCTTTCAGCATAGTTTGAATACAAACTCCACAAATGACCATCCCAAAAAATCATCCTTTAGTGTTAGTGAGGGCTAGATATAGACTTTTGGGGAAGCCCTGGGTGAGTTTTAGGATCTGGCGGACCAGAAATCTCTCTTCCATGCGTGAGCATTGTGCTCTGTGCCGTGTGCTTCAGCACCCCTGTTCTGCACAGGTTGGAGTCTCTGCTCATCCTGTGGACGCCGCTGGAGTGCAATGTAGTGCTTCAGTGTTCCTGGACAGGCTCGTAGCTCCTGTGTGCTCCACTATCTCCGTGTCCGGGCAGTAAGGTGACACTGCAGGCTGGGCAGCAGGCCTGAAATACAAAGAGACCGATCAGTAATACATTCTGGCAGCAGTACAGACAGGGGCTGGTTACACAATGAAGTCTCTCCTGTCAGCCAGAAGTTCTACTGTGACATTTGAAAGAACAGAACAGGATAAGCCAGTAGTAAGACAGAGAGAAAGAGAGAGAGAGAGGGGATAGAGAGAGCCAGAGCAAGAAGAGAGAGAAAAGGGTGAAATGTAATAGGGCGAGAGAATCAGAAAGTGAGAGATTTGGTAAAAATCTCCATTTTTTTTTAAAGCGGCAATCATTTACAGCGCAATATCACACTGGTTTTGCAGTGTAAATGATTTCCCCTTTAAAAAAAACCTGCTGATTCTCTCATCCTATTACATTTCACCCATAGGGCCAGATGCACTAAGCTTCAAGTGATAAAATGGAGAGTGATAAACAGCCAGCCAATCAGCTCCTGCCTGATATTTTTCAAACATAGTCTGTGACATGGCAGGTAGGAGCTGATTGGCTGGCTGTTTATCACTCTCCATTTTATCACTTTTTGAAGCTTAGTACATCTGGTCCATAGTGTAAGAGAAGAGAAAAGAAAGAATGAGAGAGTGAGGGAGAGAGGGAGAGAGAGAGAGAGAGAGAGAGAGAGAGAGAGAGAGAGAGAGAGAGAGAGAGAGAGGTAAATTTACAAAGATGGAGGTTTAAAAAAAAAAAAGATGGGATGTTGCCCATAGCAACCAATCAGATTCAACTTATTAATTATTTAGCACCTTTTAGAATATCGGCAGCATCCCATCTCCCCGGGGGGAGAGAGAGAGAGAGAGAGAGAGAGAAAGAGAGAGAGAGAGCAGAGGAGAAAGAGAGAGCGCAGTTGTCATGCCTGGTATGACAGCCCAGCAGCAGTAGCAGCAGCATACAGTGCAGCAACTCACCTGCTTTCCACAGCAGCTCAGAACCAGGTGGTGAAGTCTAGCAGGTCCTGCTCCTCTGGGCTCAGGGGGTCGTAGGAGCCTTCATCTGATGAGTAGGAGGAGACAGGGGAGCCGGCCATAGAGTTCATGTCGTGGCAGTAGTTTGGGGAGATGGTGGGTGACAGCACCCCGGACTGGAAGGCAGCACTGACAGCATCGTGTTCGTCCAGCAGCTGCTGCAGCGCCCGGATGTACTCCACCGCGGAGCGCAGCGTCTCCACCTTGCTCATCTTCTTGTTGGCTGCCCCGTTGGGGACGTGCTCCCGCAGGGTGGCAAAGCCCAAGTTCACCAGCTTCACCCGGTTCCTCTCTCGCTCGTTCCTCCGAGCCACGGCGGCCGGCTGCTGCTGCGGGAGGCTGTAGCCGAAGCCGGTGAAGTTCAGCCGCCTCTTGCACCGCATCAGCTCCGGGGACGTGGAGCGCTGCCTCTTCGCCTGCTTGGGACCGGACTTGCCCATGGACTGCTGTCCGTCTGACGGGCTGAGCTGCAGGCTCTGGGCATAGTAGCAGGCTGGCTGCAGGAAGTGCTGGACGGGGCCGCTCTCCGCCTTGGCAGTGCTGTCCATCTGGACGGGCAGTGGGGGAGACTCGTGTCGCTCGCGTGTGGCGCTGGCTGCTGTGCGGGTGAGGCAGCGGCGGCTGTGTGAGAGAAGGCGAGCCCCGCGCTCTGTCCCGCACGTTCCCTGGCTGGCTGCACTGAGTGCTGGGGTCGCACGGCCGCCGCCGCCTTTTCAATGGGCACAAGCTCCACGCGCGCTGCCAGGCCCCGCCCCCTCCCCGGGCTCCATTCTCTGGGGTTTGTTGTTCCAGTGCGTGCGCCTGGCGCGTGCCGCTGCGAGCGCTGAATAAACAAGTGCAGGCAGAGCGGGAGAGGGGCTGAGCCCGGGGCTGGCAGCAGGACCGACCTGCTCATCCCGTGCCCTCCAGCCTACCTGTGCCGTGCACTGACACCTGCTCATGCCCATCAGCCTAGCTATGCCTTATCCCCCATAGCATGCAATGCAATCTGATCATACCATTGCACTGGCAGCCTGTCTGGGACGGGCACTGCCACCTGTCTGTACCATGCTTTGAGTCTATAAACTTTTAATACTATTAGATTCAGTCTATCCTCACTAATCTGCGCAAGTTACTGCAATTGGGTGTAGGTCATTAGGTCAAAAGTGTCTAGGGCGACAATCAATATGTCGACCACACATGAAAAAGGTCTACATGCATTAAGTCGACATGGTCAAAAGGTTGACAAGAAAATGTAGACATGGAAAAGGTTGACATAGGAAAAGGTCAACATGAGTTTTCCATTTTTTGGGGGTGTCTGTCAACATAGGTCAGCATGGACAGCGTATTAGTGTACCACGTCCCCTCCTGTGGCTGGCTGTGCGCTTGACACACTGTTATATTCTCCCTCTATGCCCACTGACATGCTAAAGTACGAACAAGTCATTTAAAAAAAAAATCATGTCAACCTCATGTCGACATTTTGCTTTGTGTTGACCTTTTGACCATGTTGAACTAATGCATGCTGACTTTTTTCACGTGTTGACCTCCTGCCTGTCGACCAATAGTGATCGACCTTTTGACTGTCGACCTAATGACACATGCCTCGCAATCTGCTCAGATCATGCCCTACATACCCATACATACAGTACCTGTCACTACATAACCTATGCCCTGTACCACAATCTGCTCAGATCATGCCCTACATACCCATACATACAGTACCTTTTACCGTATAACCTATGCCCTGTACTACAATCTGCTCAGATCATGCCCTACATACCCATACACACAGTACCTGTCACTGTATAACCTATGCCCTGTACCACAATCGGCTCAGATCATGCCCTACATACCCATACATACAGTACCTGTCACTACATAACCTATGCCCTGTACCACAATCTGTTCATGCTGACATCTGCACAGTCACTATTCTATACCAAGCACTTCAACCTGCTCATATTAGGCAATGCCTTATGCTGGGCAACGCACTTATAAATGATAGACCATGCATTGCAGATCTTCAGTACCTGAGGCACTGTAACCCCTATAACAGGAGCTGCAACCCCCCTATAAATAACATACACTGCAACCCCCCTATAACAGGCGCTGCAACCTCCTTATCCCAGGCGCTGAAATCCCCCCCATCCCCTATAAATAACATGCGCTGCAACCTCCCTATAACAGGCGCTGTAATCCTATTATATGCCTACATATAGATGTCTTGCATATGACTCGCTATATGATATTATAATATATTACTATTTATGTATGTGAAATACCCAGTGCCTGCACTTGGCTGGACGTGTGTCTTTTTATATAAACCCATATACCTGTGATTGCTGAGTGTCTGATATTAGTCACTCAATACTGAGACAGCATGTGATAAAGTCCTGCCAATGCCATGTAAAGGTTCTTCTGCCTGCTGTAGATGGCACACCGTTGGTGTACCGAGCACCTAGCAGGCAGCAGAGCCCGGCAGCCTGTGCAGAAGGATGTGAGGTTTCCTGTAGGCTGGGGATGGATGGGGAGCGTGTACAGTACTGTGCCTGGCGCTGGGCGCTGTTCTTCAGGACTAGTCCTCACAAGCAGCTCAGACGCAGCGCTGCAGGGGGATTACACACTTGGGTACCATTATTTCCTAAATAATACTCACACTTGTATGAGGGAAGCGAACTAGGAAATTGTATGGAGGGAGGCATCAGTTTCTCGTTGCATGTATCCTCTGGGATTGCAGTATGAGTCGCACTTTATCATCTCTGGCTGATACATAATAAGATCAAAGTCGGCCGTTTACTACTGTAATAAGTTCCAGCATATCCTGCCAACTTCTGTCTGACGGGGATGCTGCTGCCTCTTCTAGCTCACCGAGAGCTGGATGGGATTATGCAGACATTAGCCATCTCATGCCATATAGATGTGGGGTGGCTAACCATAAATACACTGTACCTACAATGTGTAAGGGTCATTTACAATGTATCCCAAAGAGAGTGACTTTCCCTACCTAGGAATAAAATGTACAGTACAGTACAATAGCCAGCTGCACCTGCATGTTTAAGGCTATGGCAGAATTGGAAGAAAAAACTGTAATGACCACTCGGTAGTGTGCTAAATACACTGCCACTAAATACAGTAGTAACACGGTGCACAGCAGCCTGGGGTGGCTGCTGGCCTATGTGATCAGCTTTCCTGCACCTGTCACTTGTCCACAGTGCAGGTGACAGGGCAGTCGGCCATCGGAAGAAGTAGAAAGCAATGTGGCCCATTATTCATACAGGCTGACCTGTGATCAAGCGGCAGAGCTTTGGCAGTGCCGCCAGTCTGATCAGGACATCAAGATAGGAGCTGACTTATCAGGAGATCACTCCCCTGCGCCTGGCCATGAGATGTCAGCCTGCCGGGTGACGGCTCTATGGATGTTACACAGCCACATGATTGTTCTGCTCACTGTAACGTGTGATGTCTGCTAAGTGCTCTTCTGTGTAGGGTGGGGGACAAACCCACCAATCCGATATTACCTGGATTCACATTGAGGCCCCAAGAGCTTACTCATTTGGCTTTATTGAGTTGTACCCACAATGATGCTCAGTAACTGTACACAACTGAATACACCTGTAATAATAAACACGAGTAGGGAGCGATGACATAGTGATCCATATTTAGGTAATGATATGTTAGCTGTTCCTCCCTGTGTCTGAGCAGCTCTACCTGCAGTGTAGAGAAGAAGGTGGCCAGGTGTATCTGCTGCGACCCCTGCTATACTGTACTGTACATGTATAAGAAGTGGGGCTGTTATTGAGATGTTCTGTGATCGTTGTTTAGCACTGGGGATAATTGCGTTTTGAATGCTGTTTCCCTCCTTCTTCCTCTGGCAAAGATAAATTGCAAATAACTTAGTACAAACCTTTCAATGAAGTGAACTTTGGACACCAATAAAATAAAAGTGCTCATTAAAGCTGGCTCCGAAAGTACAAACTATTGTTACAGTTGGAACCTTAGCAAAGGAAGCGGCCTGACTTTTACGTTTCCAGCAGTGATACATATACTATATGTACACTCGCAGGGTGCACATTATTAACATGGCCATTCTGCTAGCTAGTATATCAAAGCCTTCAGTCTAGCTTTGGCTACTGCTGTGTTCCAATAAAGTTTTACAGTTTTCATTTGCTACATAATTAATGCTGGTAACGATGTGAAAAAGTAATGACGTAATAAAGTATACAGATGGTATGTATACCATCTGTATACTTTATTTCTTTTTGTCAAACTCATGGTCCTCCAGCTGCGGTGGAACTACACGTCCCAGCATGCCCTGCCACTGATTTTATATAATGGATTGCTAAAACTGTAGGTCATGCTGGGACATGTAGTTCCACAACAACTGAAGGGCCATGCATTTGACACCACTGGTAAAGTAAAGGTGGTTACTTACTAGAAAATAAAGATGGAATAAGTCACCATTAATGGCTTGGGGCATAGATCTATCCAAGGACCAAAAAAAGAATAGAATAATGATGTTAATACATAAATACACAGAAAGTTTCAGACTGTAACAAATTCAATGTTCTGTTTACTTTTCATGTTACAATATATTTTTTAACAAAGTTGACATTAAGCGTCCAGCACAGAGGGGATGATTCGTATTACCAGTGACTGGTCTGGGACTGGAGGCTTTATTCTTTCCCTAGATCTGATCTTGCTTTCTATTTAATCCTGAACTGTCATCGTGTTATGCCCTCACAAACACCCTGCTTGCCAGCTAGACTCCGAACTCCTTTTGAAGTCTTCTATAAAGACGGATAAGATTTTTTTTGGTCTTAAACAACCATTTTCTTTTAATTTCCTTTATTGTACAAGCATAAAAAATTGTCTAAATACAATAAATAGGAAGCCCTAGAATTTGTTGTACTCATCATTTTGTTACAGTACACACACACACATATATATACGAAGAGGAGCACGTCCCCGAAACGTAGATGTATACACGTTTATATATACATACACATATATAAACATTTTTTTTACTAGGAAAGTAAAATAAGGGTCTTTCATGGTAAACAAATCCATTTGATTCTCCCCACACAACACATGAATAGCTGAAAAAAAATCTTACAATAAATGGGGCATTTTTTTCTTTCTCTGCTGGGTATAGCATTCAAGATCAGGCCTGTATTCAAGATGCAGTCCATTTTTTGCTCAGCAAGAGAGTTTAGAAAAGAAGCGTGGGGTCTATTCACAGACCTCTTCCCCCCTTCACAATTGCCTGGCTGTATGAAACCTATCTTCCATGCCTTGTCAGACTATTTCTGCAGACCAATTAATGCTTTGTTGCAGACCTTCTTTTGCTAAGTCTTTAAGCACCAAGAATGGGCTCTCTTAAATTCCCCACCCCCTCCTTATTTTGACTATTTCAGTCATTACTCTGTGTAATAATTAATATGACAACTGGAAGCCATGGTTTGTATAGAAACACCTTAGATACAGGAGAGGGTCTGTGGCTGAGACTGGCAACTTCTAGATTAGACGGGTTTGTAACCAGAAAGCCCAGAATGCAACATAGCAGAGTTTATAGTTTATTCAAATTGTATGCATATTACTTTTAGTATTTTCCATGATATACATTTATGTGTTAAATGCAAATTGTATTTGCATATAAAGTAGCAGCTTATTGCCAACTACATTGTCCAAGTTAGGCAAATTAGCTTTATTTTATTGGTCTATTTAATTAGGACTTTGCTGAGATTTCAGTTGTATTTGAGGATAAAAATGTACTGCAGTTTTCTATAAAGACGTTGTCAGGTTCTGCATTTACCTGGACTGTCAGTACACAAACCAGCAGCAATTGTGGATGGAGATGAACATCTTTGATGTTCGCCATTGTACAAACCAAGTTATTTAACTTTTATATTCTCTGCCTTACTAGCCATAAGCTGATGCATAGAACAAGGTGCTTATAGATAGTCATTATCTAACTACTATCATAGGATGGCACTAGAAAGCTAATCATTAGAGATAGGGTGCTATGGGTGACTGCAAGATTTAATAATACTCTAATACAGGGGTTCCCAACCCTGGTCCTCAAGTACTCTCAACAGCGCACGTTTTCCAGGTCTCCACACAGAATCACGAGTGAAATAATTATTAAACTGTGTCTGATTAATGAGTGCACCTGCCAGGTGACCTGGAAAACGTGCACTGTTGGGGGGTGCTCTAATACAGGGGTTCTCAAACTCGGTCCGCAGGACCCCACACAGTTCACGTTTTCCAGGTCAACCGGCAGGTGCACAGGTGCACTCATTACTCATAGGTAGAGCTAATTACTTCGATTGTGATTCTGTGAGGAGACCTCCAATACATGCACTATGTGGGGTCCCGAGGACCGAGTTTGAGCACCTGTACTCTAATACATTGCAATGCAAGCTCCAAAAATAACTTAATGCAGGTATAGTGTGAAAGTAGTGATGAAACTGCTGGATATACTGGGGTTTATACCATGTTGCTACCCCTGCCTCGTATTTCCAGGCAGTGTATATGATTTATCAGTGAGCAGCATTCCTTACTGGGCATTGCTAAACACCATTCCCCTGTACTACACAGCATGGTAGATGTTTGGGATCTACAATATGTGTCCTGTGTCTGTGCAGCCTGACAGGCAGAGAGTATTCTCCAGCAGTAACCTTATCGACTGCCAGGTGTTTGTGTACTCTCCTACAAGCTTGTTTTTCCACCTCCTTGACATGGCAGTTAGTTTGCAGAAGTGGCTGAGGCCAGTCGTGTGTCTCCATTGTGAAGTCACATGTTCTCTGTCCATCATCTCCTTACAGTCCAAAAAAGAGTCCCCACCCTTCCCCACAAAGTACTGAACATGAACACACAGGAAAGAGGCACTTCTTATCCATAAATCATTTCTCTTCTCTCCTGCAGCCCCGTGTGTCAACGAATAATGGATAAATATTGACACATCATACTGCTGGAAAGGAACTGTATAGAAATAATACTTAACCTCTGTACTTTGGGCTCAGGTCCTTCAGGTTTGAAGTGTTAACCCTTTCACTGCTTCACAAACGTTTCAGTTATGCAAATGAATGCAAATAGCACCTGTAAAATGGAAACATTTATCATAGACCATTGTCTGACAAGCTGAGTGCAGCCGCTTTTTTATTACTATTTTCCAGTTAAACAATCACTTGATTTATCTTTTATTGCGCTAGCCATGTAGATAAATGAGATACATTATATTTATTATACTGTAGGAGTCTTCCCTCTAGTGGTACACACCTGTAACAGCACCACATTTATGGATTGCTGTAGAATACCGGAGACATTCCATATAAATTGCCAAACTTTGACTTCTGTAATGATTAAGGGGCCCATTTATCATTGATTGCATATTCAATTAGCGCCCGAGATCGCATTGCAATATTAATGAGCACTCGCAGTGACTGGAACTTTGAAAGACATTGAGCTGCGGTCAGTCTGCGCATCCCCAGCTATGCATTGTGTAGCCTATAAAATGCAATGGGCTGTCACCATTTTCAGATGGCAGTAGCTCGGGGAACCAGTATCATGAATGCTTCACATTCTGGATATTGGTAAATTGGGCAGCATCCCATTCCCCATGGCACCTCCCACACTTAGGCCATGCCCCCAAAATGTTTAGAGGATGGTGAAAGAAAACTCTAAAAACTTTAATCTCAGCAGCAGCACACACCTACAGCATGTGCTGTGCTGACAGCAGGCTCAGCATGACCTCTCACGCTGTCAGTGAGACACTCATGCTGAGCCTGCTGTCAGCACAGCACATGCTGTAGAAGTGTGTGCTGCTGTTGCTACCCGGGAGGGACGGAGGGGAAGGGAGGGGTCGGACCAGGGCCTGGGCCCGGGTAATTAGTACCCGCTCAAACACCCCCCCCCCCCCCCCTGGCTGCCCTGGGAATCCTTTATACATTCAGGGGATACTTAATACTTGCGGCAAACCCCCCAAAATGGGTGTTTTTGGAGAAATAGCTGCAAATATTCATTATTCTTCCAAAGCTGTGTACACATGCAATATCGCTGGCAATATGGTCATTCAGCGACATTTTTTGGGCTGCAGCGATAAATCGCCGGGTGCATGCTCCCGTGTTCAGCCCCCTAATGGTCGCTGTTTCCCTCTGCAGCTCCCCCGGCAGAGTCTCCTGTTCATCAATGACCATCTCTGGTCGCTGATGAACAGGAGACACTGAGCAATATATTGCACCATGTGTACACAGCATTAGCAAATGTCTACTTGTCTATTCCAGCAGCATGGAAGTCATTTGCTGGGGGTATTTATCAAAGTATGGAGAGAAATAAAGTGGAGAGAAATAAAGCACCAACAAATCAGCTTTAATTTTTCAATCAGCCTGTACAATTAGAGTTAGAAGCTGATTGGTTAGTGCTTTGCATCTTTCCACTTTACCTCTCCCCAGTCTTGTTACTTATACACAGAAAATCATATGGATCAGTGCCTTGTTTCACTGGGGTTCACAATCATTTGGCATTAATAAAATTGTACAGAAGGGCCTCATACAGGAATAAGTATTTTATAGTCTCTGAGCGCCATCAAGTGTCAGAATTTAAGCACTGCATGCCTTTTATTTCCGTGTAAATAATGAACTTTGACGAAAAAGTAAAGGAGGCTTATTTCATACCTCCCAACAGTCCCGATTTTATCGGGACAGTCCCGATTGTCAGGGCCTGTCCCGCTGTCCCACCCGCGGGCGGCAGTGTCCCGCGGTGTGGGGGGGCTGTTGGGAGTCCCCCCTGTCAGCTGCTAAGCAGTGGGGAATAAACGCTGTGCGCATGCGCACAGCGTCTATTCCCGCAGCCAGGGGGCTGGGGGCATGGCTAGACGCTCACAGAGCCTCTGGGTCATGTCCCCATAGCGTGGGAGCCGCGATTATAGGCCACGCCCCCAAATTAGGCCACCCCCCCCCCCCCCCGAAAATTTCGGCATGCCTCCGGCGCGCAGCAGCAGCGTCCCGACTGCTGAACTGCCGAAGTTTGGAGGTATGTTATTTACAACCTCTAAAAAAGTGTATTTTAACCATGCAAGGGCACCTACTTATTTACAAAGTGGATAACCAATCTGCTCTATCATATGTTGTGAAAGTTTGCAGATAGATCTCACACTGAGACAAACTTAGGGTTTCACAGAATTTCCACATCTCTTAGATAAACTTAGGTGATTGCCTAGTACAGTGGTTCCCAACCTGGGGTTCTAGTACCCCTGGGGATACCCTGCAGACCAGTTGGGGGTACTTGAAAATAATATTTGTAATGATGGAAGGAAAAGAAGTCTCCTGATGGTGAAAGAAGAAGTCTCCCATTGCCATGGAGATTAATCACGTTGCGTCACTTCCGCTTCTGTCTGCAGCATCATCAGCATCTCCTCGTGCTTTTGCTCGACCAGCAAACCACTGGGAGCTATCTTTGCTGCCATCAGACATTAGCGATCGTCTTCCCTGCGCTGACACGAGTGGAGGAATCAGCAGCATTTATTCTATAGGTATTAGCCGGAACCCTAGAGACAGTACACAGCCAGCAGCCAGACACAGAGGGACCCAATTCTTGGCTGCACGCTACTACTCATCCACCAGGTCACAAACCCAGATATATGCACACCACACTCTCCTGCTTTTTGTGTCTCCTCTCTGGGGCTGCACTTTGGGGGGGGGGCAGGGGCTGTTCTCATCAACATCAAGCCCCACCCTCAGTGTAGCAAATACCGCAATTTGTGTAATTTTATCCACGCCCCCTTGCTGAAGAGCCTTGAATTATGGTAAAGAAATGATGGGAGTGGTCTGGGGGCATCCCGGAGGCTTTTCTCGGGGGCCAAAAAACAGATAGTGAATTAGTATGTTTTTTTTTTTTTTTTTGCAAGAAACTGTTTTTTGCTTGTCAAAGTAAATTTTCAACCTGTCATTTTTCAAACACATCCTGTAACATGAAGATGAGTGATACTTTATCTCTCTACACTTTATCTCTTCCTACAATTAAGTAAATGAGTGCTCTATATAAGAAACTATTAATAAATAAATAATAAATGCTTCCGACACCCCCGGTATTCTACACAGTGCACACCTAGTGGTGCCTCCCCCACATCCACAAGTTTGCTCATCAGCGGCATGGATGTGATGTATACCGTGGCACCAATATAGGCATTGGGTTCTGTATGCAGTTTTTCTGTGCAGGCAGAAAGAAGAGTGGTGGCAGACCCCATTGCCACTGGGCAACAGTTCTTTAAAAAATATAGGGCTATATTGACTCTGTGTGGGGGCTCCTCTGTGGGTGGGGCAATAAGGCAATCACCCCTGCCTCCCTCCCCCCTTAGTCCTACACTGTTTTTTTCCTGGTGGCCCAGCTGTGGATTATTTACTCCTGGCAGCTTCTACACCTCCAGTCGTATTTTCCAGGGCTCTAATGACCTTTACTTCCTGGTAAGAGTATTTCCCTTACCCTAAACGCTGCGACTAACCATAACTCTCCAGTAGTGTGTATAAAATGTGTGTTCTTTACTAGTAATGCGCAATCAGACTGCAATCCTCCTGCTTTAAACAGTGTCATCATTCAGACTCTTCTCATGTGGCCAGCCACTAACAGCTCACTGGCTAAGTTCTACTCTCCGATCCTAATCCAAGGTTCTATCTCATATTTAGTGTGTGATACATTTGTGTCGGCAAGTTTTCAGTAGCTTCAGGCAATCATTTATACAGCTATAAAAGTCTCCTGGTTGTTTAAAGTAAATGCTCTGTATGTTTAGTTCAGAGTTTTAATATATAAATACATTATAAAAAGCCTTTTCCAACATGTTTCCCCCACTAATGAGGGCTTCATCAGGGAATTGCTAAATATAATTAGTGTATTTTTTATAATAAAAGAACCATCCAATTTCACCATAGTTAATAATAGAACTAATAATTTGCATAGATTGCAAGCTAATCTCTACTAAAAAAACATAAATATAAAGGGATGTTGCTATGAGCAACCAATCAGATAATGGGCGGGATATACTAAACCAAAAAATCCCTGCTGTGTGAGGGATCCTATACTGATCCCTCCCTACATGCCCAGTGGCCGCCAGCTACTCTACGCATGTGGAGTTGGAGTTCCCCCATAGAAACATGGAAGTCCAGGCAGCCGCAGGGATCGCAAAGGGCAACTCTTATCGGGTGATCTGCCCTTCGCGTTTCTCACCGCATGTTAGTATATATGCGGTGAGCATCGGCATGATGGGCAGCGGGATGCACCGCCACTGCTTGGTACATCCCGCTCACTATCTATTATCGGTACTTGTTTCCTAGCAGGGCGCCCACTAAGCTATTTGCTTAGTCGGCTATTCTGCGTAGTGAAATCGCATCGCACATCGCATCGCATGGCTTTTTGTGCCTTGCGATGTGTGCGATGCGATCTCAGTAGTTAATTTAGTTAATTTATTCACTGCACCCTGAGTGAAATCGCATCGCAGATGAGATGAGAGGAGATGAGATTTCAATAGTTCATATGGTAAAACCCCTAAAACAGCACCACTCTCCACGTGACCCCAAAGCGTGGCGAGCGCAGCGGAAGGCATCCTCCGACCTTTTCATATCCCCACTATCCACGTCAGTGTGTAGTCGAAATTATATAGTGTGGCGAGCCCGAAGCGTGGCGAGTGTAGCGTGCCCCGCGAGGGTACGCAGATTACTTTACATGTATTCCGCATCCCCTCGCGGGGCTCTCTGTGCTCGCCACACTTCATGCTCAGTGGCTCGCTGCGCTCGCCACACTATATGAAATCAACTCCATGCCGATGTGGACAGTGGGGGTAGTGGCATAACTATAGCACCACAGCCCCCACAACCGCGCGGGGGGGCGCTGTGCATGTGCGGGCGCCGGGGGCTGCAGTGCTATAGTTACACCCCGCCGCCATCCCCCGCAGTCTTTACCTGTCTTCAGCATCATCAGCATCTCCTCGTGCTTTTGCTCGACCAGCAAACCACTGGGAGCTATCTTTGCTGCCATCAGACATTAGCGATCGTCTTCCCTGCGCTGACACGAGTGGAGGAATCAGCAGCATTTATTCTATAGGCATTAGCAGGAACCCTAGAGACAGTACACAGCCAGCAGCCAGACACAGAGGGACCCAATTCTTGGCTGCACACTACTACTCATCCACCAGGTCACAAACCCAGATATATGCACACCACACTCTCCTGCTTTTTTTGTCTCCTCTCTGGGGCTGCACTTTGGAGCGGGGGGGGGGGGGGGGGGGAGGGGCTGTTCTCATCAACATCAAGCCCCACCCCCAGTGTAGCAAATACCGCAATTTGTGTAATTTTATCCACGCCCCCTTGCTGAAGAGCCTTGAATTATGGTAAAGAAATGATGGGAGTGGTCTGGGGGCATCCCGGAGGCTTTTCTCGGGGGCCAAAAAACAGAGAGTGAATTAGTAAGTATGTTTTTTTTTTTTTTTTTTTTTGCAAGAAACTGTTTTTTGCTTGTCAAAGTAAATTTTCAACCTGTCATTTTTCAAACACATCCTGTAACATGAAGATGAGTGATACTTTATCTCTCTACACTTTATCTCTTCCTACAATTAAGTAAATCTCCCTAAAGGGATTTGCTATAGAAGCTACCTTGGTCTCAAAGGCTGGAGGAAGCAACACTTCATATTTCCCAAAAGTGTTGGTGAAATGTTAAGCTGGGTACACATATATACAATCCAACCGTTTGGCCGACTGTACTCCCGTCGGACCGTCCACAAACAACAGCCGATCACGCGCGTACACACCTGTACAATTTTACTTGCGACGTCCGATGTACTCCCGTCCAAACAGTCGCAAGAAAAAGATTGTACCACCGTACACACTCTCTCGATTTGGGCTTTTGACACGATATATATGAACAAATTTATCATAATGGGCTGGGTTAAGGGCATACCAAAACAAAGAGGCGTGAGTACAGAACCTAAACAAAAATGACGGGGTACGCGTCTACTAAACTTCAGTATAGAAATGCCGGTCTGGTCCCGCAGTTAAATTTGAGAGGCACAAGCAGACAGACAATAGCCCTTAAAATGGCCAAGGATAATACAAGGCACAGTTGCTAATATTTCAATATGCATTACATAATGTGACACACACGGAGCACCAAACTTCTATAAAGCCGGGTATGTGACTAGTCAGTTTGCGGTAGTCACCCTGCCAAACTTCTATAAAGCCGGGTATGCGAGTATAGTCAGTTTGCGGTAGTCACCCTGTAGTCGCATACCCGGCTTTATAGCAGTCGTTGAAATACCAAACAGATGAGATATGAAATTTGTTTAATTGTTGAATGATAAAATTATTTGGTGGGTTTTATATTGTTTCAAGTTAACACTACACAGTTATCTGGTAGATCATCTGCCAGATATGGCGTGTGGAAATGACAATCTGCTAATGGTTGAATGCAAATGACAATGGACTATTTGCTCCTTAACATTGAAAAGCAGACAATGGCCTTTCATAGGGCAAAACTGTCTGCTGAGTTCTACACCAGTCGTTGTGGCATATTTTAAGAGTGCAATCAAATGCGCAAATGCCCAATTGTATATTGGATACATTATGGAAATATCAAGCCTTACAACTGGAGAGGCTGAACAAGGAAGAGCAAAGTTCAATAATGTGTTCAGACCATAACTCTGGCACATTAGGGCCTCTAAGAGAACTAAGTTGTGGGATCTCCAACTAATAAAATAGTCCCGTACCTAGCCACACCTATATATGGCTACAATGCTAGTAAAGCATATGTAAAGCGCTGCGGAATATGAGTGCTCTATATAAGAAACTATTAATAAATAAATAATAAATGCTTCCGACACCCCCGGTATTCTACACAGTGCACACCTAGTGGTGCCTCCCCCACATCCACAAGTTTGCTCATCAGCGGCATGGATGTGATGTATACCGTGGCACCAATATAGGCATTGGGTTCTGTATGCAGTTTTTCTGTGCAGGCAGAAAGAAGAGTGGTGGCAGACCCCATTGCCACTGGGCAACAGTTCTTTAAAAAATATAGGGCTATATTGACTCTGTGTGGGGGCTCCTCTGTGGGTGGGGCAATAAGGCAATCACCCCTGCCTCCCTCCCCCCTTAGTCCTACACTGTTTTTTTCCTGGTGGCCCAGCTGTGGATTATTTACTCCTGGCAGCTTCTACACCTCCAGTCGTATTTTCCAGGGCTCTAATGACCTTTACTTCCTGGTAAGAGTATTTCCCTTACCCTAAACGCTGCGACTAACCATAACTCTCCAGTAGTGTGTATAAAATGTGTGTTCTTTACTAGTAATGCGCAATCAGACTGCAATCCTCCTGCTTTAAACAGTGTCATCATTCAGACTCTTCTCATGTGGCCAGCCACTAACAGCTCACTGGCTAAGTTCTACTCTCCGATCCTAATCCAAGGTTCTATCTCATATTTAGTGTGTGATACATTTGTGTCGGCAAGTTTTCAGTAGCTTCAGGCAATCATTTATACAGCTATAAAAGTCTCCTGGTTGTTTAAAGTAAATGCTCTGTATGTTTAGTTCAGAGTTTTAATATATAAATACATTATAAAAAGCCTTTTCCAACATGTTTCCCCCACTAATGAGGGCTTCATCAGGGAATTGCTAAATATAATTAGTGTATTTTTTATAATAAAAGAACCATCCAATTTCACCATAGTTAATAATAGAACTAATAATTTGCATAGATTGCAAGCTAATCTCTACTAAAAAAACATAAATATAAAGGGATGTTGCTATGAGCAACGAATCAGATAATGGGCGGGATATACTAAACAAAAAAATCCCTGCTGTGTGAGGGATCCTATACTGATCCCTCCCTACATGCCCAGTGGCCGCCAGCTACTCTACGCATGTGGAGTTGGAGTTCCCCGCTAGAAACATGGAAGTCCAGGCAGCCGCAGGGATCGCAAAGGGCAACTCTTATGGGGTGAGCTGCCCTTCGCGTTTCTCACCGCATGTTAGTATATATGCGGTGAGCATCGGCATGATGGGCAGCGGGATGCACCGCCACTGCTTGGTACATCCCGCTCACTATCTATTATCGGTACTTGTTTCCTAGCAGGGCGCCCACTAAGCTATTTGCTTAGTGGGCTATTCTGCGAAGTGAAATCGCATCGCACATCGCATCGCATGGCTTTTTGTGCCTTGCGATGTGTGCGATGCGATCTCAGTAGTTAATTTAGTTAATTTATTCACTGCACCCTGAGTGAAATCGCATCGCAGATGAGATGAGAGGAGATCAGATGAGATGAGATCTCAATAGTTCATATGGTAAAACACCTAAAACAGCACCACTCTCCACGTGACCCCAAAGCGTGGCGAGCGCAGCGGAAGGCATCCTCCGACCTTTTCATACCCCCACTATCCACGTCAGTGTGTAGTCAAAATTATATAGTGTGGCGAGCCCGAAGCGTGGCGAGTGTAGCGTGCCCCGCGAGGGTACGCGGATTACTTTACATGTATTCCGCATCCCCTCGCGGGGCTCTCTGTGCTCTCCACACTTCGTGCTCGCTGCGCTCGCCACACTATATAAAATCAACTCCATGCCGATGTGGATAGTGGGGGCAGTGGCGTAACTATAGCACCACAGCCCCCGCGACCGCGCGGGGGGCGCTGTGCATGTGCGGGCGCCGGGGGCTGCAGTGCTATATACACCCCGCCGCCATCCCCCGCAGTCTTTACCTGTCTTCAGTACGCGCTGGTCTCGGCTCCCTTCTTCTGCTATGAGGACCACCACAAAATGTCCGCCCCCATTTAGCAGACAGTTCTCTGAAACTGTCTGCTTAATGGGGGCGGACATTTTGTGGTGGTCCTCATAGCAGAAGAAGGGAGCCAGGACCAGCGCGTACTGAATGTAGGTAAGACTGCGGGGGATGGGGGGGTTTGCATGGGCGGCGGGGCGGGGGTTGGTGCGGCGGGGCGGGCACCAGGCGCCCTCCCTTTAACGGCGGGGGGCGCCCAAAACCTAGTTACGCCACTGAGTGGGGGTATGAAAAGGTCTGAGGATGCGTTCCGCCGCCCCTCTCGGGGCTCACCACGCTCCGGGGTGACGTGGAGAGTCATGCTGTTTTAGGTGTTTTACCATATGAACTACTGAGATCTCATCTCATCTCACATGATCTCATGCCACAAAAAAGGGCTATGCGATGCGATTTCACTCAGAGTGCAGTGAATAAATTAACTAAATTAACTACTGAGCGTATGTAGGAAATTTGGGCGCCCTGTTAGGAAACAAGTACCCTATTATCTTCTAGAAGGTGCTCACACACACATACTTTTTATAATAGAATGCATTGCATCTAGTTTAAAATGCATGCTGCTGTAATGTATTGCATGCTTTTTTAACTAGATGTGATCCGATCTAGTACAAAATGCCTTTGAGCACATTGCACCGTGTGTGGACACTTGCACCATGTGTGGACACCCTTATTCTCAGTGGTGCGGTCGGACCGCATTCGGACAGAACAGTATTTTTTCCTTCTGCGCATGCGTACCATTTGCTATGCGCATGTGCGGCGACAGCACTCTGCTCGCGAATGGACCTTTCCGAGCAAAAACTCCTGTCCGCAAGCACACGGTCACAGTGGGCGTAATGTGGGAGTTTTTAGGGGCAAGGTCAGAAAAGAGGGCAAAACTGGGCGTATACCTGGGTGTATACGGGGGTGTGTACTCAAACTGCACAGAGGGGCAACCGCCTCGCTCGGTGAGCGCACGGTACATTTTTTACACAAAACAGTTGGACACCAAAGAGTGCTCCTTACCACTCTTAGACTTCCCGTCTGAGTGCCGCAGCCCTGGGTCTGCTAATTAACGTGAAACACAAGTACAGTAAATTACATACACCTGACTGCAATATTAATACATGTAAGATATATATGTAATTTAAATGAATGTTGTGGGTATGTGTGGGTTGTAGGGGTAAATTGCACATGATTGTTATTTGTGGGTCCAGTAAAACATCACACATATCATTAGTGTAGAAAGACATGTAAATAAATAGCAACATATTAAGTATGCTCATTCTTTATACAATGCAAAAAAAAAATGTTACTAATGCTGCTTTCCCACTGCCAAGCCGTTTAAAGAACTGGTATTTTTAAACGGTATTTAAAACTTAGCTTTCACATTGCAGTAGATTACCATTTTAAATACCGTTTAAGTACCATTCACATCACAGTAAACCGTTTAATCCCCTCGTGTCCCCTGGTACCTGTCCTGCCCCCCGTATCTGCCAGCTGGTACCCTCGCTTTCCCCCCCTGCCCTGGTACCCCCCTCCCCCCTGCCCTGGTACCTGGTACCCCCTCCCCCCCTGCCCTGGTACCTTGCTCCCCACCCCCCTCCCCTGGTACCTTGCAGCTGGTACCTTGCATCCGGGCAGCGGGGCAGCATGGTAGGCAGGGTATGCAGCGGGCATTAAAGGGCTCCTAGTCAGCAGGTCCCAGACTAATTGCTGAAAGCATCATGCAGGAGGAGGCTGGTGCTCAGACAGTGGGGGCACTGGGGATCCGGGCAGTGCGGTCCGAGCACGGAGGAGAAAGCGGAGGAAGGTCCATTAGGCGATTGTCATTTCATCAGCGGGGGTCCCTGCCGCAAATGGGAAATAGCGGGCCCTGAAAATTACATATACGCAATAACTAATTAAATATGTGCATATTTAATGAACGGCTCCGCTATTTCCCATTCGTGGCAGGGACCCCCGCTGATGAAATGACAATCTCCTAATGGACCTTCCTGCACTTCCTCCTCCGTGCTCGGACCAGGCTGCCCGGATCCCCAGTGCCCCCACTGTCTGTGCACCAGCTGCAGCCTCCTCCTGCATGATGTTTTCAGCAATCAGTCTGGGACCTGCCGACTAGGAGCCCTTGAATGCCGCAGCCTACCCTGCCTACCATGCTGCTCCGCTGCCCGGATGCAAGGTACCAGCTGCAAGGTACCAGGGGGGGGGGGGGTGGACCTGCCGACTAGGAGCCCTTGAATGCCCGCTGCCTACCCTGCCTACCATGCTGCCCCGCTGCCCGGATGCAAGGTACCAGCTGCAAGGTACCAGGGGAGGGGGGGTGGACCTGCCGACTAGGAGCCCTTGAATGCCCGCTGCCTACCCTGCCTACCATGCTGCCCCGCTGCCCGGATGCAAGGTACCAGCTGCAAGGTACCAGGGGAGGGGGGGACCTGCTGACTAGAAGCCCTTGAATGCCCGCTGCCTACCCTGCCTACCATGCTGCCCCGCTGCCCGGATGCAAGGTACCAGCTGCAAGGTACCGGGGGGGGGGGGGGCAGGGAAGGGCCAGGAGGGGGCCAGTACAGGTACCAGGAGAGGGGGAAGACTAGTGTAGGATCCTAAATACCGTTTTAGAGCAATTCTCACTGCATAAAAAACGGCTCTGAAACGTGTAGGACTCTGCTTTGGAAATGGGTTGAAATACCGGTTAACTTTAACCGGTAAATCAACTCTGGCGCTTTCCCACTGCAGCCTTAAACGTTTAGAAAGGGTGAAAAAACAGCAATATACCGTTTAAGACCTGCTGTGAGAAAGGGGCATATATTATTGGGGTAAACATAGATGGTGTACAAATTTCTAAATTAGTACACATTTAATAGACATGTAATGAGGGTTAAATTGTAGTAAAATTAAGGGAGAAAAATGAGATAATCATAAGCAAATCAAACATGACACTTAGGATAATTGGAAAAGGGATCGAAGCCAACTTCAAAGTGATTTCCCATTGAAGTTGGCTTCTAGCAATTTTCTAATTAGCAGATCAATTGCTGGTCCATACAAGTGACGCGTACGCTACCGTGCTCGGGCGTACGCCACCGCCTCTGATAGGAGCTGCGTTCTGTCTCAGATTGTTGAGGCTGTGAACCATCCGTGCATGGTCGCGTACGCTCATATGCACACCACATCCTCATTGTCGGGTGCTGACTCCGTCCATGGGCGGATATGCTGTGGGCGGAATTAAGAATGTTGTGCCTATGGGCGGCCTGGCACCTAAATCCACCCCTGGTTTTACTCCAAAGTGACATCTATATTGCAGTGTAAAAATAAAGCAGCACCGTAACCCTTGTTTTTTTTACTATTTTGGGGGGTTTTGCTCGCCTCCATGCACTCAGTGGCGTATCTAGCGTAAGGCAGCCCCCGCCACTGCTTGGGGGAGCGAGCCGCAGCGGGGGCTGCGTGGGCGCTGATACCCGCCTGGGACACTGCCGTAACAATTGGAGCTAGGGGCAGTGCCGTAACAGTACCCCGCGGTGTCTTTGGGGAGCCAGCCGGGGTCTGCGGGGAGTGACGCCAAGTCTCTGGATGCTGTGCAGGGACGGGTCACAGTGCAGCGCCCGCTCCGCCCCCAGTTCCCTGCCTGCTGCCGGGATTGACAGGCGCCGACTGTATAGAAAAACAGGACAGCTGAGCGACGGCTCAGCTGTCCAATCGTGTATCACACAGCCAGCAGCCTGCCCTGCAGCACAGTGAATGGCTGGGGAGCAGGTTACAGAGCAGAAGGAGGCGGGAACCCGGTGACAGCGTGTGGAGGGAGGAAGGAGACAGGTAAGAAGCACTATAAAGCCTGTCTGCCCCATCAACAAGTGTCTCCCTACCCACACTCCAACCCATGCAGCTGGCATTTGTGGCCCCCATCCCCCCTTGCGCTCCCACACTCCCGCCGATGTCTGGCTGCTCCAGCGCTCCGCCTGACATCTGTGGCCTCACCCCCACACAGCCCGGCATCTGTGGCCCTAATCCACTATGCACCTATGTCCCCTCCTGCCTGCCATTTTCTGTGTCGCTTCCCTGACACCCCCCCACCACCACCACCACCTTGCAAAGGTAGCGGTTTATAATGTGTGTGGGGTGGAGAGTGTGTGTGGGGAGCAGGTTTGGAGTGCTTTTGTACCTGGACATTTTCTTTTTTTTCGGGGGGGGGGGCACCATAAATAAAATTGGCTTGGGGGAGCAAATTTTATAGTTACGCCCCTGCATGCACTTACACCTACACGGCATCTATCCTGTGATAACCGGCTGCTCCAACTGTGTCATTTGCTCCCCTGCCAGATACTGCGACCCACAGGTGAGGCAGTGGGACAGTGTCCAATTATCAGGACTTTCCTGCTGTAACTGAGACAATTGGAGAGTATGCATCTTTCACATATTTGTCAACAGTGTTTTCACTACCACTAAATATCTTGGTAAAAAAATAGCTTTTATAAAAGTAATCACATAAGAGTAAATCAAAAAGTCATGTTTTGAGAATAAAACGTAATTGATTAATCCATAATCCATTTATCTCTACATCAATAATGATGGGCGCACAACTCCTTACAATCTCAGACAAAGGAAAAGTACCATAGACAATAATGGTTATAAGATTATATTGTATGATTGATCTGCCTAATGTTTGCGCAGGGATGACTAAAATACTAATAGGTTCACCTGTGCAGATGCATGCATATTCTTTAAACAGACTGTTTGGTGGTTGGAAGGACTGAGTTTGAGAATCACTGTTATAGAGTATGTACAGTATTCCAGAACAGCCTGATCCCTACTACCGGTAGAGTTGTAGAAAAGTGATTGAGGTAAAGGAGACCGGAGCCCTGTATAACGGAAAGGTTGTGCTTCAGGAAGAGAAGGAAGGCTTCCTGGATGTTATCAGAGCCTATTATTATTCTGATTTTCTACCTGAGAAATCACTAAACAGAGACAGGATGGAAAGATTTCTGATGGAGACACCTGGTCTGGTGGGGTCAGATCCCTCTTTTGAATGCTTAAGGGGTGTACACACAGGGAGATTTTGGCTAATGGACAATTTTGACTAAGCAATTTTAACTAAGCCATTTTGAGAGAGATTTTGGCTAGATGCACTGGAGATTCTGACTAAGCGATTTTGTCTAAGTAATGATAGTCTATGATCTAGTCAAAATTGCCTTTCCTGCACAGTCAAACTATGCTAAGCAATCTATGCTAGACAATATTGACTAAGCAGGAGAAACATATGGAGATTTTGGCTAACCTTCTAGGAGATTTTGACTATCTAGCTCCTTTAGTTCAGTCGTATTTGACATTTGGGAAGCCGTGGAGCAGTGTAGGACTGGGGAAGATGAGAAATTCCTGCCAGCACCAGATCACTCTAAAGCTTTTGACCGGTTCAATCATGAATACCTGTGGACTATGCTTAAAGGTTATGGCTTCCCGATAAAAATGATGAATTGACTAAAAACACTTTGGGCCAAATGTAATAGGGTGAAAGTTTCAGAAAGTGAGAGATTTTGGGAGAGTTTTCCCCCATGGCGAAATCAACCTGGTTTTGCAGTGTAATTGATTGTTGCTTTAAAAACATGGGAAAACTCTCCCAAAATCTCTCACCATATTACATTTGGCCCTTTATAGGAAGGCAAAAAGCTTCCCACTTGTTAATGGTGGTAAGAAAGGGAATGGAAGTATGGCAGAATGGGAAGGTGTGAATGGTGAATGGTTCTTTGTGGGAATGGCTGAACTTGGTTTTGGGAATGCATATTTGATAGGAGAATAGTATCAGGTAGTTATGTGTAATTAAGTTAGGTTATGGAGTATGTAACGGTTTCTCATATGGTGAAGGGTGGCGGGTTATGCAATAGTAGGTTGTTGGGTGTAAAGGGTGGAGAAGGGGGGTGGGGGAGAGCAGGGGTTAAAGTGAGGGGGAACGGGATGGAACTGAGTTCCACCACCTCTAATGGTAAGGTGGAACATTTTAACCTCCACATTGGCCCTGAACAATAACTCTAACAGAAAAGCATTCTAGTTTGCAGGGGAGTGCCAAAAACCCTACCACTGACCCTGTCTATGCCTAATGGGGGTAGGGCAGGGGAGGTTATTAGGTGGCATAGAGGAATGAGTTCCCCCACCTCTGCATGACCACTTTAAGCTCTGGGGGAGAGTATGAAGGGGGTGATTCTGATTGACTTGCAGTACTGCAAGTTTGTCCCTGTCCTGATATTTTAGCATTTTATGGGCATCCCCATGAAAACTCTGGGCATTCCAATGGGTATGCGGATGTGACGATGTCTGTTATCTATCTTCTCAATAGTACCAGGTATATTGTTACATGCAGCACAGATCCACATCTGTGAAACCTGATCGTTCAGATTTCCCTTCTGTCTTAAATATATTATGTGTATTTATGTGGAGTCTGTGATTAAATCAGTATTATGCTATATATGATCCTTTCTATAACATGTTAACAATCCCCGCATAGGATCTGCCACTGCTGTATGGAATCCAGAAAAGGTCCAGGGATATACCTTCAGGATCTCCTTATATAAGGGAAGTGTATTTTGTGTGACGCGCTGGTGGAGGGTACTCCCCTTTCTTGTTATATTGTGTTATTTGGAGAGCCAAAGAACACTCCTGAGTGACCTATACTAGCTGCGTGATTTGTGCACTAAAGGTGCCCATACACAGTGCAATGATCGCACCCGTAATCGGCTGGATTGCATCGCATGCGTTTTGCAGGCGATTTGCGTGCGATGCGATCCGAGGGCAGTACATAAAGTATGTGCAGCACAAACTTTTTGTACTGTGTGATGTGATGCCCGCGGGAGCGCACATCGCACCGTGTATGGGCACCTTAAGAGTAATCCACTTTTTCAAATATCTTGGTTTTTATGTTATGTTGCAATATTCTGAATAAAAAGCATTGCAACAGACACAAAGTTCCTGATGAACTGTCGTTACAGAAGCCCAGAAAACATTGTGTATCTCACAAAACCCAGCTTGGAGAAAATCTTTGCCCCTTTAATTCGAAGTCGAAGAGTTCTTAATTTAGGGTGTAGCATTTAGCGGTCCTTGATGGTAATAGTATTCAGACCCGAGTAATCAATACATGGTTTCAAGCCTCTGTCCTTTTTAACAGAGAAAAGTCCCTGATAAACCCTTATTCTAGGTTCAACTTGATGTATTCTAATACCAACTGGTTCTCCACGAGGCAGCATCTTTCCTAGTAACAGGTCACTTGAGCAATCCCATTCTCGATGCACAGCTTATTCCCCGTTAATTCTGATGACACAGACTGAAGCTTGCAGTAACACACTATAGGAATTCCTGACTCTCAGACTTTGTCTGCTGTAATGAAGTTACCATCTGTGATGGAATCTTAGAAGGTCTTGAGAACCCCTGGTCCTTTACCTAATAACAGGAAAGGACTACTTTCCTCTGGAGTATGATGAAATGCATCTATCCTCACCACAGCAGCTCATTTTGCGGGTGTTGGGAGCAGTTGGCAAGAAGGTGACCTGGTTTACCGCAGTACAAGCATAACTTAATAAATCTCCTTTCTCGCTCATCAACAGGAAGACTAGGCTTCCAGATCTGCATGGGTTTTCAGAAGGCTCAACTGGGGCCAAAAAATGAGGAGCAAGCTGCAAACCAATGCACAAAACTGTTCCCTTTTTCGTGAACTCTCTGTGGTGGAGACCAGTATGCCAGTACATCCTTTGTTTGATTAAAAAGACCTTGCAAGATGCAGCTACCAGAGTTTCATTTTTCCAGGCACGGGTACAGAATTGCACCACATACTGTCTCACAAATTTTCAACCTTGCTTCAGTGAAAAACCTACCCAGGGTCCGCTATGTGCTCCGTTGAGGGCTGCTGGTCATTGGGGCTTTGTGCTGCTCCTGTGACCCTGGGTGCTGTAAAGTGATGCTGAAAAGCTGCAGCTCACTTTAACCAGTGCTCTAAAGTGAACTACTGCTTATGGGTCCATCAGAGGGGGACAGCAAAATAGGGAAGAATGGTTTAATTTTGAATAAGGCCCAATGGGGCAGATGTATTAAGCCTTAACAAGAGGTAAATGCAAGGGTGATAAAGAGAGATAAACGTCCAGCCAATCACCTGCGAACTGACTTTTTTCAAACACAGCCTGTAACATGGCAGTTAGCAGGTGATTGTCTGGACGTTTATCTCTCTTTATCACCCTTGCATTTATCTCTTGTTAAAGCTTAATACATCTGCCCCAATGTGCTTATAAGGAAATAGATTTTTCAAGCACAGTAAAACTCTACAGTCATTATTGGCACCTTGATCCAGGACTTCCTTTTCAGATGAATGATCTTGTGTGATTTGGGGGTGGGTGCTGACATCATGTGACGTCACCCCCCCATTCTGAGGTGCTCGCTGTGGGGGTTTGCACATGCTCATTGGCACCTACTGTATGCACCTGCTCAAACTCCCCCAGAAACGGGGCCAAATTCGGACCTGTAGTTCTGAATCAGCCCCCCTGGGAAGTAGAGAAAGACATGCTTGTGAGAACTTAAAATCCAGTGATATGCTGAAATGGAACAACACCCGACTGCATCAGAAATGTAGACTGCCCACTGTGCCATTGTGAGTATGGACACATAGGGGTAAATTTACTAAAGATTCAAAAAAATAAGTTTATGTTGCCCATAGCAACCACTCATTCATTTCTCTTTTGCCTCCGAGAAAATAAAAGACAGTGGGCCAGATGTATCATGCTTCAAAAAGTGATGAAATGGAGAGTGATAAACAACAAGTCAATCAGCTCCTATATGCCATGTCACCGGCTGGTTTTGAAAAATGACAGGTAGGAACTGATTGGCTGGTTGTTTAGCACATCTGGCCCATAATCTCATTGGTTGCTATTGCCAACGTCACCTCTTCATACCTTTCAACTTTCAGAACAATGGTAACGGGACTTCCTAAATTTTGGGGGTGTGTCCTAGTGGCAAGGGGTGTGGCATTAAAATTTCATCATTCCCACAAGGCCACGCCCCCATTTTGCCACTGTGGGGGCATAGACAGCCCCTCTACCTGCAGGAATAGATGCTGTGCGGATGCGTACAGCGTCTATTCACTGCTGCCCAGTGGGTGGCAGCGGGGACTCGCAATTGCCCCAGGCGCCGTATACAGAAACCTCCCCAAAAAGCGGGCCATTACTGTGGAAAGCGGGACAGTTGGGAGGTATACTTGTTTTCATTTTAGTAAACCTGTAGAAGAGAATGGGCATTGCATGTGGTTGATTGCATGGAACTTGCCTTACAGTATGTCAGGAAGGACGAATGTCAATTTATAGAGAGTACACTATTGATTTTGTTTGAAATCTGGTTTCTCTGTATGCTGTTGTCAGTGAGTATAATGTTTCCTTCCCACTATTGTGCAACGAGATTGACTCCAAACAGTTTTGCTTTAGAACAAATTGGTGCTTTAAATCTAGTGGCCACATCACCAAAATCTCAGCACTGCCCACAGATCACGTTTTATCATAATCTAAATAGCATGGGGGTGATAACCTGTTATATGAGGTAATATGGTAATATGCGTTTAATCACATATTTTCTATTTATAGAAACCAGGGTTTTAATCATTAAAACAATATTTCTATCATCAATTACATTTATTTACAGATATCTTCTCAGGTTGGAACACTTCTGCCCATGTTAAGATTACCACCTTCAGGATCATATGAACTCTTGAAATTTTCCCCATAACATTTCTAAGAATTTAGAAAATGTTTTAAATGATATAGAACAGGATTCCCCAATTATCACAAAAATCTGAGTGAATCTGCAAGCATTACAGAAGATAGTTAATGCATTACTAAACTACTCCACAAGATGGCAGCAGCAGAATAGCAGCTGCTGAATGTACTACGGAGCAACTGCAGATTACACAATTGGAACAGAACAAAAGTAAAAAGAAGTGCGAGTTTTACCTCATGGGGAAAGCTCTGGGTTTAACGCCCAAACTTAAGGTGGCCATACACCTACAGATTTAGGGGGACATTTACCAAAATGGATTCGTAGAAAAAAGGTGTATTCGTAGAGAGAAATACACCTTTTTTTTACGAATTTGTATTTTCGGGATTTACAATCCCAAAAATACAACAATTCGTAGTCCTAAAGATGGAACATTCGTATTTGTAGTTACAAATACGAATGCCCTACACCATCGATAGGATACGACAGAAATCACCATTCAAAAGAATGGTGGTTTCTGATTTACTAAGCAGCCGTACTGACAATACGGCTGCTTAGTGGTGTGAAACACCCACGCAAATACGACAGGAAAATAGAACACCATTTTCCTGTTCTATTTGCGTTTTAGCCTGCACGGATCAGTCAGATCCGTGCAGGCTTCAGTGTAAAAAAATAGAAAAAATAAATAAATTAAAAAAAAAAACGGCGTGGGGTCCCCCCCACAGCCATAACCAGCACCAGGCTGAAGGAGCCGGGGCCGGTAATTAAAAATCAGGGAGCCCGACAAATAGGGGTTCCCCGATTTTTAACAACCAGCCCCAGGCTCCAGGTCCGGGGCTGGTTCCCAAAATACGGGGGACAAAATGAGTAGGGGTCCCCCGTATTTTAAGAACCAGCCCCAGGCACAACCAGCCGGCAGGGTAATGTCACAGCCGGGGGACACTTATAATATAAGGTCCCGCGGCCAAAACATTCTCCCTACCGACCAGTCAGCCTGGCCAGGGGCCCTGGGGGAGTGGGGACCCCCCCAATGAAGGGGTCCCCCCCCTCCAGGACTTACCTGACCAGGCTGAAGCCTGGTGCTGTCCTCGATGCCCCTGGGCGGTGGGCATCGAGCTGATAAATGTTGTAAAAAATAGATAAACCATTGTTTTTTACTGTGGCACTACAAGTGCCAGCAAGCCTCCCCAGCAAGCTGGGACTTGGAGAACCACAAGTCCCAGCCTGCTGGGCATTAAAGGGCCCGCTGGCACTTGTAGTTCTACAGTTAAAAAAATAGTGCACAAAACACACTGACACACTTTTAAAATAAAACTTTATTACACACAAAGCCCACACATACTAATACTTACCTATCTTCTCTCCGTAGGTAGCCCTGATGTCCTGTGTCGGCGTCTTCTGGTCCTGTGTCGTCTTCTTCCTCCATGTCGACGTCGCTGTCGGCGATGGTGTCCCCGTCCGGATCCGAAGAAATCCATTTGGGAAGCTGTGGAAGGAAACCATACTCACCTGTCCCAGCGCGACGTAGTCCAGGTAAGGGTCTTTGCAAAAAAATAAACCGAAAACCCCGAAACCAAACCGGACACGACGGAGACGCACGGTGTGTTTACATCGTGCGGCTCCGCCTCCCGAATGCCGCTATTGGCCGCCTTGCGGCCTAGCGGCCAATAGCGGCATTCGGGAGGCGGAGCCGCACGATGTAAACAAACACACCGTGCGTCTCCGTCGTGTCCGGTTTGGTTTCGGGGTTTTCGGTTTATTTTTTTGCAAAGACCCTTACCTGGACTACGTCGCGCTGGGACAGGTGAGTATGGTTTCCTTCCACAGCTTCCCAAATGGATTTCTTCGGATCCGGACGGGGACACCATCGCCGACAGCGACGTCGACATGGAGGAAGAAGACGACACAGGACCAGAAGACGCCGACACAGGACATCAGGGCTACCTACGGAGAGAAGATAGGTAAGTATTAGTATGTGTGGGCTTTGTGTGTAATAAAGTTTTATTTTAAAAGTGTGTCAGTGTGTTTTGTGCACTATTTTTTTAACTGTAGAACTACAAGTGCCAGCGGGCCCTTTAATGCCCAGCAGGCTGGGACTTGTGGTTCTCCAAGTCCCAGCTTGCTGGGGAGGCTTGCTGGCACTTGTAGTGCCACAGTAAAAAACAATGGTTTATCTATTTTTTACAACATTTATCAGCTCGATGCCCACCGCCCAGGGGCATCGAGGACAGCACCAGGCTTCAGCCTGGTCAGGTAAGTCCTGGAGGGGGGGGACCCCTTCATTGGGGGGGTCCCCACTCCCCCAGGGCCCCTGGCCAGGCTGACTGGTCGGTAGGGAGAATGTTTTGGCCGCGGGACCTTATATTATAAGTGTCCCCCGGCTGTGACATTACCCTGCCGGCTGGTTGTGCCTGGGGCTGGTTCTTAAAATACGGGGGACCCCTACTCATTTTGTCCCCCGTATTTTGGGAACCAGCCCCGGACCTGGAGCCTGGGGCTGGTTGTTAAAAATCGGGGAACCCCTATTTGTCGGGCTCCCTGATTTTTAATTACCGGCCCCGGCTCCTTCAGCCTGGTGCTGGTTATGGCTGTGGGGGGGACCCCACGCCGTTTTTTTTTTAAATTTATTTATTTTTCTATTTTTTTTTACACCTTGCAGCCTGCACGGATCTGACTTGATCCGTGCAGACTGCTAGAAATAATTCGTATTAGCGGCCGTATATACGGCCGCTAATACGAATCATTACACCATCGGAGGGTTACAAAGCAGTCGTATCTGACTGCTTTGTAAATCCCCCTCCGGAACACGACTTTGCATACGACTTAAACAGTCGTATGCAGTCGTAGGGAAACAACCAATACGAAAAACTAGGTTTTTCATATTGGTAAATTTCCCCCTTATTGTCATATCTGGCTGGTTGGAACAAAAATCTGGTAATTTCTGATTGACAGTTTGTCAGTTTTCCAGCATTTCCAAGCCAATGGTCAACTGTCATGTGCTCTCGTCCGTAACCAGGGCCGGCGCTACCCGCTCAGCACCTCCTGCAAAGCAGGTAGGCGCCGGCCCCGAGAGGCGCTCCCCCCTCCACCTTCCACTGACACTGCTGCTGCCGACTCAAGTGTCACTGTCGCAGCTGTAGGGGGCACCTGGCTCCGTGCACCGCTGCTCTCACTCCTCCACATGAGTGACAGCGGCCATGGCGTCACCCTCCTGTCTGCACACTATTTCCAACTCAGCACTGCAGCTCCTCAGTCAGGCACGCACGCTACACAGTGCAGCCTGCAGAGCGCCGAGCCTAGAACACAGAGGGGGAGCGCCAACATCATCAGAGTGTTCCCCCTCTGTGTCCTAGGCTCGGCGCTCTGCAGGCTGCACTGTGCTGTGTGCGTGCCTGACAGAAGCAGCCTGACTGAGGAGCCGCCGCGCCGAGTTTGAAACAGTGTGCAGGCAGGACTGGTGATGCTGTGCCACTGTGAGTACATCAGGCTTGCCTACCGGCTCCCGATATTTGTATGAGCCTCCCGCTGTCCTCCTGGTTTGTGGGACCCCTGTTGCAAGCCGCACACACTGCGCATGCGCACTTCTGCAACTAGTGGGGGTGGGACCCGCAGGGAATACATCACCACCGCGGGGTTGTGGATGGCCGGCTGAGCCCGTGATGTAGCTGCCAGCTGCTGCATGTTGACAGGAAGTCAGTCTGTGGCTGTACATCGGGAGAGCAGAGAGCTGTCAGCCTGGCCAGGGGTCAGGACTCTGCTACTTCCTGGAAGCTAGCCCCGCCCACCACTGACTGAGCTCCGTGAGGCCAGCAACAGCTTTGCAGCTCTTCTTCCTGCGGTGAGTGCTGTGTATCCTGGGGGAGTCAGGGGCTGTATATAATTTGTGTGACTGGGTGTAATACAGTGGTGTGTGTGCTGGGGCTGTATATTATGTGTGTATGGCTCTGTAATGTAATGTAATACAGTGATCTGTGTGCTGGGGCTGTATATAATGTGTGTGGAGGAGGGGGGCTCTGTAATGTAATACAGTGATGTGTGTGCTTGGGGCTGTATATAATGTGTGTGGGGGAGGGGGGGACTCTTATGTGTGTGTGCTGGGGGCTGTATATAATGTGTGTGGAGGAGGGGGGCTCTGTAATGTAATACAGTGATGTGTGTGGGGGGCTCTGTGTGTAATGTAATTCATTGATGCGTGTACTCAACTAGCTGGGGGGATTTGTATAATGTAATATAATAATGTGAGTATTGAATGTAATATGGGGCGGATGTATGTAATGTATCATAGTGGTGTGTATACGGGGTGTAATATGGGGGGATGTGTGTTATGTAATGGCAGTGTGTACTTGCTGTAGTATGGGGGGAGGGATCCTCTTGCAACCTGTGGAGAGACTCCCAGGCCAATGCAGAGTTTTCCGCTGCCCAGAAAGCCACATAATTCTACTGGATTAACCCACTGCCATCGCGAATATAGGTCATCTGTATGTTCCAGAGTCCCCACTGCCCTGGCCGGATAGAAAGAGGCCGGGCACTGCAGAGTTAGGAGTAGTGGAGGCCGTGCCTGGAAGCCGTACCCTTATTCTGGCACTGTGCCTGTAGCAGTTCCTCAAACTGCAGCAACAGGTGGGGGTCTCTCAGAGTGGGGATTCCGTGCCCATGAGCTCCCCTCCTCAAGCCAGCTCTACCAACTGTTCCACCTTTCTAATTTTATTTAGGTGTAAGAAAATCAGCTGAAGAATTCAAATTGGTGCAGCACAGGCCTCCTGGATCCTCAATGGTTATTGGTGTGTGCAGGGTGAGACTGGTCCCTCCAAGGTGAGCAGCCATCTTACTGCATACAGCAGCTGTCTAGGTTCCTCCCTCTTTCTCTCTCAGATTCTCCGCTATCCGTCTCACACTCTCCCTCTATCTCACACTCTCACACACACTCTCCTCTAACCCTCTCACACTCTCCTCCCTCTTTCTCACACCCACTGTTTCCCTCTCTTTCACACCGACACACTCGTTCTCAGATTCTCCTCTATCCCTCTCACACTGTCCCTTTATCTTACACCCACACTCTCTCTCACACACACAGTGAGGGAGTGTATGTGAGACACACGCTCTCTCCTAATCTCGCACATCCTCTCACACTCCCTCTCTCAATACTTTCTCCCTCCCTCTCACACTCATTCTCTCCCTCACATCCACTCTCTCCCTCTGTCTCACACTCTATCCCTCCTTCTCACACTCTCTCCCTGGCTCCCTCTCTCTCACACACACACATAGGCAGAAAAGTTTTCTTTCAAATGTTTAGTGCAGTGCTACAGTCAGCAACACCCACATCTGACCCAGGCCCAGAGTGTTCCACAGTTTTCTTCTGCCACTGCAGGACACACACCTTAGTGGCGATAGGTACACCCACAAGTGAAGTTAGACACGCTGGGCGGAGCATGACACACCCCCTCAGCGGCACAACGCATTTTTCGAGCATTCAAAATCTCCCTGAAACTAGTTTTCAAAAGTAGGCAAGTATGGAGTACATGTGTGGAGAAGTGAGAGAAGCAGAGGCAGCAATGGGTATGGTACTCAAAAATAAACAAAATGTATCTCAACAAAAAGGAGGGGGAAATAGCTAGGTACCTATACACAATGCTGTTGTCATTTTATGAAGCTGATACAGATATTACTGTACCTTTTCAGATTGTCTTTCAAGCAAGAAACTCTAGGTCACTACAATTCAGTAACAGTGGAGGGGGAGATAGCTAGGTACATATACAGGGCTGCCAAGAGAAATCCTGGGCCCCGGTACAACAACTTCCCAGGGCCCCCATGGGGGAAGGGGGGGTGAAACAGCAGTGCTATTTTTGTAGGAAAATAGGTTCAGGAACTGTGGGCGGGGGCAGAAAGTGGGCGGAGATGTGGGAGGAGCTACAAAAGGGGCGGGGCATTACATAAAAAAAAAGGAGAGAGAAAAAAAAAGAAAAACATAATTCCTCACTCCGTCACGCTTATTATACATATGCCCCACACTGTAACGCTTATTATACATATGCCCCACACTGTAACGCTTATTATACATATGCCCCACACTGTAACGCTTATTATACATATGCCCCACACTGTAACGCTTATTATACATATGCCCCACACTGTAACGCTTATTATACATATGCCCCACACTGTAACGCTTATTATACATATGCCACTCACAGAGATGCCCGTTATACATTTGCCACTCACAGAGAGGCCCGTTATACATATGCCCCACACCGTCAAGCCCATTATACATATGCCCCGCTCCGTAACAGTTATTATACATATGCCACACAGAGATGCCCATTATACATATGCCCCACACTGTAACGCTTATTATACATATGCCCCACACTGTAACGCTTATTATACATATGCCACTCACAGAGATGCCCGTTATACATTTGCCACTCACAGAGAGGCCCGTTATACATATGCCCCACACCGTGATGCCCATTATACATATGCCCCGCTCCGTAACAGTTATTATACATATGCCACACAGAGATGCCCATTATACATATGCCCCACACTGTAACGCTTATTATACATATGCCCCACACTGTAACGCTTATTATACATATGCCACTCACAGAGATGCCCGTTATACATTTGCCACTCACAGAGAGGCCCGTTATACATATGCCCCACACCGTGATGCCCATTATACATATGCCCCGCTCCGTAACAGTTATTATACATATGCCACACAGAGATGCCCATTATACATATGCCCCACACTGTAACGCTTATTATACATATGCCCCACACTGTAACGCTTATTATACATATGCCACTCACAGAGATGCCCGTTATACATTTGCCACTCACAGAGATGCCCGTTATACATATGCCACTCACAGAGATGCCCGTTATACATATGCCACTCACAGAGATGCCCGTTATACATATGCCCCACACCGTCAAGCCCATTATACATATGCCCCACACCGTGATGCCCATTATACATATGACCCACACCGTGATGCCCATTATACATATGCCCCACACCGTGATGCCCATTATACATATGCCCCACACCGTGATGCCCATTATACATATGCCCCACACCGTGATGCCCATTATACATATGCCACACACCGTGATGCCCATTATACATATGCCACACACCGTGATGCCCATTATACATATGCCCCGCTCCGTAACAGTTATTATACATATGCCACACAGAGATGCCCATTATACATATGCCACACAGAGATGCCCATTATACATATGCCACACAGAGATGCCCATTATACATATGCCACACACCGTGATGCCCATTGTGTACTTTTATTGATTAAGACCTGAGTGCCGTGGTCCCCTGTTTGCATATCCATTGGGACTCTGCTTATGCAGCGTCCTCTCTGAGGGCACCAGGCAAGAAGCCATCTATGAGGAGCTGAGTGCCGGCATCTATCCATTGTGTATATATATATATATATATATATATGCAATCTATAGTGCACAGTAGCGCTTCACTCAAATAGTGTTATGGGGATAATGTGACAAAAATATTTTACATAAATAAGTGATATATACAGTGAATTTTCAAAGTTATATAGAAAAACACTCCAGGATTTGTGCTGTGTCGCTAGAGGTCATCAAGGTATCCTAATTTCCATAGGACAGGGAAAGTTCATGTGTAGAGTGGTATAACCTCCGCGCCTTCAGTGTTTTTATTGTGACAGTTTATATTCTGACAATCCTTCTATAGCTCTTATATATGCGTACCAGAGGACAACTAAACAGTCGCCTGTAGCTTTTTCTTTATCTTGAAGGATCTCCCTCGTTCCTCTCTGTCCGTCTCAGATATACGTTCCAGACATGAGGGAAGTTTTTATGGGAAGTATATTAGTATTTGTCACAACTCATTTGATGATTATGTGACTTATTGTGAACAAATTATTATTAATATAAAGTGCTTGTGCTTAAAAGGATGATTTGGTGAGCAACGCCACCTAGTGGTTGTACTTAATTATCACATGCACTTAGTGATCACCTTGTGAAAAACGGATGCAAGAAAATGGTTTTAATTTAGAACTCACACTTTTAGAATATGTGTGTCCAGATGGTATTTCCTGTGGATATCCTCCAGGACCCTTAAAACCAAAAAATTCCCCCAGAGTGGGAAGAACTCATAGCATAATATTGTTTTTGTAAAAAAAGGATATTTATTTAAAACAATACAAATAGAATAAAAATCAGAGTAAAAATTATAGTGTGGGTGGACTCGTACATTGACAAAAAATATTCATTAGCTTATCTGGTTTATGATGCCAGCCTGGATGGAGAGGTGTTGACCCAACCGGTTTCGTCCCTTTATGTCATACAGTGGGACTTCATCAGGGGTTAGAGATGAGGTGACCAGGATGAATGGCAGTATAAATAGATTGCGGCAAAAAGCCTTAATTGACTGGCGTCCGGAAATGTGTGTTGCGCATGCGCGCGGTACCCGCGTTGTTATAGCAACATTCGGGACCTAGTTTCCAAAAAACATGTGCGAGTGCGCATGCGCGAGTACTCCGCGTTCTCGCGGTGGTGCTGTGTAGTTCATCCTCCATTTTGGATGTAGTTTCCCGATTGCCTGTGTTAACTGCGCATGTGTGTGTGCTTGCGATGACACATATGGTTCATCGCGCATGCGCAGTACCTGCAGGGATTCGGGAAGTAGGGGCGGGTTCTATGTAGTTTATACCTAGGCACTACTGGACCAATAGGAATCATAAGAAACATTCTACTATTTGGCTTACACGGGCATATTCCGGATACATCTTGTGAATGGAGTAAGAGATTACATGCTGTAACTCTCCACCTTCACTTGTATATAATATATACATTTGTACACAGTGACACATAAGATTCTTTACACGATAGCAGTAGCAATGGCAATGTTGTCTTATATTCAGGACAGAATGCTTTTATGACGTCACCCAGAAGTACCGCTCAGTGTGGATCCACTGTAGCAGGGAACTGGATGACAGCATATATTCAAGGTTCCCTTATAGAGCAATTAATGATCTATTTACCATTTTCATATACAGAGATTGCTGCATAGATCATATCCATACCTATCAAATTAAAACTTACTAAAATCACAATGTGCATATATATCCACATAAGGATATATGTATAAAAAGATATGCACATAGAGAATACAGGATATACAGATGTGATATGGGTGCGCAAATATAAAAACCAGCCTATTAAAAGTATTGTTTATCCATTTATAATATTAAGGTGAGGAGTGTTCGTTCAGATGAAAGGTGCTATCTCATATGAGTCATTTAAACCAAAAGGGGTTAGGGTATTTAGGGAATATATCCAGAACATTTCCCTTTGGGATAATTTCTTATCCCTATCACCTCCCCTTTCCCCCAGAGTGACGTGTTCTATGCCCTTAAAAGAAATATGGTCAGGGTTGGATTTGTGTAGGTTTAGGAAGTGCTTCGGAACAGAGTGATTTTCCATTTTATTTTTGATGGCCCTAATATGCTCTTGTATCCTTATTTTAAGTGGTCTCTTGGTCTTACCAATGTATTTATATCCACAAGTGCACTCCAAACAATAAATTACATATGTGGTGAGACAGTTTATTTTCTGTTTTATTTTATGGTTCACTGTTGAATCATGGTTAGTGACCTGTTTTCCATCCTTATGTGCATATTTGCAGATGCAGCATTGGTTGCACCTAAAGAAACCTGTGGTGCTTAGCCAAGAGTTGGTAGGGTTACTGGATGGATGTTTTAATAGGCTTGGTGCTAGAATCTCCTTCAGGTTTCTAGCTTTTTTAAAAATAATGTTAGGTTGTTGAGGCAAGGTATCTTTTAGAATGGGATCCAGTTTTAGGATTCCCCAGTGCTTTTTTAAGGTTTTTCTTAGTTTGGTTTCTCCCGAATTGTAGGTGGTGATAAAATTGGCGTGTTGATTTTCCTCCTTCTCCTTGTTTTTATATATAAGGAGGTCCTCCCTGTTTTGCTCCTTGGCTCTAGTTTTAGCTTGTTCCACCAAGGGTGTGGGGTAACCTCTTTCTATAAATCGGGATGAATAAGTTTCTAATTGTTGGTCGAAATCTTCATTGTTATTACAATTTCGCCTAAGCCTGCAGAACTGGGAATAAGGGATATTCGTTTTCCAACTCTTAAGGTGTCCGCTTTGATAGTGCAAATAGCTGTTTTTATCGACTTCTTTAATGTAGTTTTTGGTGCTAATAGTTCCATTGTTAGACATCAGGACTAAATCCAGGTATTCAATTTCCTTACTTTGGATATTGAATGTAAATGATAGATTGTAATCATTAGTACTAATGTTTTCAAAAAAGACTTTAAAGGATGTTATGTCCCCTTTCCATATCAGTAAGATGTCGTCAATGTACCTTCTGTACATGACAATATTGGCGGCCAGAACATTACCATAAATATGTTTTTTCTCCCAACTACCCATGTGCAAATTCGCAAAACTTGGGGCAAAAACTGTCCCCATGGCGGTCCCGCAGACCTGCAAATAAAATTCGTCTAAGAACTTAAAATAATTATGTTTAAGAATAAAATTCATCAAAAGGCAGATAAAATCTTTGTGTCCTTCCTTTAGGTCTGGATCATTCATTAAAAATTCCTTACATGAATCTATTCCCTTTTGGTGCACTATGGATGTGTAAAGTGACTGTACGTCAATAGTAACCCAGAGAAAGTCATCCTGCCATGTGTAGTTTTTCAAACTTTGTAAGACTGCTGTAGTGTCTTTTGTAAAGGAGTCTAGACTTAAGACATATTTTTGTAAGAATATCTCCACATATTCTGAGATATGTGATGTTACAGAGTCTATTCCCGCAACGATGGGGCGGCCTGGTGGTTTGTCTAACTTCTTATGGATTTTAGGGAGGAAATAAAATATAGGAATTACTGGATTGTTGATGATCATATATTGGTATTCATCTTTGTTTATAAAACCTAGTTTAAGACCATCCAGAAGGATGGTACGGAGATCCGATACAAATTCTTCAGTTGGATCATTTCCCAGTTTCCTATAGAAATGCATGTCATTCAGAAGTCGATTGGCTTCGTCTTCATAATCCTCTCTATTCATTATTACCAGGCCGCCCCCCTTATCAGCAGGTTTTAAAACTATGGATGTGTCGTCTTTTAGTTTTTTTAGGGCATTTTTCTCAAAATTTGTTAAATTGTCTTTTGAACTTGTATTTAAATCTTGGCCTAGATCTTTTTTGACCAGTTCATAAAATAAGTCAATTTGACTACTTCTGGATTCTATGGGATAGTATTTTGATTTGTTTTTTAGTCCTGATTTGTTCTCTTTGGTTTCATTTCCTGTTTCTATCCTTGTTTCAAAGTTTTTTATCAAAGCTGTGTCTTTTCTAAGGAAGTGCCTTTGAAGCGTGAGTTTGCGAATATATTTATTCAGATCTATAAAGAGTTGGAATTTATTTTGTTTTGCCGTTGGTGCAAATGAAAGTCCTTTACTAAGGACTGATATTTCTGAGTTGGTTAGGGATCTACTTGATAGGTTAAAGATACCATTCTCTTTCTGTGTATTTAGTGGCGGTTTCTTTTTCTCTGATTTTGGTCTTCCTGCTCTTCTTCCTCTTCTTCTCTTACTGTTCTTTTTAAGGGAGAGGCTATATATACATTTTCTTTTATTGTGTTCCGCCTGTATCTGTCTCTCCAGTGCGGGGTGCCTGGTGATAAAAAATCGCTGTCACTTTCTGAGTTGAGGCGATTTAGTGTTGTATACCTGTTTTTAACGGATAGATCTCTTTGTCTAGGTGTGACGTTTTTTCTATGATTTTGCCTCTGTGGTTTGAAGGGGATTGTTTCCCATCCCTCTTCATACTGTGATTGATTAGGTCGATCTATGAAATAGTTTCTATGTGTCCTAGGTTTAATGGTGTTTCTATTCCAGTTTTTTATTTTGTTATTTTGATAATCCTGTTTATCTCTGAGAAATTTCTTCTCCTTTCTTTGAATCACCTCTTTCTCTATCCTCTCCATCTTTTTTATTAGCACTGTTTCATTAATCTTAAAATCCTCACTAGTTTTTAGGGGTTCTAAAGCAACCTCTCTTTCTTTCAATTCAGCCTCTATTTTAATCAGCTCTTTCTTCTTTTCTGAAATGATGAGCTGCATCAATTTCATTGAGCAGTCATGCAGGATTTTATCCCAATTTGCTACAAATTCGTCATTGTTTTGGCCAAATGTGGGATTTTTGGATACTCTGAGGCCTCTAGGTATCCTATTGACTTTTACATATTGTTCTAACCCTGCAATATCCCACCAGACTTTTGTTTCTTTTATCAATTGTTTTTCTAAGTCCCAAAACATATTGTCCAGGTCATTGTTTATGGTGCTAGGGTTAGTGGTTTGTTCGTCATTAAAGATTTTTTGGCACATCTGGGATCTAGTTCCCCCCAGATTAGACCTAAAACAACTCATAGTTTACACTTAAGTGGAGCAGCTCTATGCCAAGTGGAAAAAGGTAAGGTATGCAATCTATAGTGCACAGTAGCGCTTCACTCAAATAGTGTTATGGGGATAATGTGACAAAAATATTTTACATAAATAAGTGATATATACAGTGAATTTTCAAAGTTATATAGAAAAACACTCCAGGATTTGTGCTGTGTCGCTAGAGGTCATCAAGGTATCCTAATTTCCATAGGACAGGGAAAGTTCATGTGTAGAGTGGTATAACCTCCGCGCCTTCAGTGTTTTTATTGTGACAGTTTATATTCTGACAATCCTTCTATAGCTCTTATATATGCGTACCAGAGGACAACTAAACAGTCGCCTGTAGCTTTTTCTTTATCTTGAAGGATCTCCCTCGTTCCTCTCTGTCCGTCTCAGATATACGTTCCAGACATGAGGGAAGTTTTTATGGGAAGTATATTAGTATTTGTCACAACTCATTTGATGATTATGTGACTTATTGTGAACAAATTATTGTTAATATAAAGTGCTTGTGCTTAAAAGGATGATTTGGTGAGCAACGCCACCTAGTGGTTGTACTTAATTATCACATGCACTTAGTGATCACCTTGTGAAAAACGGATGCAAGAAAATGGTTTTAATTTAGAACTCACACTTTTAGAATATGTGTGTCCAGATGGTATTTCCTGTGGATATCCTCCAGGACCCTTAAAACCAAAAAATTCCCCCAGAGTGGGAAGAACTCATAGCATAATATTGTTTTTGTAAAAAAAGGATATTTATTTAAAACAATACAAATAGAATAAAAATCAGAGTAAAAATTATAGTGTGGGTGGACTCGTACATTGACAAAAAATATTCATTAGCTTATCTGGTTTATGATGCCAGCCTGGATGGAGAGTTGTTGACCCAACCGGTTTCGTCCCTTTATGTCATACAGTGGGACTTCATCAGGGGTTAGAGATGAGGTGACCAGGATGAATGGCAGTATAAATAGATTGCGGCAAAAAGCCTTAATTGACTGGCGTCCGGAAATGTGTGTTGCGCATGCGCGCGGTACCCGCGTTGTTATAGCAACATTCGGGACCTAGTTTCCAAAAAACATGTGCGAGTGCGCATGCGCGAGTACTCCGCGTTCTTGCGGTGGTGCTGTGTAGTTCATCCTCCATTTTGGATGTAGTTTCCCGATTGCCTGTGTTAACTGCGCATGTGTGTGTGCTTGCGATGACACATATGGTTCATCGCGCATGCGCAGTACCTGCAGGGATTCGGGAAGTAGGGGCGGGTTCTATGTAGTTTATACCTAGGCACTACTGGACCAATAGGAATCATAAGAAACATTCTTGGAGATATTCTTACAAAAATATGTCTTAAGTCTAGACTCCTTTACAAAAGACACTACAGCAGTCTTACAAAGTTTGAAAAACTACACATGGCAGGATGACTTTCTCTGGGTTACTATTGACGTACAGTCACTTTACACATCCATAGTGCACCAAAAGGGAATAGATTCATGTAAGGAATTTTTAATGAATGATCCAGACCTAAAGGAAGGACACAAAGATTTTATCTGCCTTTTGATGAATTTTATTCTTAAACATAATTATTTTAAGTTCTTAGACGAATTTTATTTGCAGGTCTGCGGGACCGCCATGGGGACAGTTTTTGCCCCAAGTTTTGCGAATTTGCACATGGGTAGTTGGGAGAAAAAACATATTTATGGTAATGTTCTGGCCGCCAATATTGTCATGTACAGAAGGTACATTGACGACATCTTACTGATATGGAAAGGGGACATAACATCCTTTAAAGTCTTTTTTGAAAACATTAGTACTAATGATTACAATCTATCATTTACATTCAATATCCAAAGTAAGGAAATTGAATACCTGGATTTAGTCCTGATGTCTAACAATGGAACTATTAGCACCAAAAACTACATTAAAGAAGTCGATAAAAACAGCTATTTGCACTATCAAAGCGGACACCTTAAGAGTTGGAAAACGAATATCCCTTATTCCCAGTTCTGCAGGCTTAGGCGAAATTGTAATAACAATGAAGATTTCAACCAACAATTAGAAACTTATTCATCCCGATTTATAGAAAGAGGTTACCCCACACCCTTGGTGGAACAAGCTAAAACTAGAGCCAAGGAGCAAAACAGGGAGGACCTCCTTATATATAAAAACAAGGAGAAGGAGGAAAATCAACACGCCAATTTTATCACCACCTACAATTCGGGAGAAACCAAACTAAGAAAAACCTTAAAAAAGCACTGGGGAATCCTAAAACTGGATCCCATTCTAAAAGATACCTTGCCTCAACAACCTAACATTATTTTTAAAAAAGCTAGAAACCTGAAGGAGATTCTAGCACCAAGCCTATTAAAACATCCATCCAGTAACCCTACCAACTCTTGGCTAAGCACCACAGGTTTCTTTAGGTGCAACCAATGCTGCATCTGCAAATATGCACATAAGGATGGAAAACAGGTCACTAACCATGATTCAACAGTGAACCATAAAATAAAACAGAAAATAAACTGTCTCACCACATATGTAATTTATTGTTTGGAGTGCACTTGTGGATATAAATACATTGGTAAGACCAAGAGACCACTTAAAATAAGGATACAAGAGCATATTAGGGCCATCAAAAATAAAATGGAAAATCACTCTGTTCCGAAGCACTTCCTAAACCTACACAAATCCAACCCTGACCATATTTCTTTTAAGGGCATAGAACACGTCACTCTGGGGGAAAGGGGAGGTGATAGGGATAAGAAATTATCCCAAAGGGAAATGTTCTGGATATATTCCCTAAATACCCTAACCCCTTTTGGTTTAAATGACTCATATGAGATAGCACCTTTCATCTGAACGAACACTCCTCACCTTAATATTATAAATGGATAAACAATACTTTTAATAGGCTGGTTTTTATATTTGCGCACCCATATCACATCTGTATATCCTGTATTCTCTATGTGCATATCTTTTTATACATATATCCTTATGTGGATATATATGCACATTGTGATTTTAGTAAGTTTTAATTTGATAGGTATGGATATGATCTATGCAGCAATCTCTGTATATGAAAATGGTAAATAGATCATTAATTGCTCTATAAGGGAACCTTGAATATATGCTGTCATCCAGTTCCCTGCTACAGTGGATCCACACTGAGCGGTACTTCTGGGTGACGTCATAAAAGCATTCTGTCCTGAATATAAGACAACATTGCCATTGCTACTGCTATCGTGTAAAGAATCTTATGTGTCACTGTGTACAAATGTATATATTATATACAAGTGAAGGTGGAGAGTTACAGCATGTAATCTCTTACTCCATTCACAAGATGTATCCGGAATATGCCCGTGTAAGCCAAATAGTAGAATGTTTCTTATGATTCCTATTGGTCCAGTAGTGCCTAGGTATAAACTACATAGAACCCGCCCCTACTTCCCGAATCCCTGCAGGTACTGCGCATGCGCGATGAACCATATGTGTCATCGCAAGCACACACACATGCGCAGTTAACACAGGCAATCGGGAAACTACATCCAAAATGGAGGATGAACTACACAGCACCACCGCGAGAACGCGGAGTACTCGCGCATGCGCACTCGCACATGTTTTTTGGAAACTAGGTCCCGAATGTTGCTATAACAACGCGGGTACCGCGCGCATGCGCAACACACATTTCCGGACGCCAGTCAATTAAGGCTTTTTGCCGCAATCTATTTATACTGCCATTCATCCTGGTCACCTCATCTCTAACCCCTGATGAAGTCCCACTGTATGACATAAAGGGACGAAACCGGTTGGGTCAACACCTCTCCATCCAGGCTGGCATCATAAACCAGATAAGCTAATGAATATTTTTTGTCAATGTACGAGTCCACCCACACTATAATTTTTACTCTGATTTTTATTCTATTTGTATTGTTTTAAATAAATATCCTTTTTTTACAAAAACAATATTATGCTATGAGTTCTTCCCACTCTGGGGGAATTTTTTGGTTTTAAGGGTCCTGGAGGATATCCACAGGAAATACCATCTGGACACACATATTCTAAAAGTGTGAGTTCTAAATTAAAACCATTTTCTTGCATCCGTTTTTCACAAGGTGATCACTAAGTGCATGTGATAATTAAGTACAACCACTAGGTGGCGTTGCTCACCAAATCATCCTTTTAAGCACAAGCACTTTATATTAATAATAATTTGTTCACAATAAGTCACATAATCATCAAATGAGTTGTGACAAATACTAATATACTTCCCATAAAAACTTCCCTCATGTCTGGAACGTATATCTGAGACGGACAGAGAGGAACGAGGGAGATCCTTCAAGATAAAGAAAAAGCTACAGGCGACTGTTTAGTTGTCCTCTGGTACGCATATATAAGAGCTATAGAAGGATTGTCAGAATATAAACTGTCACAATAAAAACACTGAAGGCGCGGAGGTTATACCACTCTACACATGAACTTTCCCTGTCCTATGGAAATTAGGATACCTTGATGACCTCTAGCGACACAGCACAAATCCTGGAGTGTTTTTCTATATAACTTTGAAAATTCACTGTATATATCACTTATTTATGTAAAATATTTTTGTCACATTATCCCCATAACACTATTTGAGTGAAGCGCTACTGTGCACTATAGATTGCATACCTTACCTTTTTCCACTTGGCATAGAGCTGCTCCACTTAAGTGTAAACTATGAGTTGTTTTAGGTCTAATCTGGGGGGAACTAGATCCCAGATGTGCCAAAAAATCTTTAATGACGAACAAACCACTAACCCTAGCACCATAAACAATGACCTGGACAATATGTTTTGGGACTTAGAAAAACAATTGATAAAAGAAACAAAAGTCTGGTGGGATATTGCAGGGTTAGAACAATATGTAAAAGTCAATAGGATACCTAGAGGCCTCAGAGTATCCAAAAATCCCACATTTGGCCAAAACAATGACGAATTTGTAGCAAATTGGGATAAAATCCTGCATGACTGCTCAATGAAATTGATGCAGCTCATCATTTCAGAAAAGAAGAAAGAGCTGATTAAAATAGAGGCTGAATTGAAAGAAAGAGAGGTTGCTTTAGAACCCCTAAAAACTAGTGAGGATTTTAAGATTAATGAAACAGTGCTAATAAAAAAGATGGAGAGGATAGAGAAAGAGGTGATTCAAAGAAAGGAGAAGAAATTTCTCAGAGATAAACAGGATTATCAAAATAACAAAATAAAAAACTGGAATAGAAACACCATTAAACCTAGGACACATAGAAACTATTTCATAGATCGACCTAATCAATCACAGTATGAAGAGGGATGGGAAACAATCCCCTTCAAACCACAGAGGCAAAATCATAGAAAAAACGTCACACCTAGACAAAGAGATCTATCCGTTAAAAACAGGTATACAACACTAAATCGCCTCAACTCAGAAAGTGACAGCGATTTTTTATCACCAGGCACCCCGCACTGGAGAGACAGATACAGGCGGAACACAATAAAAGAAAATGTATATATAGCCTCTCCCTTAAAAAGAACAGTAAGAGAAGAAGAGGAAGAAGAGCAGGAAGACCAAAATCAGAGAAAAAGAAACCGCCACTAAATACACAGAAAGAGAATGGTATCTTTAACCTATCAAGTAGATCCCTAACCAACTCAGAAATATCAGTCCTTAGTAAAGGACTTTCATTTGCACCAACGGCAAAACAAAATAAATTCCAACTCTTTATAGATCTGAATAAATATATTCGCAAACTCACGCTTCAAAGGCACTTCCTTAGAAAAGACACAGCTTTGATAAAAAACTTTGAAACAAGGATAGAAACAGGAAATGAAACCAAAGAGAACAAATCAGGACTAAAAAACAAATCAAAATACTATCCCATAGAATCCAGAAGTAGTCAAATTGACTTATTTTATGAACTGGTCAAAAAAGATCTAGGCCAAGATTTAAATACAAGTTCAAAAGACAATTTAACAAATTTTGAGAAAAATGCCCTAAAAAAACTAAAAGACGACACATCCATAGTTTTAAAACCTGCTGATAAGGGGGGCGGCCTGGTAATAATGAATAGAGAGGATTATGAAGACGAAGCCAATCGACTTCTGAATGACATGCATTTCTATAGGAAACTGGGAAATGATCCAACTGAAGAATTTGTATCGGATCTCCGTACCATCCTTCTGGATGGTCTTAAACTAGGTTTTATAAACAAAGATGAATACCAATATATGATCATCAACAATCCAGTAATTCCTATATTTTATTTCCTCCCTAAAATCCATAAGAAGTTAGACAAACCACCAGGCCGCCCCATCGTTGCGGGAATAGACTCTGTAACATCACATATCTCAGAATATGTGGAGATATTCTTACAAAAATATGTCTTAAGTCTAGACTCCTTTACAAAAGACACTACAGCAGTCTTACAAAGTTTGAAAAACTACACATGGCAGGATGACTTTCTCTGGGTTACTATTGACGTACAGTCACTTTACACATCCATAGTGCACCAAAAGGGAATAGATTCATGTAAGGAATTTTTAATGAATGATCCAGACCTAAAGGAAGGACACAAAGATTTTATCTGCCTTTTGATGAATTTTATTCTTAAACATAATTATTTTAAGTTCTTAGACGAATTTTATTTGCAGGTCTGCGGGACCGCCATGGGGACAGTTTTTGCCCCAAGTTTTGCGAATTTGCACATGGGTAGTTGGGAGAAAAAACATATTTATGGTAATGTTCTGGCCGCCAATATTGTCATGTACAGAAGGTACATTGACGACATCTTACTGATATGGAAAGGGGACATAACATCCTTTAAAGTCTTTTTTGAAAACATTAGTACTAATGATTACAATCTATCATTTACATTCAATATCCAAAGTAAGGAAATTGAATACCTGGATTTAGTCCTGATGTCTAACAATGGAACTATTAGCACCAAAAACTACATTAAAGAAGTCGATAAAAACAGCTATTTGCACTATCAAAGCGGACACCTTAAGAGTTGGAAAACGAATATCCCTTATTCCCAGTTCTGCAGGCTTAGGCGAAATTGTAATAACAATGAAGATTTCGACCAACAATTAGAAACTTATTCATCCCGATTTATAGAAAGAGGTTACCCCACACCCTTGGTGGAACAAGCTAAAACTAGAGCCAAGGAGCAAAACAGGGAGGACCTCCTTATATATAAAAACAAGGAGAAGGAGGAAAATCAACACGCCAATTTTATCACCACCTACAATTCGGGAGAAACCAAACTAAGAAAAACCTTAAAAAAGCACTGGGGAATCCTAAAACTGGATCCCATTCTAAAAGATACCTTGCCTCAACAACCTAACATTATTTTTAAAAAAGCTAGAAACCTGAAGGAGATTCTAGCACCAAGCCTATTAAAACATCCATCCAGTAACCCTACCAACTCTTGGCTAAGCACCACAGGTTTCTTTAGGTGCAACCAATGCTGCATCTGCAAATATGCACATAAGGATGGAAAACAGGTCACTAACCATGATTCAACAGTGAACCATAAAATAAAACAGAAAATAAACTGTCTCACCACATATGTAATTTATTGTTTGGAGTGCACTTGTGGATATAAATACATTGGTAAGACCAAGAGACCACTTAAAATAAGGATACAAGAGCATATTAGGGCCATCAAAAATAAAATGGAAAATCACTCTGTTCCGAAGCACTTCCTAAACCTACACAAATCCAACCCTGACCATATTTCTTTTAAGGGCATAGAACACGTCACTCTGGGGGAAAGGGGAGGTGATAGGGATAAGAAATTATCCCAAAGGGAAATGTTCTGGATATATTCCCTAAATACCCTAACCCCTTTTGGTTTAAATGACTCATATGAGATAGCACCTTTCATCTGAACGAACACTCCTCACCTTAATATTATAAATGGATAAACAATACTTTTAATAGGCTGGTTTTTATATTTGCGCACCCATATCACATCTGTATATCCTGTATTCTCTATGTGCATATCTTTTTATACATATATCCTTATGTGGATATATATGCACATTGTGATTTTAGTAAGTTTTAATTTGATAGGTATGGATATGATCTATGCAGCAATCTCTGTATATGAAAATGGTAAATAGATCATTAATTGCTCTATAAGGGAACCTTGAATATATGCTGTCATCCAGTTCCCTGCTACAGTGGATCCACACTGAGCGGTACTTCTGGGTGACGTCATAAAAGCATTCTGTCCAGAATATAAGACAACATTGCCATTGCTACTGCTATCGTGTAAAGAATCTTATGTGTCACTGTGTACAAATGTATATATTATATACAAGTGAAGGTGGAGAGTTACAGCATGTAATCTCTTACTCCATTCACAAGATGTATCCGGAATATGCCCGTGTAAGCCAAATAGTAGAATGTTTCTTATGATTCCTATTGGTCCAGTAGTGCCTAGGTATAAACTACATAGAACCCGCCCCTACTTCCCGAATCCCTGCAGGTACTGCGCATGCGCGATGAACCATATGTGTCATCGCAAGCACACACACATGCGCAGTTAACACAGGCAATCGGGAAACTACATCCAAAATGGAGGATGAACTACACAGCACCACCGCGAGAACGCGGAGTACTCGCGCATGCGCACTCGCACATGTTTTTTGGAAACTAGGTCCCGAATGTTGCTATAACAACGCGGGTACCGCGCGCATGCGCAACACACATTTCCGGACGCCAGTCAATTAAGGCTTTTTGCCGCAATCTATTTATACTGCCATTCATCCTGGTCACCTCATCTCTAACCCCTGATGAAGTCCCACTGTATGACATAAAGGGACGAAACCGGTTGGGTCAACACCTCTCCATCCAGGCTGGCATCATAAACCAGATAAGCTAATGAATATTTTTTGTCAATGTACGAGTCCACCCACACTATAATTTTTACTCTGATTTTTATTCTATTTGTATTGTTTTAAATAAATATCCTTTTTTTACAAAAACAATATTATGCTATGAGTTCTTCCCACTCTGGGGGAATTTTTTGGTTTTAAGGGTCCTGGAGGATATCCACAGGAAATACCATCTGGACACACATATTCTAAAAGTGTGAGTTCTAAATTAAAACCATTTTCTTGCATCCGTTTTTCACAAGGTGATCACTAAGTGCATGTGATAATTAAGTACAACCACTAGGTGGCGTTGCTCACCAAATCATCCTTTTAAGCACAAGCACTTTATATTAATAATAATTTGTTCACAATAAGTCACATAATCATCAAATGAGTTGTGACAAATACTAATATACTTCCCATAAAAACTTCCCTCATGTCTGGAACGTATATCTGAGACGGACAGAGAGGAACGAGGGAGATCCTTCAAGATAAAGAAAAAGCTACAGGCGACTGTTTAGTTGTCCTCTGGTACGCATATATAAGAGCTATAGAAGGATTGTCAGAATATAAACTGTCACAATAAAAACACTGAAGGCGCGGAGGTTATACCACTCTACACATATATATATATATCTATATATATATATATAGATTATATATATATATATAGATTATATATATATATATATAATCTATATATATATATATATATATATATATATATATATATATATACACACACAAATACATCATAGATATTAAGCCTGGCAGAGGAGAGGAGACAAGTGTACTTACTACTTGCAGCGTTTTTAGACTGGGTGCACAGGGTGTTTTCTGTGTCAGTGTGTCAGACTCAGCACTTGTTCAGTGAGCTCAGCCTCTGAGCTCCTCCGGCTCCACACCGCACCTTCCCCTTCCTGTTGCTGTCAGACTCGCTCCCACAAGCAGGCTGCAGCATCCGGTCCCAGCTGCTGCAGTCTGCAGATCCAGGCAGGAGACCTGCGAGATGATGACATCATCTTGCGAGAGTCTCTCTGCACGGAAGCTCCGCAGCGGTGGAATGCCGCTGCCTGCCCTGCACAACACACTACACACAGTGCAGTGTGTGATTGACAGTAAGAAGCCCCCCGCTCACCGCGGCCTCTCCTTTGATGTACCGCCGCCCACGCTCCAAGTCCCGACTCCTGCTACAAGGAACCCGCGCAACGCACTACTTGGAGATAAAAAAAAAAAAAAAATGTTTTTTATGTGTTCTCGGGCCCCGGGCCCCCTGATAGGCCCGGGCCCAGGTAAAATGTACCCTCCCCCCCCCCCCTCTCGGCGGCCATGTACATATATACATACATACATGTTACTGTATCATGATGTATGTAATATATGTGCTGGGTCGATCCCCCAGGGATCGCCAGCGCTGAGAGCATCGGGCGCTGCAGCTAGGAATCACCATAAACATCTATGCACTGTTAAGCCCACCCCCCAGACTACTCATTGCTGGCGATCGCTGGGGTATCGATCCAGCACATACATTACATACATAATTACATGTATATATATATGTGCCTAGCGATCCCTCCCTTCACTGCTTGGTCGGTGCAGCACAAACTGAATTGGAGCATGACACAGGGGTGTGTATGGGCACTAATCTGGGCATTATGTGTAACCATCTCTACTCTGGGCATTATGTATATAGGCACTACTCTGTACATTATACAAGTGCGCTACTCTGGGCATTATGTGTATGAGGCACTATGGGCATTATGTGCAAGTGTTACTACTTTGTGCATTATGTGTATGGGGCACTACTCTGGGCATTGTGACAGCGCAACTACGCATTGTGTAAGGGGGCGCTTCTGTGGACATTATGGGAGTTTTTCTGGTTCACTCGCAAAGGCAAATATGGACAAACTGATATCTATATTGCAGTGTAAAAATAAAGCAGCCAGCATTTACCCTGCACAGAAACAATATAACACCCAAATCTGACTCTCTCTGCACTTGTTACATCTGCCCCACCTGCAATGCACATGGTTTTGTCCATTAGACAGTGAATTTGCCTATGCGAGTGAACCAGAATAACCCTCTATGTGTAACCTACACTACTCTGGTCATTATGTGTAAGCGGCATTATGTATAAGTAGCATTACTGTGGGCATTATATGTAAAAGGCACTATTACTGTTGGCATTATATATATTAGGGGCACTACTGTGTGTAAGGGAAACTAGTGTGTGGTGTGATGTGAATCTGTGACACTACATGTGTCCTACTGTGTGCCGTAATTTGTAAAAACACTCCATACTGTATGTGAACATTACCCCTTTTTTTTATCGTGCGAGCCTCAACCATGCACTGTCTATTATAAGGTATGGGAGGGCGCAAATTTATAGTTTGCAGGAGGGCGCCCAACACCCTTGCAACGGCCCTGTCCGTAACCAGGTTTTTGTTCCAACCAGCCAGATCTGATAATAAATCTGTAGGTGTATGGCCAGCTTCAAGCTATAATTGTTGATCTTTTTCCTGAGCAGTTAGACCTCTGGCATAACTCTCAACTGTCCTGCTTATTGCGGGAATGTCCCGGGTTTTTTAGGACGTTCCAATGTCCTGCCCGGGGCCAGCAGTGTCCCGCAGCGGGGGGGCGCAGTTGGGAGTCCCTCCCTTTCACCCTGAATAGATGCTGTGCGCATGTCTATTCCTGCAGTCAGGGGGGCTGGGGGCATAGCCAGCAGCTCGCGTAGCTACTGGGAATGCCCCCACAGTGGCAAAAACGTTTCAATAGGCCATGCCCATGCAATTTTCGCCCCTGCACTTCTGAGTTTCCTGTTCTCCCTCCTCCACCTGCATGAAAGTTGGGAGGTATGCTTTGGTAACATGCTGTAGAGGGTTGTATTTAACCCTTTTTCTGGCCAATGTGAGGGTCCAATCATGATGCTTGGACCCTCGGGAAAGATGTGCTGCCCACTGTGCCATTGTGAGGTTCTTTACAGCTAAAGTGATCATTATTACTGCCCGATACTGTAGGTAGAATAGGAAAGGGAGGGGGCAGAGTCTGAGCAGGGGATGTGCTATCCATCACAGGGTACAGTCCTGACTCCTGCATTGTGGCAGATAGGAGGGATGGAGCTGTGAGTTCACTCTCCTTGACAGTTACCTATCAATGAGGTCAGAGGTGGCACTACAATTGGTGCAGCATGTGCATTGCCCCAAGGTTCCTGGGATGATTAAGGGCCCGACCAGCAATGAGTTTTCCTCTGGGCCATCACGCAACCATTTTGTACAAAGTCAGATGACTGGCTCAGCTAAGGGAACAGGGTGGGTCCCACTGCCTGATGAACCTGCCCCTTAGCTCAGTGAGGTGGTGTTGACCTTGTATGTGTGAGAGGACATCAGCTTGGCATCTGAGCCACACTGATAGGGGATTCCTGCCACCTGTCAGCATTGATGATCACAGACGCATACTGCACCTAACTCATAGAACTTTGTAATATTACATAGAAACATAGAATTTGACTGCAGATAAGAACCACTTGGCCCATCTAGTCTGTCCCTTTTTTAAACATAAATAGGATAGGTGTCTAAAGATAGACGCAGGGAGAACAGAACGGGTTTTTGGGGCACACTAGTGTGCCCCAAAAACCCGTTCTGTTCTCCCTGCGTCTATCTTTAGACACCTATCCTATTTCAGTTATTTCGCTGAACTTTCTTTGGGAGCACCGCCAACCTAGTACCATATACGAATTTTTCTAATAATAGGTCAAATGTTGGTCATCACTAATTCTTTCTCTATATCTATATTTTTCTCTAAATAAACTCTGCTTGTGACACTTCACCTAGTTATTATCAATACCTTTTTTAAACATGTTACACCAAACCACATTTGATCCTTATTTTTTTGTAAGGATATCAATATGCTTATCCCAAGCATGTTTAAATTGTACTACTGTATTTGCCTCTACCACCTCTGATAGGAGGCTATTCCACTTATCTACTACTCTTTCTGTGAAGTAATTCTTCCTCAAACTTCCCCTGAATCTTCCTCCCTCTAGTTTCAGTGCATGTCCTCGTGTTCTGTTGCTCCTCTTCCTGTGAAGAATGTCTCCCACCTGTACCTTGTTAAAGCCCTTGATATATTTGAAAGTTTCTATCATGTCCCCCCTTTCCCTTCTCTGCTCTAAAGTATACATATTAAGATCTTTTAGTATTTCCTGGTACGTTTTGTGATGTAGGCCATGCACCATTTTAGTTGCTCTTCTTTGTACAGTCTCTAATGTATTTATATCCTTCTGGAGATATGAGAAGAGATATGGGACAGATGTAACATGTGCAGAGAGAATTAGATTTGGGTGGGGTTTTACTTCAAAGTGAGAGCTATATTGCAGTGTAAAAATAAAGCAGTCAGTATTTTCCCTGCACAGAAACAAAATTACTCACCCAAATTTAATTCTCTCTGCACATGTTACATCTGCCCCCCTGCAGTGCACATGGTTTTGTCCATCTAAGAAGGATTTTGTCAGAAAGAATGAACCAAAATAAGGCCCATAGTTACATAGTAGGTAAGGCTGAAAAAAGACTTGCGTCCATCTAGTTCAACCTTTGGTCTATACATAAGACATAATTCACATGTAACTGTTGTCTGTGCTGTCTTGGTTCATTTGTGGCTACTACATAACTTCACGTGCTCTCCGCTTACATTTTCTCCTCTTAAGTGGCCTTCATGTATCTTGTACAGTATAGTTTTTCTTAGTCATGCAGGTATGACAAACCTATTTCCTTTGAAAATAATACCATCGACAACTGTAAGGTCACTGCAGTGCTACCAATAATCATGTAGTCCAATAGTCAACGGGCATGCATTTTGTTCTGCTGGCCATCCTTTCAGAATGATGTACTTTAACACCTTCATTGTGTCATCTGTCTCAGTTTCTTTTCTAATTTTATGTTGTCTTAAAAGAGACACTGGCAGAGAAACTATAATTAAATTAACATATGCTTCAATCTCTTCATCCATCAGACTTCTGGAACCTCCACTTTTGTCCACAGCACAAAAAAGTGTGTCAGCAATGTACAAGTATTTACCAGGTGACAACAGCAATTATACATCATATTTTTGTAGTCTGATAAGCATTCTTTGAATTCTCATGGGACAGTCATCTAACGATTTAGTCATGATAGCTACCAATGGTTTGGGGTCAGTTTCCACTGTAATTACTTGACCATACACAAACTGATGAAATCACTTACATGCATATGTGATTGCTAGAAGTTTATTTTTCTGTCTGAGTGTACCTTGTTTCAGCACTTTTCAATGCTCTAGATGCATAGGTTACTGGTTGCCATTCATCTACATCAGGCATGTCCAACGTTGGCCCTCCAGATGTTGTGAAACTACACACCCCAGCATGCTTTGCCACAGTTTTGCTATTAGAGAATGCTAAAACTATTGCAAAGCATGCTGGGATGTGTAGTTTCAAAACATCTGGAAGGCCAACGTTGGACATGCCTGATCTACATGTTCTTGTAGCTACTGTACATTGAGCTTAGGCCAAATTGTGAAGCATCTCCTGAAATTCTGATTCTTTTTGTATGATCAAATAATCTTAGCCCTGGTTGCTCTGTTATGATCTGTTTCAAGTTTTGCCAAAGTTTTTCTCGTTCATGTGACCATATCTACTTGTTATCTTTGTCCAACAACCATCTAAGAGGGGCTTTTCATTCAGACAGTTTGGAAATAAACTTTCCTAAGTAAGTAATCATTGCAAGGAATCTTTTGACATCGTCTAGTTGTTAGGGCATCCCATGTTTATTATGGCTGATATTTTCCTTGGGTCAGGTCTAATAGCTTGGTCTGAGACCACGTCACTTGTAAAGGTAAGTGTATTCACGCCAAATTCACATTTGTCCGTGATTAGCTTTAGATTCACTTTTTTTGATAAATTCCATGACTTGTCTCAATCTAAAATCATGTTCTTACTTTGTAAATCCCCAGACAATAATGGCATCCTTCATAGTTTCAACACCTGGAATATGTTCAAAACTCATGTGTATCCTTTCGCGATATACTTCTGGAGCAGACAATATTCCATTCGTAGTCGAATAAATCTTTATTGTATTAAATGTATAAAGCATTGAACTGGCCTCATCTATTGTAGCTTCACTTGCCAGAATCCGGAAGATGCGTCCAATTTACTGAACCATTTTGCTCCCCCCATATTGTGACATGATTTTCTCTGGTTGGTAGTTTGAAATGTTCTCGTTTAATAGCTTTGTTTAGATCTCTTGGCTATAGACTTATTCTGAGTTTTAAATTTTTCTTTTCAACGAATACTAAAAAGCTCGCCCATTCAGTGGGCTCATCAACTTTCTGTATCGCCCCCAGGGCTTCCATTCAGTCATGCTCTCCAGGCAAACAACCTAGACCTTTAAACATGTCTCTGTATTCTGTAAACACCAATTTGCAGTAATCTATATTTACCAAGCCAAATTTCTCACAGGAACTTAATCCTAGAATCGGTTACACATCTTTATACACAATCAGTAGAGATGGTTAAACTGCCACTACACAATAGGATCTCACTAGATCGCTTATAAAATGCCCCTACACCACCCCGTGTGTAGGGGCCATTGCAATAGCGATGCGTGGCCTTGCGCATTGCTATCTCCCGGTAACTAATATCCAGCACGCTGGATATTAATTGGTCAGGGCCAGTGTTCTCACCGGCCTTGAGAAACTCTTAAGTACTTGGGGAACTGAAATCTAGTAAAATACATGTTATTGGTGAAGGTATATTTCATTCAGGGGCGTAACTTGAAATTTTGCGCCCCCAAGCCCCCAACATTAATTTAAAAAAAATTACCTACATGCAAATTGCCAGGGTTACTTTATCATTGCCAAGGTTTCCTTGCTCATTGCCAAGGGTTAAACGTGGTTACATGCTCACTGCCAGGTGTTACATACTTGTTGCCAGGGGTTACATGCTTGTTGCCAGGGGTTACATCCTTGTTAGTAGGGCTTACAAATCTGTAATTCTGATCCAAGCAACCAAGCACAATAACACATTGGCTTTTATTCAGATCTGATCACAGTACAAATTTTGGAAAATGGGCAAAACCATGTCCACTGCAGGTGGGGCAGGTGTAACATGTGTAGAGAGAATTAGATGTGTGTGAGTTATTTTGTTTCTGTGCAGGGTAAATACTGGCTGCATTATTTTTACACTGCAATTTAGATTTCAGTTTCAACACACCCCACCCAAATTTAACTTTCTCTGCATGTTACATCTGCCCCACCTGCAGTGCACATGGTTTTGCCCATTTTCTAAACAAATTTGTACTGCGATCAGATCTGAATAAGGGCCATTGTGTGTGACCATGGTGGGGATTATCAAGGTCTAAGTGTGTGGAGAAATCAAAAGTTAATAAGTCCAATGATTCTGCTACAAAGTGGTAACACAAAATGTGGGTGTGGTATGGGGCTCCGACAGTCGGGATCCCGACAGTCATTAGCCTGACATCGGGATCCCGACTGCCGTTGTGGACCCCCACGAGGGAAAATATCGGGTGGCCATCGGGCACCCGGCTGGCGGCGTTTTGACAGTCAGGATCCCAACGTCAGGTAAATGACTGTCGGGATCCCGACTGTTGAGAACGCGTCCGTCACCCCAAATTGTCTTTAACCCATGATTAGTTCTTGATGGTGAGAAACAGTGTGAGAAGTGCAGCATCCCACTGTCTCCTTAATGTAAGGTGCAGATACTGTACCTTGGCTTGTGCAGTGGGTCACTCAGGCAGGGGGGGCTGTGGGGTGGCATGTACATTTGGGCTTTGGGGTTCCAGTGCGGGGGACCCTTACGATGGGTGCCTTGAGAGTGGGGTGTCCTTGCAGGGATGTTCCCAGGAGTCACTCTCCATGTTGTCCACACTGGGGTCTCGAAGGCTGGAGTGGGCAGTGCAGACTACTCACCAACTCCTTTGTCCTTCTGCCAGAAGAGTCATGGCTCTCAGGATGCGGGAGCTCTACCTCACATTGCTGGCAGACCTGCTGCTTAACACTGCATGGCAGCCAGGTCTTTTAAGCAGACCCCATCAGTATTGGCTCCTGCGGCGCGATTGGTACACCACTGATTTCATTATGTAATTGTTGGAAAATACTGTATCTGTTACTCACTAAGATATATTATACGTACTTCGTTGTTTGAGGGGGATTGAACGATGGCACCGGGGAGTGACTACCGGAGGAGGGGGACCCATCGGTGGATCGCGGAGACCCATTGGACGCGGTCAGTGGAGTTGATTTTTAAGTGTGGCGAGTGCAGCGAGCCACCAAGCCCGAAGTGTGGTGAGCGCAGGGAGCCCCGTTAGGGGACACGGATACGGTCCCCTCGCGGGGCTCGCTGTGCTCACCACGCTTCAGGCTTAGTGGCTGGCTGTGCTAGTCACACTTTATAAAATCAACTCCACGCCGATGTGGATACTGGGGGTATGACGTGAAGAGTGGGGATATTAACTAGGGATGTGCACCGGCCACTTTTCGGGTTTTGGGTTCTGATTACCTTGAGGTTTTGGGTTCTAATGGGTTTTGGCAAAACACCTCCTAAGTGTTTTGTGTTTGGATTTTTTGGGTTTTGTGTTCTGATTTTTTGTTAAAAAAGCATAAAAACTGCTAAAATTGCAGAATTTTGGTTTTTATTTTTTGCTCCTACGCTATATTAACCTCAATAACATTAATTTCCACTCATTTCCAGTCTATTCTGAACAGCTCACACCTTACACTATTGTTTTTAGGGCGAAAGGTTGCACCGAGGTAGCTGGATAACTATGATAAGCCACACAAGTGTGCGGCACAAACTCTAGACTGATATGGCACACTTAGCATCCCCTCTAGGCTGATACTGCACACCTAGAATTACCCCTGGACTGATATGGCACAGGTAGCATCACCCCTGGACTGATACGGCACATTTAGCATCACCCTTGGACTGATATGGCACACTTAGCATCCCCCCTAGTCTGATACGGCACACCTAGCATCACCCCTGGACTGATATGGCACGCTTAGCATCACCCCTGGACTAATGCAGCACACTTGGCAGCACCCCATGAATTATACGGCAGACTTGGCTCACCCCAAGAATTATTTGGCACACTTAGCATCACCCCTGGACTGATACGGCACACTTAGCATCACCCCTTAACTAATACAGCACACTTGGCAGCACCCCATGAATTATACGGCAGATTTGGCTTACCCCAGGAATTATACGGCACAGATGGTGGCACCCCTGGACTGATACGGCACACATGGCGACAGGCATGGAATTATACGGCAGACAAATTCCTGCAGTAAAAATAAAAATTTGTATTCTTTTAATTATAAAAAAGAGCAGCACACCTTACTTAGCAACACCCCATGAATTATACAGCACTCTTGGCTCACCCCTGGACTACAGCGCATTTAACAGCCCTTGCAGTAAAAAAAAAAACACCTTATTTTTATTTTCATTTAAAAAAGGGCAGCTCCCCTGGTCTTATACAGGACACATGGGGCACCCCTGGAATTATACGGCACACATGCGGGCTCCCCTGGTCTGATACAGGACACATGGGGGCACCCATGGAATTATATGGCACACATGCGGGCACCCCTGGACTGATACAGGACACAAGGGGGCACCCATAGAATTATACGGCACACATGCGGGCACCCCTGGACTGATACAGCACACATGTGGGCACACCTGGACAAATACAGCACACATGTAGGCACCCCTGGATGGATACAGTACACATGCGGGCACCCCTGGACTGATACAGCACACATGTGGGCACCCCTGGACAAATACAGCACACATGTGGGCACCCCTGGATGGTTACAGTACACATGCGGGCACCCCTGGACTGATACAGCACAAATGTGGGCACCCCTGGACAAATACAGCACACATGTGGGCACCCCTGGATGGATACAGTACAAATGTGGGCACCCTGGACTGATGCAGCACACATGCGGGCACCCTGGACTGATGCAGCACACATGCGGGCACCCTGGACTTATACTGTGCACTGGCAGCAGTCATTTAAAAAAAATGTTTTTTTTTTTGCTTAATTAAAATAATGTAGCCCCCTCTGTAGCACTAGCAGCAGCCCCCTATGCATAAATCATCCCCCCAACATTTCATCCCCCCAGCATGTTTCCCCAGCAGCTCGGCTCAGCAGACACCACGGACACATCAGTGCTGTCTGAAATCACCAGCCTGTTTGAAAATGGCGCCGACTGCCGGGAACTATATATCCCCAGGTCTCGCGAGAACCCGACAGCGGGAAGATGACGTCCGGCCTCATTTTGAACTCAAAAAAATGGCGGCGACCATCGAACTACCTGGATCCGGCCTCGGATCAGGCAAGATCGTGGGGGTTCGGATCTCTAGGATCCGAACCCGCTCATCTCTAATATTAACCATTGTTTAGTTTCAGGGCTACAGAAGCAGTTACGTCGTTTACGTAGGCAGCATAGTGCTGTATTGGTATTCTCAATACAGCACTACGTAAACTGCGTAACTGCCGCCGTGAAACTAAACAAGTACCAAAGGTTTATAGCAAAATCTAAGCCTTTTTCTGTAAGTACCTCAATCCTGAGAGTTTACAGTTTCCTGTACAATAAATGAACCATTATTGTTTGGCAAGTACTGTTAATGGATAATTCCGGAATTGAGATCACCTTCCTACTTATTGATCTTGGCGTTGAAGCGGTAATCTGAGCTTGACTGAGATGGGAGTGCTAGTTTTAAGTTTTTAGGAAGGAAAGGCTGGAATTAACCTGTGGGAGGGGAATTTAGGTTAAAGAACTATGGGGAGGATTAGAGTAAGTATTACTCACAGCAGGAATAGCTGTCAACTGATTGGTGGGCCTCCAGATCCCCAATTAAAATAAGCCAATGCTGGATCACCATGAAGGGTTTGTTGACCTTTCATCAGTGTTGGTTGTGTTGATTGTGACCATGTCGACATTCTCATGTTGACATGATAAATATCAAAAAAATTAAACCCAACACGCAATAAACTTATCTGCTTTCTAATTGTCTTTTCATCTTTTGCTTTTATTGGAATCCGTTGTTTTCTATGTTACTTTCTATACTTTGTTGAATATTATACCAACGTTTTAAGATATCACAGTTAAGATGCCACCAAAATCTGCACCAAAGTAAGTTGGTTTCCTATTCTACAGTTTCTTTTTACTCATATGTTATATTTCAGCCAGTAATATACCTGAAGCTATGTATCATTAGCCACATAATACTGTAGGCTTAGTCCTGGCACCCAGTCAGTAGGTGTTACCCATGCCATTAGAGCAATGCCTGGTGGAGAATTCACATGGATAGCACTAATGAAGCATGCAGCATGTTTAATCACAAGTCATGGCTTAATGTGTTACTATTGTGGCCAATCTGTATATGGTAATTAAATGTTTAATTAGTTTTCCTAGCCACTTGCTTGTGAGCTGATGCGCCCGGCAAACCTTCTACTGATTATCATAATCAGAGCACATGGGAAAGTCAGTTAAGAAGAAAGCGGAGAGTCTCAATTGCTCCAGGGAAGCCTTTAGAATAGGCACAAAGGCAGAAAGGACATCCCTGAGGGCTTATTTGCCTGATGGCAGCAATGCAGCCAGTAAGAAGAGATCACTTATTGTGCAAATGATTTATTTCTGCCATTTAAGGTCTGGAAAGAAATATCTTTATAAAGGTGGATTTTATTTGGACATAACAATGTTGGATGGTCACATTTGGTGTAAATTATGCAGAAGAGATAAATAGAAAGTGCGAGAGCCAATGCTTCTTAAGCATTACATTTGCATCTCATTTACATCCAAGTATATAAAAATGAGAAATAAAGAGAACTAGTACTGTCTCTTTACGCCATTTCCCTGGGATTGGTGCTATATAGAGTCTTTTGGGGTTGTAGCGCCATTGCTTCTGTTCTTCGCAGGACAACATTTTGATGGGATGGAAATACATGACAAAATAAAATCTTGTCCTGTAAAAGCATAGGGACTTGTTCTACCATATGTAATAGAGATCTTCCGAAAGCCACAATAAGATGTCCTTAAAATGTGGAGATCAAAGGCCTGAAAAAATGCAATTACTTATGAATGATTTAAATTAAATTAAAACAAAAAATGAATCCAAAACCTGAATATGATCTGAGACAGTAATAGATTTATTTTGGAAAGTTGTCTTTCAATCCACATAATGGGAAACAGTTGCTAGAACTAAGTTTGCAGACTACTGCATCCTTATTTTTAAGGAATAATGACAGGAAATCTCAAGAATCCCATTTGCTTGCAACCTTTGAATGAGTAGCTTACTTCCTCTTCTGACGCACAATTGTTTTTCTGTGTTATCCAAAACAAGGCCATGTGATTTTCCAGCATCCTTACGTATTACATTTATTTTTTTTCAAACCCTGCTACTGTTTGTTACACAAGGTTAGACAGGGCACAACACTTAAATTCCTCCAATACAGATGAGGAGCAGCGTCAGTCTTTAATTATATAAAATATAGCATTGATAATAATAATTTAATTTATATAGCGCTTTTTCTCTAATAGGACTCAAGGTGATATCTCTTAGATATGTACCCTAGTCGGAGGAATGGACAGACAAAAAGTCCCCTTCACAATAAATCCCATCTGTTTATTTTTTTTCTCACTCTAAAGGTCGGCCATACACTATGCGATTTGGGCACAATTTCACCACATTTGGATGAAATTGTGAAATCGGGCCAAATTGGACATATAGACATCCCGTCAGACCCGATGCGTGGTCCCGTGCACATCGGATCGGAGTCGGGAGGTCGGACCTGCTGCACATAAGATTTGCTAAATCTTATGTGCAGCCCGGAGTCGTGCGGGGGATGCCGGCTACCAGAGAGCCGGGCGGAGGGAGCAGCGCAGGGAGCCAGGCAGGGGAGGAAGCCACTGCCATCAGCCTCGCGGTGGGAGCAGAGGACTTAAAAAAAAAAATCAGAATACACATAACGGTTTTGAGTGTGGCAAAAAGGGGGCATGGCCTGATTTCAGGGGTGTGGCTTAACAGGGGCACAACCCTCCCTCCCAACACTACCTCAACCCATCCCCATTCCTCCCCACCCCACCCGCACACCACAACCCACAGTACACACAATACACCATGCTGTGGGAGCATACAGTAAAAAAAAAAAAAAAAAACAGGGCCAGGCAGGAGGGGGGAGGGTGGAGGTGTGTGTGTGTGTGTGTGTGTGTGTGGGGGTGACGGGGACAGATTACCTGTGTGCACGCTAGCCGATGCCGCAGCTGCAGCACAGGAGGGAGGACGGAGAAGGAGGACACAGAGGGAGCCGCCCAAGGTCAGGTGGCATGCTCCGCAAAGGACCATGGGACTTGGAGGAGCTGGGTGCAGTTGGGCATGCGCGCAGCCCTCCCGAGTCCCGTACACATGTTTTAAAATCCGGGCAGCGGCAGTGACTAACTATTTAAAGCCACAGACGCCGGGCAGTCTAATGGGTGGTCCGCATAGCGTCTATTCTACTAGATTGGGGGTCTCCCAACTGTCACCCCCCGCAGCGGGACAATGCCTGCCGCGGGTGGGACAGCGGGACAGGACCCGAAAATCGGGACTGTCCCTCCAAAATCGTGACAGTTGGGAGGTATGCGGTAGCATCGCGGCGGTTGGCAGACGAAGGGCAGCAATGTATATTAATACATCCCGCCCTGAGACACTTAACTAAGGGAGGATAATTACAGTCACAGTGGGAGAGCCAGATTTGAGCAGTAAAGTATTATATTGTACTGATTGTACTCAAGGAAGAAAGAGAATTTGGCTCAATTTCGAACACAAGTTACCTCAGAAAAGTCTGCTTATTGCACTGAGATAGTGACATTATTTCTTCACAACAATAACAGTACTGAGGGAAAGCACTAAGTAGTTTTTTTTTTTCAGAACAGTTTTTATTGAAGTTTGTCAATATAACAAATATGAAAAATATGAAAAATATAACATATGATGACTATATCATGTACATTGCAGTGATGTTATTACATTTTAGTACATTGGTGAATAAAGCATAATACATCTTCCATTCATGTTTGGGATTCTGTTATTTCACATTGGTCTGTGTATATGTGACTTTAGACCTCTACAGAGGGCGCTATCAGTGCAATAACAGTTATCTCCCAAATTTATCTCTTCCCTACCCCTGCTGTCAGGCGTAGTAAACATTTTAATACATGTACATGTATCTTCAACTCTAATTCGGATTCACCAGTAATCCTAATTAATATCATACTATAGTGCTAAATTCTATCAACCTTTCTAAACCCTCCCCCCTGAATTGTATCGCCCCTCCCCCCTTCCCTACCCTCCCGCGATCAGGACTCTTAGCATCTTAACCTTCAGTCAATGTTCTGAGCAAATACCAGGTCGTACCTTCAAATATTTTCATAACCTGTTTCCGCGCCTCATCCTCCAGGGATTCTATGTAAACACCCCATTTGACATGGAAGTTTTTAACTCCTTCCTCTACCATAGGCAGAGTGGCTCTTCTGTCAAAATACAATAGCTGTGTCAATGCTGCCTTTACATCCTGTAGGAAAGGGGGGGGCGAAGTGGTCCAATTGCGCAGGATAACTTTTTTAGCCACCGTAACAATTATAGTTAGAAACGGGGCTAGCTCAGTTTTCCGGCCGTGTATATTCCAATTTGAAAAATTGGCACAGAGCATTGCTAGGGGGTCTTTAATAAGACAGAGACCACATATACTGTTGATATACCCCATTACTTTGTCCCACAATTTTCTAATTTTCCCACAATCCCACATGTGGTGAAAAAATGTAGCATTGGAAGCTTTGCATTTAAGGCACATCCCTACTTCTCCTGGAACAAAATATTTTCTTTGAGCTTGTGATATGTATGCCCTGTGCAATGTTTTGATGTGCACCTCTTGCAACATAGCCGACCGGAGCACCTTTAGCGTTTTCTCAATATGCCTATGCAACACTTCTACCGAAGTCACCTCCGGGATGTCTGTCTGCCATTTAGGTATCATGGCCGTCCAGACCGTCTCCGGTGATGCTGGCAAGATGTCCCCATATAGGTATTTTAATCGATAGGGCCCAGTGGAGCTTAGGGCAAACACCTGTTGGAATACATCTATTTTGTCCTGGGGTAACATAGGGCCCTCCTTTGATTGTATAAAGGGCCTGACCTGGAGGTACATGTAAAAATCTCTATTCGTTAGCGAATATTTTATTGTCATATCCTGAAACGAAAGGAGTTGGCCCCCAGGGTTGAATACATCCTTGACCGCTATTATGCCCTGTCTCTTCCATCTTTCATCATTTACACCTGACATCCCAGGAACGAAACCAGGGTTACCCCAGAAAGTATCATATTTGGTATTTTGATGACTTCGGTTCAAGATTTTGTTGATGGATACCCACGCGGAGTATGTATCCATGAATAATACATTGCCCTGGATCTGCTGTGGCAATTTGGCCCGTGTAACGTGGAGCAGACCCGCCAATGAAAACGGCAGTACGATATTTTCCTCTAAGGCTTTGTGTGTATAAGAGCTAGAGCCCTGGAGCCAGTCCAGGATGTATCTCATGAAGACTGCCTGGCTAAAGGCTAAAACATTTGGTATTCCCAACCCCCCCATCAGCCCTCCTAAGGTGTGTTTTGTGTCTGGATATGCGTGGTTTCTTTCCCTGCCATAGGAAGGAGAAGAAGGCCTTGTTGATTTTTTGTAAGTCCAGTTTAGGGATCTGTATCGGGAGCATTTGAAGGCAGTATGACAATTTTGGGAATGCTATAGCTTGTAGTACTGTGGCTCTTCCTAATAGCGAGAGCGGTAGAGTTTTCCACGCCTCTAACAGTCTTGTTAATTCTGCAATGATAGGGGAGTGGTTACATTTATATAAGTCTTTAATATTGCCCGGTATATTTATACCCAGATATTTAATCGATATAGTAGTAAACCTGAAAGGTGACGTGACCTGTGGGGGGATTTCGGCTATTCGTGGTCCCAGGACTTGCATGATTTCAGATTTGTGGAAATTTATCTTATATCCCGCAAAAGATCCAAATCCCTCTATAATGTTTCTAATGGCTGGCAGCGACTCTGCTAAGTTGGACACAAATAGAAGCTTGTCGTCTGCAAAAAGGCTGACCTTCAGTTCCACAGTTCCCAATGTAATACCCCTGTATTGCCGGCTGTCCCGCAACGCTATCGCCAGCGGCTCCAGGGCCAGGGCAAACAGCAGTGGGGACAACAGGCACCCCTGTCTGGTCCCTTTTTGTATTAGGAATGGGGAGTATATATATCCATTGCACGCCACTTGTGTATAAGGTTTAGAATATATGACCTTTATAACATCTACAAAAGCTGGGGGAAACCCAAATCTTGCCATTGTCTCATAGAGATGGTCCCAGGTGACCAGGTCAAACGCCTTTTCAGCATCCATGGAAACACGACCCGGTCACCTGAGCCTCCCTCTTTTCCCAGTCTCTGTATCACCGCCAGCAATTTGCGTACATTTACCACTGAGTGGCGACCATGTATAAATCCAGTTTGGTCCTCAGAAATAACTGTTGGCAAAATGTATTTAATTCTTTCAGAAACCATTTTTGTGAACAATTTGTAATCCGTATTTAGAAGTGATATGGGTCTGTACGACCCCGGGTCTTCCGGGTCTCTGCCCGGCTTCGGAAGTACCTTTACTACTGTGGAATTGAAATATAGCGGAAGCTCCTGGCCCTTAAGTATGGCATTAAAGACCGTGACCAGTGTCTCACCCACTTGACTCTAGTATTTTATAGAATTCCCCCAAGTATCCATCTGGTCCCGGTGCCTTAAGGGGTTTGAGCTTGGATATCGCCTGCATCACCTCGTCTAGCGTTATTGGTGCCAAGAGGTGTTCCGCTGCTGTATCCGAAATCCGGGGCAGAGAGACAGAAGCCCAGAATCTATCCCTCTCCTCCCCATTTATTTCTCCCTGGGAATATAGTTTTGAATAGAATTCCTTTAGAATTTCTATCATGTCAGGTCCCCTGTTTACCCTCTCATCCCGTGGGGTCTTAAGGGCTTTTATAAACGTGGAAGCTCTAGTACCTCTCATCAAGTTAGATAATAATCTACCGTTTTTATTCCCGTGCCTATAAAACTGGAAATTAGTGTTATTTATACAGGCCGCTGTCTGGGATTCCAATAGGGCGTCGAACTGATTTTTAGCCTGCATATATTCCTTTTTATTATGCGGCGTGGGGGAAGCACTATATACAGCATAAGTGGATGTTAACAACTCCTGCACTTCAATTATATCTGCTGATCTCTCTTTACAGTATTTTCTCATAAATGAAATGATCTCCCCTCTGATTACTGCTTTGGCTGCCTGCCACTGCATTAGTGGGTCTGTCTCATGTTCTTTATTAGTATGCATATACTCCATCCACTTGGCCTTCAGGGCGTCCCTGAATGTCTTTGAAGACGCTAGATAGGAGGGGAACCGCCATTGGCGGTGGGTCCCAACATCCAGGGTCGTCTCCACCATTGCCCATATCATGGAGTGATCTGACAAGCAGATCGGCTCCATGCCTGATTCCAGTAGGCGCCCACTGTGGCCCATGGACAGGAGTATGTAATCTATCCTAGACAGTGTCCCATGAGCGGCCGAAAGGCAAGAGTAGTCCCTGTCAGTGGGGTGCAGCAGTCTCCAACTGTCCACCAAATGAAGCTGGGCCAAAAGCTCCCCTATGCCTAGTGTAGGTCAGGTGGGTTGTTTCCTGGGTCTAGAGGATTTATCTAAGGATGGTTCTGCTACAATGTTGAAATCTCCCCCCATAATAAGGCATGAGTCTGCATGAGGATATAGCTTTGTTAATAGTCTAGCAAAAAAATTCTTAGAATATATGTTAGGCGCATATAAGTTGCACAAAATGACCTGTTCCCCCTGTATTGACATCTCTACTATCACAAATTGCCCTTCAGGGTCTTTTATAGTCTTGGTGGTTATTGCTCCCAGTGTTTTCCTTGTTAGAATTGCCACCCCTCTAGCCTTTGAGGTAAACGATGCATAAGCTTCTACCTTAAATCCCATAACGCCCAGTTTCTCATGCTCACCATCAGTGAGATGAGTTTCCTGAAGTAGGGCTATGTCTGCCTTTTGTTTTCTGAGGTACAGGAAGAGTTTTTTCCTTTGCACCGGTGAATTGATCCCTCCAACGTTCCACGAGCACACCTTTACATTAGACATCGCACTTTTACAGTAGGATTTTCCCTATCTATTGATGCCTCGAGTCCTGATCCCCACCCTCCCCCCCAAATCCCTTCCTGAACCAATTTATGCATAGAAAACTAATCAACATTTCCCTCCCCCCTCCCCTCTCCCCCCAACAAGTAAAAATTCCCTCGAGAGTAGCAATTCTCTCATAATCTTCAAAATATATTTCTCTACTTTAGCAGTGAAAAGAGAGAGCTAAGTATACTAAGTCCCTCCCCCACCAACACAACTCTATCGGCAATTGCCTAACTTCCTTTAACTTCTACGCACCTGGACCAACGTGCCTAAGCCAGTCTCCCGGGCTGCGTAGTCGGGCCGGCACCCCTTATATTAAGAAAAAATCTACTTTTGGCATAACCAACCGCGTTCCCCACATCAACATAAAAATATCATACAATAAGTTTGTATTACTACCACTAAGCTGAAACTTATTCAAAAGGCAGAAAAAAAAATTGTGTTCAGTTAAGAATCACATCAATAATGGGAGCTAACTCCCCATATGTAAGCTTTAGTGCTATGTAGCCATGAGACTATTAGCCTCAACTGTCTCACATATCATACTTGTAGCGTCAGTGCTGGGCATTGTCAGTATTTTCCATTCGGAGGTATGCTCTTGCATCAGCCGCCGTGGAAAAGTCCTTATATGTGTCCCCCTCAAAGACCCTAAGACGGGCCGGGTACAGTAGTGCAAATTTTCTTTTATCAGTGATTAGGCGGGAGCAGATGCTGGTAAACTCCTTCCTTGCCCTAGTCACTTCGGCGGAATAGTCCTGAATAAGGTGTAGCTTGTGACCCTCCCATTGGAGCGACTTCTGCCTGCGCAATGCTGTCCATAATGTTTCCTTGTGAAGATAATTCAGGCACTTAAATATGGTGACTCTCGGTCTGGTGTTAATCCCCTCCTTCTCGGGTTCCAACCTGTGGGACCTTTCTATGACCAAATCTGTACAGTCACTTTCTACACCCAGCAAGGCGGGAAGGGTATTGCGGATGAAATGGTGCAGAGCCGGCCCCTTCAATGTTTCTGGGAGCCCCACCAGTCTTAGGTTTGACCTTCTTGACCGATTTTCAAGGTCGTCGACCTTATTAGTTAATGTATAAACGGATTTCTGGAGGTCAGCGTTGTGAGCCTTAAGCTCCTGTATATCATGGAAAGCTGCTCCTATTTGTGACTCGTTTTGAGACACCCTCTGTGTTAATTGTGACATGTGTCCTTTTAGGTCTGCAAAGCTCCTGTTGAAAGCCTCAGCCTGTTCTCTAAACATGGGAGCTATTGTTGCTTTTATATCCCTCACCATGTTGCTATATGCCACATTGTCCATGTCCTACTCCCCTCCTCCCAGGTCTCTTATCAGGCACTCAGGTGTGCCTTGCAATAAAGTTGTGGGTGACCCTGAGTACCTGCTGCTGTGTGTAGTTGCTGGTGCGGGATCTGCCTTTCAGCTGTGTGCTGTGCGTCTGTGTGGGTCCCGTCAGAGGCAGGGGAAGGAGGTGCGGCCGCCATCTTGGGCTGGGGTTTGGCTGTGGAGCGGCGGTTCTGGCGCTTCGTCATGTGAGAGAGATATCTCTCCATGCACTGCGCCCGACTCCCTCTATGTTCCGGTGCCCGCTGAGGTACTTGGGGACCGCGATTCAGCTAGGTAGGGGTGCCGCCCGCCTCGCCGCCCACGGAGCTCCCTCCTCACACGTCCGTTGTGGCTGGAGCCGGAACCGGAATTCTTCCCTAAGTAGTTCTTTCTAGCTACTATCATACTGAACACTATTCTGAGCTACATTCAAGAGATTTAGTGGATCAAACTTCCAATTTAAGTATTCTAATAGACAGCTTAATTTATTGATTATATTGAGCTACACTCTGTAACCATACGGAGGGTTATGTCACATGTTTCCTGTCAGTCAGAGCTGCAACTCAGTGATCGTCAGAGAGAGAGAGAGAGAGAGAGAGACATTTGAGCTGCAATAAGATGATAGGTTTAAATCCACAACTCTATTCACTAAGCTCCAAGTTGATTAAACTGAAAAGTGTTATTTCTACATAGAAAGTGCCAGCCTATTTATCTATTAACAAGTTAAAGTTTATTAGCTAAGTAAAACAGTACAGTCCTTGGAATCTAAGCAGACTTATAAACACATACCTCCCAAGTGTCACGATTTCAGCGGGACAGTCCCGATTTTCGGGTCCTGTCCCGCTGTCCCACCCGCGGCCGGCATTGTCCCGCTGCGGGGGATGGCAGTTGGGAGCCCCCCCAAGCTGATTGAATAGACGCTGTGCCGCGCGAGTGTCCCTATTCCAGCAGCCAAGAAGTTGGGAGGTATGTAAACACATCCCAAGAGAGAGTGACAGCTTCAATGACAGTACAAGCCCACATGTAGGATACAATATTGCAAAGAGGAGAATATTGCCTTTGGTATTAGAGACCCTGTGGTGGATTACAAATACTTCATAGAAGTTATACTCCTTTGTTCGTCGGGAGGCTTGCCATTTTTCACTTACCTTTCACCTGACCTAGGGAGCGCGTGCACGCGCCGGGAGCGTGCGTGCATGCTGGTCACATGCACGCACGCGCTCCCCTGAGCACTGGATCCCGCCCCCTAGCTTTAGTTTTTTCTACAGGATGGAGGACTCAGTGTCTGTCTCTGCAACAGACACACTTTACCAGTCCCCATCCGTCAGCAAGTTGTCCAAAATGCTTAAAAAGAGGAGACAACAGGTATCTGAGGACAGTTCCTCCTCAGAAGAAATTATTATTAAGAGAAAAAAGTGCACAGCCCCTGTCTGCTCTGAGGAGAGCAGGGACAGCTCTCAGTCTGAGAGGGAGCCACCTGGTGGTCAGCAACAGTCTCCCTTAGTGTTTCCTCAGAAAAAGGTGAGGAAAGACAGCATGAAAAAGAAACATTCAGACAATGTTTCTCACAGAGACGCCCGTACGGGTATTGCCTGTAGTCGGAATACCCAAATGGTGCGTGACATACCACCATCTTCTGCCCACGGTCGGCACAAACACACTGCCTCTGAACGGCAGCATTCGCTAACCCAGTCCCATAAGGGTTCTAGCAAGCAGGATGTACTGCCTAAACCTCACGATTATAGTGAGACAGAAACCCCTCAGGTTACTCTAACTCAATTCTATAATCCTGTAATTCTTTTCTGCCCTTTCAGGCGCACCAAAAGGCCAGAAGAAGCCACAGGCACAACCAGCTAAGGAAAACAAGTAGATATGTCTGGCTCATTCGCCCACTGATTCAAGTTGACCACTTGGTCCTTCTTATTGGACTTTTTACTCTATAGACAGTATATCTGGTTCTAGTTCGTCCTTACCCGTTCTTGTTCACTTATGTGATTATTTTCAGTAAATCTTTGTTGCACCTATCTTCTCCTTGTCTAAAAACTAAAGCTAGGTGTAGGATCCAGTGCTCAGGGGAGCGCACGCATGCACGTGCCGACGCCTGGACCCGCTCCCTAGGTCAGGAGAAAGGTAAGTGAAAATTTTTTTTACTTTACCTTTCCTGCGCAGTCGGGAGGCTTGCCAGCCTAACCCACCAGCTGTTGCTAGGTGGCAATCCTATTCCCTAGAACAAAGAAAGTTTGCAGGTCATAAATTCCCGCAAACGACTGTATTATTCCCGTACTCACCTTACAGGACTCAGGTGGCCACAGTAGTGACTTAGGAAATCCAGCAACAAATATGTGGAACGCTACAAAATAATCCAAGCGCTTATATTTTTTTAGAACTAGTGTACACTTGCAAATACTTATATTATTGCGCAATAATAATTCAAGGTTAATTAATATCTATTTATTTATTGGTGTTGGAAACTTTTCTATTTCCATTGTGTCTGAAATGAAATGTGTTATATGTTTTAGCATACTACCTTAGGAATGTATAATATTTTTATTACAAGGAGGCATCTCTGAAGTATACTAAGCCGGAATACTCTGCAAACGTTCCAGTCAAATAAAACATTGGTGGAGGTTGATGCCCTTGTCTCAGCTATGTCTGATGTGTGTATTTATTTAGGGCAATGATATTATTGTTCTGTAAATGAGTTGTAACTTTAGGGGTTACTTAATCTGTCTGAGAGTGATTCCCCAAGTTCGCCCTAATATCATCATCTAAATATTCCGATAGTTGTACCCTATAACACCAAATCTTGGGGTGGAGGCACTTGATAGCACCTACACATACTCAGTGCAGAAGACAGCGTTACACAAAACCCAAAATGCGACAAAGTGGCCGGTGCACATCCCTAGTATGAACCAGAAAAAGTAGCAATTTCGTTCATTATACAGCACTCTCGGCTTTACACTGAATGTGAGTGCCTCATTACAGAGGTGCCACTTCGTAAATGTAGTACAAAGTTACTGTGATTGCCTGGTAAGATCATCTAGCAAGAGCAGACATTGAAAGCTCCGCCTGGCACATAGATAGTGGGCTTCAACGCTCACGGAATGCGTGCAACTGCTTCCCCCAAGGTTATCCATCAGCCCTTATTGCCATGTCAACCTTTTGATTGTGTCGACTATTTGTCTGTGTTGACCTTTTCCCATTTAGCCTTTTGCCGTCTACCATTCAGGGTCGACCTAAACACTGTCCATCATTTTCGGTCCACACTCAGTAATAAATCAGGGCAGCATCAAAGACATTTTAAGAAAATGACCTCTCCGTAGAAAGACCAGTTGGTTACACATTACTGCATAGCATAGCATAATATAACCTTCATAACAAGAACTGCACAGGACCAACTCGTAGGTGTAAAACAACATCAGTATAATATGCATACTAGTTATTTCTTTGGCATAGCTAATGCATATCACCAGAGGCGTCACTAGGGTTGATGTCACCTGGTGTAGTCTCATGGTGTCAAACCCCCCACCTTTCCTTCCTATGGACCTTTTCCACTATCACATGACATGGAATCCTCAGTAATGTTTACTGTATGTACTAGCAGGGCCGGTGCAAGGCACCGGAGCGCCCCAGGCGAGTCGGGGTGGGGGCCCCCCCGGTGCCAGGGGGGGTGGTACCTGTGAAAAAACGTGCGTCCCCGGCGTCCCTGCTGAGCGCTGGTGCGTGCAGGGGTGTCCGTGCCGCCGGGGGAACCTGCGACGCTGTTATTGGGTGTAAGCTGGCCGCGGCATATGGGGAACAAATAGCGCTTCCCGCGCTAGTTATTTTCTATTCACTGTAGGGACCCCGCCGGCCGCGGCCAGCTTACACACAATAACAGCGCCGCAGGTTCCCCCGGCGGCACAGACACCCCTGCACGCACCAGCGCTCAGCAGGGACGCACGTTTTTTCACAGGTACCGTTCGCTAAATGCTGGAGGTGAGGGCGAACTGCCGCCCTCCAGGTGCCGGCGCCCTAGGCAAATGCCTAGAGCTGCCTAGTGGTGGCGCCGGCCCTGTGTACTAGTTTTGTAAATTATAGTTCTTACTATATATCAATGATAATAGTGATATAAACCGGCTAAAAAAAGTATACCTTTTAAACTACAGTATCATATGCACAGTCTAAGGAGGGGGGAGGGTTAAAACACTGAGAGTGAAAAACGGCCGTTTTCCCTTCCCCCTGCCGTTTCACCTTATCGGGATATCCTATTGGATCGCCGATAAAAAGACCAGCTTCGACTGAAAACACACAGGTTCAATGAAACCTGTGTGTTTTCACAAAGTCGTAGCCCAGGGCTTGAAGTGGTCATGGAGAGGTGGTGGAACTCTCATTCCCTGCCAACTACCCCCCATCCCCCCCCCTCAGCAGGCGGAGACAGGGTTGGTACTAGTGTGTTTGGTGCACCCTCCAAATTCTAAATTTGTTCCCCATATGCCAAATGCCACAAACCAAAAATGTCCATGGCCACACAATAGTACCCCCAGTTCAATTTATGTCATAGCATAGAACAATCCTATTCACATTACACAATACACATAGTGACCCTTATTCACTTTAACCTCACATGGTGACCCATATTCACGCTACACTACATGTTGTGACCCATATTCACATTACATCTCATGTAGTGACCCATATTCTACCTTTTAAAATACAGTATCATATGCACAGTCTAAGGGCGGGGGGTTTAAAACATTGAGAGTGAAAAATGGCCGTTTTTCCTCCCCGCTGATGTTTCGCCTTTTTTTATCGGGATATCCTATGGGATCGCCGATAAAAAGACCAGCTTCGACTGAAAACACACAGGTTCAGTGAAACCTGTCTGTTTTCACAAACATGGTGAGTTGTTCACCTTCCAAGAATGTCACCTCTGTCGCGTTCCGAGCACTCACTGAAGCAGCCATCACTATCAGTTATTCCCCTCAGAATGAATCTTACAGGGACTGGGAACACTTACGCAAGTTCTGACTGACTATGCTATTTCCGTAGCTTAAGCTTATTCTGAAATCATAGCTATGGTAACTAACAAACGTCCATCCATATTCCATCCATATTAACTACTGAGATCGCATCGCATCGCATGCACCGCACGGCACTAAAACAGAGCATGAAGTGTGGCGAGTGTAGGGAGCCCCGCGAGGGGACGCGGAAAACATGTAAAGTAATCCGCGTCCCCTCGCAGGGTTCGTTACGCTCGCCAGGCTTTAAGCTCGATGGCTCACTACGCTCGCCACACTATATACAATTGACTTCACGCCGACGTAGATAGTGAGGGTATGAAAAGGTCAGGAGGACGTGTTCCGCCGCCGCTCACCACTCTTCGGGGTGCTGTGGATAATGGGGGGGGGTGCCTAAAAATCACATTGCATGTCATTGCAGTGTAGTAAAGTTAATGGCATTGCACCCTATAAAATCGAATTCAATCGCATTGCGATTTTGCGTCAGGTGCAATAGCATGCGATGCGATAAGCCCGGGACGAGAGAGCAGTGAATAAATTACTTAGGAAGATCGCATCGCACGCATCGTATGGCACTAAAACGGGACATTTGATGCGATTTCCTTACGCTGAATAGCCCACTAAGCAAATTGCTTAGTGGGCGCCCTGGTACTACATAAGTACCCAGGTAAGTAATATTCTAAAATTGCGTCCTCTGCTTCCTCCACACAGAGCGCCACAGAATGATGATGTGTGATATCTTTAGACACACATCCACCCGTGACACTGTGCGGGATGGAACAGAGACTCAAAATCAGGCGCACATTAACCAATACAATTTCCTTAAATAATTATAAAGTGTTACACTTGCAGCTCTTAACTGGGGAGTATCTGCAAAACCCCAAAAGTAGATAAAAATTTTCAAAGAATATCACAAGAATATATAAAGAGCGCAATTGTGACACTGGAATTACTGGTAAAAAATATGTTTTTTATTTTTTGTTAATATAATATCTTGATCTTTATAATTAGCACACACCTAATCAATAGGCAGACAAGCTAGTATGCCATCACATTTAATACATTATACATATAATAATAGCAAGAAAAATATATATAAATAAAATACAGTTTAAATGAAGGACATGGACATCCAATAAATTGTTAGGCTGGCCAGCTCAACTTTAACCCCTTCCCGACATTTGACGTACATTTACGTCATGGTCGGGAAGCACTTCCCGACACATGGCGTAAATGTACGTCATGGATTTAAACTGTCACCGCGTCTATAGACGCGGTGACAGTTTCAACATGTCTGCTGTCCCTGACAGCAGACATGTCCGTGCATGCCCAGGGGGGGCTGCGATGCCGCCCCCCCGTCGGCGATCGCTGTGATTGGCTGTTCAGTGTGAACAGCCAATTACAGCGTTTTCCTGTGTCACCGGCGAATAACGTTCGCCGGTGACACGGGATCAGAGGTGATTGGTGCTGTAAAGTACAGCACCAATCACCGCGGGGTGTAAGGGTGACACTGGTGTCACCCCACCTCACCCCGCCCGCCCCCAAAGGCCGTGATTGGTCCGTCGGACCGACGGACCAATCACAGCCAAGGAGGGGGATTTAAACTAACGGTGACTGCACTGCAGACGCCATTCCGGTCTGGAATAGCGTGCAGTGCGGTCACCGTACCCCCCTGCCGCCATACTGACCAGAACCTTGCTCCATACTTGCTCCATACTTACCTGATCGCTGCTTCATCACTGCTTCCTGGATCCTGTTGCTACTTGTGCCTTCCTGTGAAATTGTGCTGCTGCAGTGTACTAGCTAGATAGAGAGATAGATAGAGAGATAGAGAGAGATAGAGAGATAGAGAGAGATAGAGAGAGATAGAGAGAGAGAGAGTGTCAGAGAGTGCTATATTTTGTGCTGCTGCAGTGTGATATAGTTATAGATAGAGAGAGAGAGATAGAGAGAGAGAGATAGATAGAGAGGCCTAGTGACAGAGTGCTATATTTTGTGCTGCTGCAGTGTGATAGTTATAGAGAGATAGAGAGAGATAGAGAGAGAGAGATAGTGTCAGAGAGTGCTATATTTTGTGCTGCTGCAGTGTGATATAGTTATAGATAGAGAGAGAGAGATAGAGAGAGAGAGATAGATAGAGAGGCCTAGTGACAGAGTGCTATATTTTGTGCTGCTGCAGTGTGATAGTTATAGAGAGATAGAGAGAGATAGAGAGAGAGAGATAGTGACAGATTGTGCTATATATTTTTTATATAACTGACTGCTGCCCCCTCCTTTTGTGCTGATCAGTATAAATTAACTGATCAGCAACTTTTTGGGGGCGCAGGTTTTTTTTTATATATAGATATACCTGTCAGTGCTGCTGCTGCAGTGTCATAGAGTGATAGATAGTGAGAGATAGAGAGATAGAGAGAGATAGTGACAGAGAGTGATAGAGAGTGCTAAATTTTGTGTCTGCTGCCCCCGCCTTTTGTGCTGATCACTATATCTGAGGTGATCAGCAACTTTTTTGGGGGTACAGAGTTTTTTTTTTTTTATATATACCTGTCAGTTGCACCAAAGGTTGTGCACCTGCTGCACCTCACTGGTAATCAGTGTCGCATCACTGATCACCTTTTTTTTTTGTGTGTGTGCTGTGGGGTCTTTTTTTAATTTTTTTTTTACACACACTGTGATTTTGTGGGTGTCCTGTGGCCGCTGTGCGCTGATCAGTGACGTACATCACTGATCATCTTTTTCGGCACAGGGTTGATCTTTTTTTTTTTTTTTTTTATCAAATTCCTGTTGCCTTTGAGCGCTGTTTAGTGACAGACGTTACTGACCAACATCTGTGCTCAATTTTTGGCGCAGGACCTTTTTTTTTTTTTTTAACCCCTTAAATTTTTTATTTTTAACCCCTTCATTTTTTTTTTTTTTATTGGTATAAAGTATTTTTTTTTTTCTGCACCACATACACACTACACACTACATACCCCCCGGATTGAAATAAAGTTTGTACCCCCCCCTACACTATACACGTGTTGAAACATTTCACTACCAGTAACACAAAAATAAAAATGGCATCCCAAATGTCCTCCCAAATGTCCTCCCAAATGTCCTCCCAGTCATCCAGGAGAATGTATTCAGTGGAGGAGGCATATGCCATGCTTGCTTCTGACTCTGACACAGCCAGTGATGCAAGCGGGGAATTTGAAGGATTCGCCTTAAGCTCCTCTTCCTCCTCTGGTGATGAGGGACCCCCTCAAAGACGCCCCCGTAGAGCAGCTGAGACCCCCCCCCCCAATAATTGATCTCGTATGGACCCCACCACCAGACAATTTTGAGCCCCAGGTTCCTGAGTTTTTGGCCATGCCAGGAATCCAATTTGATTCCACAGGTCTCAGAGAAATTGACTTTTTCAAATTATTTTTCTCTGATGATTTTATAAATTTAATGGTGGACCAAACTAATTTATATGCCCAGCAGTTTATTGCTCAAAACCCCACGTCATCATTTGCTAGGTGGACCCCTGTAGATGCAGTAGAGATGATGACGTTTTGGGGTCTGGTGTTTCATATGGGCATAGTAAAAAAGCCAGAAATTAGGCAATATTGGAGTACAGATGTTCTGTACAGTACTCCATTTTACCGTATGGCCATGACCCGGACTCGATTTGAGACAATTCTTAAATTTATACATTACACCGATAATGCACAGTGCCCACCCAGAGATGATCCCACCTTTGACCGGCTATTCAAAGTCAGGCCGGTCATTGATCATTTCAGTGCCAAATTTGAAGAGGTGTACATCCCTGAAAAATTTATTTGTATCGACGAGTCCCTTATACATTTTAAAGGAAGGGTTAAATTCCGCCAGTACCTTCCCAGTAAGAGGGCAAGGTATGGCATAAAAATGTATAAACTGTGTGAATGCACCTCAGGGTACACCCACAGGTTTAGGGTTTATGAAGGGAAGGATTCAAGAATTGAACCGCCAGAATGCCCCCCCTCCCTCGTAGGTGTTAGTGGGAAAATTGTCTGGGATTTAGTGCACCCCTTCCTGGATAAAGGTTATCACCTCTATGTGGATAACTTTTACACCAGCATCCCCCTGTTTAAGGCCCTTGGTTCAAGAGGTACAGCAGCTTGCGGTACTGTGCGCAAGAACCAAAGAGGCCTCCCAAAAACGCACATTGCCCAAGTAATGAGAAGGGGTGAAAGCAGGGGAATATGCAACGAAAATATGTTGTTGGTCAAATATAAGGACAAGAGGGATGTCCTTATACTGACAACAATTCACGGAGACAGTACCACCTCCGTCCCTGTACGAGGTACCAGTACCCACACCTCCAAACCTAATTGTATCCTGGATTACAATAGGTACATGGGCGGAGTGGATCTTTCAGATCAGGTACTGAAGCCGTACAGTGCCCTGCGGAAAACAAAAATCTGGTACAAGAAGGTGGCCGTGTATATCATCCAGATGGCACTGTATAACGCTTACGTGCTATTCCGTTCTACCGGCCAGAGGGGGACATTTATGCACTTTCAAGAGGAAGTCATAAAGGGCCTAATATTTGGGAACCAGCAGGCAGAGGGCCCCAGTACTTCTAGTACTGGCCCCCGTATTGTACCAGGGCAGCATTTTCCTGATGAAATCCCCTCCACTGGAAAAAAGGGCAGGACACAAAAAAGGTGCAAAGTTTGCTATAAAAAGGGAATAAGAAAGCAAACTATTTTCCAGTGTGACACTTGCCCCGACAAACCCGGCCTATGTATAAAGGAGTGTTTTAAAATATACCACACATCTATGGAATATTAGGTTCATAATTTCACCGTGCTTCGGGGGTCTTGCTAATGCCACATAGCACCCACCATTCATTCCACCAGAATCTGAGCCGCAAAATCCAAAAATCACTCCTTCCCTTCTGAGTCCTGCCATGCACCCAACTGGTATTTTTTGGTCACATGTGAGGCATTGCCGTACTCGGGAGAAATTGGGGCACAGATTTTGGGGTGCTTTGTCTCCTTCATTCCTTGTGAAAATGAAAAATTTTGAGCCAGAACTGCATTTTTGTGTAAAAAAATGTAATTTTTCATGTTCACTGCCCACTTGTATCAAAATTGGTGAAACCCCTGGGGGTTTGAAATGTACACTATACCCCTAGATGAATTCCCTGAGGGGTGTAGTTTGCAAAATGGGGTCACTTGTGGGGGGGTTCCACTGTATTGGTGCTTTGGGGGTCTTGCTAATGCGACATAGCACCCACCATCATTCCACCAGAATTTGTGCTGCAAAATCCAAATATCACTCCTTCCCTTCTGAGTCCTGCCACTTTTTGGTCACACATGAGGCATTGCCGTACTCGGGAGAAATTGGGGCACAGATTTTGGGGTGCTTTGTCTCCTTCATTCCTTCTGAAAATGAAAAATTTTGAGCCAGAACTGCATTTTTGTGTAAAAAAATGTAATTTTTCATTTTCACTGCCCACTTGTATCAAAATTGGTGAAACCCCTGGGGGTTTGAAATGTACACTATACCCCTAGATGAATTCCCTGAGGGGTGTAGTTTGCAAAATGGGGTGACTTGTGGGGGGGTTCCACTGTATTGGTGCAACATAGCACCCACCATTCATTCCACCAGAATCTGTGCTGCAAAATCCAAAAATCACTCCTTCCCTTCTGAGTCCTGCCATGCACCCAACTGGTATTTTTTGGTCACATGTGAGGCATTGCCGTACTCGGGAGAAATTGGGGCACAGATTTTGGGGTGCTTTTTCTCCTTCATACCTTCTGAAAATGAAAAATTTTGAGCCAGAACTGCATTTTTGTGTAAAAAATGTAATTTTTCTTTTTCACTGCCCACTTGTATCAAAATTGGTGAAACCCCTGGGGGTTTTAAATGTACACTATACCCCTAGATGAATTCCCTGAGGGGTGTAGTTTGCAAAATGGGGTCACTTGTGGGGGGGTTCCACTGTATTGGTGCTTGGGGGGTCTTGCTAATGCGACATAGCACCCACCAAAATTCCACCAGAATCTGAGCTGCAAAATCCAAAAATCACTCCTTCCCTTTTGAGTCCTGCCATGCACCCAACTGGTATTTTTTGGTCACATGTGAGGCATTGCCGTACTCGGGAGAAATTGGGGCACAGATTTTGGGGTGCTTTTTCTCCTTCATACCTTCTAAAAATGAAAAATTTTGAGCCAGAACTGCATTTTTGTGTAAAAAATGTAATTTTTCATGTTCACTGCCCACTTGTATCAAAATTGGTGAAACCCCTGGGGGTTTGAAATGTACACTATACCCCTAGATGAATTCCCTGAGGGGTGTAGTTTGCAAAATGGGGTCACTTGTGGGGGGGTTCCACTGTATTGGTGCTTGGGGGGTCTTGCTAATGCAACATAGCACCCACCAAAATTCCACCAGAATCTGAGCTGCAAAATCCAAAAATCACTCCTTCCCTTCTGAGTCCTGCCATGCACCCAACTGGTATTTTTTGGTCACATGTGAGGCATTGCCGTACTCGGGAGAAATTGGGGCACAGATTTTGGGGTGCTTTGTCTCCTTCATACCTTCTGAAAATGAAAAATTTTGAGCCAGAACTGCATTTTTGTGTAAAAAAATGTAATTTTTCATTTTCACTGCCCACTTGTATCAAAATTGGTGAAACCCCTGGGGGTTTGAAATGTACACTATACCCCTAGATGAATTCCCTGAGGGGTGTACTTTGCAAAATGGGGTGACTTGTGGGGGGGTTCCACTGTATTGGTGCAACATAGCACCCACCATTCATTCCACCAAAATCTGTGCTGCAAAATCCAAAAATCACTCCTTCCGTTCTGAGTCCTGCCATGCACCCAACTGGTATTTTTTGGTCACATGTGAGGCATTGCCGTACTCGGGAGAAATTGGGGCACAGATTTTGGGGTGCTTTTTCTCCTTCATACCTTCTGAAAATGAAAAATTTTGAGCCAGAACTGCATTTTTGTGTAAAAAAATGTAATTTTTCATTTTCACTGCCCACTTGTATCAAAATTGGTGAAACCCCTGGGGGTTTGAAATGTACACTATACCCCTAGATGAATTCCCTGAGGGGTGTAGTTTTCAAAATGGGGTGACTTGTGGGGGGGGTTCCACTGTATTGGTGCTTGGGGGGTCTTGCTAATGCGACATAGCACCCACCAAATTCCACCAGAATCTGAGCTGCAAAATCCAAAAATCACTCCTTCCGTTCTGAGTCCTGCCATGCACCCAACTGGTATTTTTTGGTCACATGTGAGGCATTGCCGTACTCGGGAGAAATTGGGGCACAGATTTTGGGGTGCTTTTTCTCCTTCATACCTTCTGAAAATGAAAAATTTCGAGCCAGAACTGCATTTTTGTGTAAAAAATGTAATTTTTCATTTTCACTGCCCACTTGTATCAAAATTGGTGAAACCCCTGGGGGTTTGAAATGTACACTATACCCCTAGATGAATTCCCTGAGGGGTGTAGTTTTCAAAATGGGGTGACTTGTGGGGGGGTTCCACTGTATTGGTGCTTGGGGGGTCTTGCTAATGCGACATAGCACCCACCAAAATTCCACCAGAATCTGAGCCGCAAAATCCAAAAATCACTCCTTCCGTTCTGAGTCCTGCCATGCACCCAACTGGTATTTTTTGGTCACATGTGAGGCATTTCCGTACTCGGGAGAAATTGGGGCACATATTTTGGGGTGCTTTTTCTCCTTCATACCTTCTGAAAATGAAAAATTTTGAGCCAGAACTGCATTTTTGTGTAAAAAAATGTAATTTTTCATTTTCACTGCCCACTTGTATCAAAATTGGTGAAACCCCTGGGGGTTTGAAATGTACACTATACCCCTAGATGAATTCCCTGAGGGGTGTACTTTGCAAAATGGGGTGACTTGTGGGGGGGTTCCACTGTATTGGTGCAACATAGCACCCACCATTCATTCCACCAGAATCTGTGCTGCAAAATCCAAAAATCACTCCTTCCCTTCTGAGTCCTGCCATGCACCCAACTGGTATTTTTTGGTCACATGTGAGGCATTGCCGTACTCGGGAGAAATTGGGGCACAGATTTTGGGGTGCTTTTTCTCCTTCATACCTTCTGAAAATGAAAAATTTTGAGCCAGAACTGCATTTTTGTGTAAAAAAATGTAATTTTTCATTTTCACTGCCCACTTGTATCAAAATTGGTGAAACCCCTGGGGGTTTGAAATGTACACTATACCCCTAGATGAATTCCCTGAGGGGTGTAGTTTGCAAAATGGGGTGACTTGTGGGGGGGTTCCACTGTATTGGTGCTTGGGGGGTCTTGCTAATGCGACATAGCACCCACCAAAATTCCACCAGAATCTGAGCTGCAAAATCCAAAAATCACTCCTTCCCTTCTGAGTCCTGCCATGCACCCAACTGGTATTTTTTGGTCACATGTGAGGCATTGCCGTACTCGGGAGAAATTGGGGCACAGATTTTGGGGTGCTTTGTCTCCTTCATACCTTCTGAAAATGACAAATTTGGAGCCAGAACTGCATTTTTGTGTAAAAAAAATAATTTTTCATTTTCACTGCCCAGTTGTACCACAATTGGTGAAACCCCTGGGGGTTTGAAATGTACACTATACCCCTAGATGAATTCCCTGAGGGGTGTAGTTTGCAAAATGGGGTCACTTGTGGGGGGGTTCCTAACTTTTAGCATCTTATGGTGCCTTGAAACCTACATGGTGCCTAAAAAATAATCTCATAAAAAGGAGGCTCCAAAATCAAGTAGGTGCTCCTTCTATTATGAAGCCTGTGGTTTGGTCACCGTGCACACTAGGGCCACATATAGGATATTTATGAAAACAAAAGAATTGGGGGAATCAATTTTTAGTCACATTTCTCTAGTAAAATGTACTGTGTTCCTTATAAAAATGTATTAAAATTGCAAATCTGCAAAAAAAAAGAAATTTTGAAATTTCACCTACACTTTGTTTTAATTCCTGTGAAACACCTAAAGGGTTAACAAACTTCCAAAATGCTGTTTTGAATACTGTGAGGGGTGCAGTTTTTGAAATGGCATCATTTATGGGGGTGTCTCACATACAAGTCCCTCAAAGTCACATCAGAACTGAACTGGTCCCTAAAAAAATCAGTGTTTGAAATTTTCTTGAAAATTTGAGAATTTGCTATTCATATTGTAAGCCTCCTAGTGTCCCAAAAAATTAAAAGGAAGTTGAAATAATGATGTCAACATAAAGTAGACATATGGTCTATGTTAGTTATTCACTATTTTGAGTGGTAAGATTATTTGTCTCACAAGCAGAAAATTTAACATTTTGCAAATCGCTAAATTTTCCATTTTTTCACGATATTTTGGTATTTTTCACAAAAAAACACAGACTGTATCGACCCAAATTTACCACTAATTTGAAGTACAATGTGTCACGAAAAAACAATCTCAAAACCACTGGGATAAGTAAAAGCAAAAAAAAGTTATCCCCACTTAAGTGAGACATGTCAGATTTGAAAAAAAGGGCTCTGTCAGGAACGCAAAAACTGGCTCTGTCAGGAAGGGGTTAAAACACTTAAATGAGTGTATATATTTCTGAATTTGAACAATAGATTTCTCCAACCGGTATTTGTTAGTAAGCAATCAAATGTGCATTAGCCAAGAACTTGAGGCTTAATGTGCCACTTTCAACACAGTCTTTTTAGATGTTATTTATTTGCCCATATTTTTAAAGGCTTTTTATGCAAGGATGACGCTTAATTCAAACAGTCACGATAGAACCGTAGTGGGAAAAGCTTGTTCTGTGTGCTGTGTCAGATGTTTTACAGCAGACCTTCAATGAGGTTAGATGGTAATGGCTTTGTACTCCGGGCTACAGGTGCTGACAGTGGGGTTTTCTTAGATCAGGGAGACATATAGATAAATTGCGGTTGCTGCTTACAGAATAATGAGTGCAATATAATATTTGATTTTTCCTGCACTCAAAGGCTGTCCGTACTCACTCAGCTGGGGACGGACGCCTGTGGGAGCAGACTTACGGCCACGATGTTTCTCCTCACTGCATGCAGAAGTGTGGTATTCAGCATCCACCCGTCAGAGGTAAGTAACCAGCACCGTCGTGATGTTTGTAGAACAGCACCGGGACCAGGATGTTGTAAAGACACAGCCACACACGGTAGTTGGAGTCCACGTCCTTGCACAGGAAACAATGCCTGTCAGGGGGGCTTTCTTGACTAGTTTCTCCGACTCCCAACAATGTCGGTTTCTTCAGAAGATGCCCTTCCTCTCTCTAGGGGTCATTTTTAAAAGGCTAGTAGCCAATCAGACAGGTGTGTTTGTTGCAATCACCTGCAATCAATTTGTAATTACTTAATACACCTGTATTTAGTGTGTGGTTTGTAACTAAGGAATGGTTACAATTAGAAATACAAACAAACAATGTATTCATCATTATGGAAATGTTGCAATGGCAAATCTTATTATAACAAAGTAGCCCAATGAGTAGAATAAAAAGAGAGAGAGCAGTATATCTGTTGTGCTGATAACTGCGGGAATTGAACCCGACACGGTATGAGGTGTGCTACTCTTGCTTAGCGAGATGCGCCACCCGGCTAATGGAGAAAAAAATGGGATAAAATAGCATATATAATCCTATGTAAAGAGAAGGAGGAAAATTAGCTAACAAAGTGGCTTCTTCCAAAATAACTAAGTCCGTTAGTGATATACTGCTCTCTCTCTTTTTATTCTACTCATTGGGCTACTTTGTTATAATAAGATTTGCCAAATATTATATTGCACTCATTATTCTGTAAGCAGCAACCACAATTTATCTATATGTCTCCCTGATCTAAGAAAACCCCACTGTCAGCACCTGTAGCCCGGAGTACAAAGCCATTACCATCTAACCTCATTAAAGGTCTGCTGTAAAACATCTGACACAGCACACAGAACAAGCTTTTCCCACTACGGTTCTATCGTGACTGTTTGAATTAAGCGTCATCCTTGCATAAAAAGCCTTTAAAAATATGGGCAAATAAATAACATCTAAAAAGACTGTGTTGAAAGTGGCACATTAAGCCTCAAGTTCTTGGCTAATGCACATTTGATTGCTTACTAACAAATACCGGTTGGAGAAATCTATTGTTCAAATTCAGAAATATATACACTCATTTAAGTGTTTTAAAGTTGAGCTGGCCAGCCTAACAATTTATTGGATGTCCATGTCCTTCATTTAAACTGTATTTTATTTATATATATTTTTCTTGCTATTATTATATGTATAATGTATTAAATGTGTTTTAAGATGGCATACTAGCTTGTCTGCCTATTGATTAGGTGTGTGCTAATTATAAAGATCAAGATATTATATTAACAAAAAATAAAAAACATATTTTTTACCAGTAATTCCAGTGTCACAATTGCGCTCTTTATATATTCTTGTGATATTCTTTGAAAGTAATATTCTACCTGGGATGAAAACTCTCTTAAAAGAATGTTTTGCTTCCACCATTAAAAGCTTATAATGGCTGAAACCAGAACACATTTAGTAGATGGACGAGAAGGAAAGAACCAAGAATTCATGTTTGGCAGTAACACCAGGGGCAAATGCAGGATTTTCAGAAGGGGGTTTCCAGAGGGGCGGAGCAAAGCACGGAGATGGACACTTAGGTGATCCAGTATATGCCGGGTCAGTTAAAGTATTATAGATAGACCAAATGTATATAAATAATAATAATTAAAAAAAAAAAAATATATATATATATACACACACACACACACACACACACATATATATAAACATACATATATACACATACAGGGGCATCAACAGCAGTGTAGACCCCTGGGCATAGCAATGAATTGGGGCAGCTACCGATCCTCCAGCGGTAGGGGTGGGGGAAGCTTTGATGGTGGGAGATGGGGTGGGAGAAGGGGGCATTGGGCTGAATGAAGGGGCCCTGATACATAAATTCCAGGGTGGTAGAGGATGTTTAATATGCAGAGGAGGGGTGTATAGTGGAGTGCGCTTATTATTCATAATTTTCTGATGGGAGGACAGCTTGCTTGACTGCAGATATCTCCAGGTCCCAGAAATAGGTTTCTTAGATTGTAATGGAAAAACTAGAGAATCCCACCTACCAAATGGTATTGGGGACTAGGGGATCAGATTTCAGGAGGCAGAGCAATCTGCCAACGAGTATATAAAACTACATACCAGGTATGTGGAGCTGGAGCAGTAACCAGCAGCTGGAAGGCTGATATATCTGGTTCTGGACAGAGTAGAGACAAGCTACTAGTGTCTATCAAAGGGGGAGAGTCCCAGCTTTTGGAATATACCCTCAGAAAAACTCTAAATCAGACAGAACCTGAAATATCTGACTGGGAAGAGCAATTAACAGGCTTGGATGGGGACCACTGGTTTGAAGTCAGATATCTCCGGTTCTCAAGAGCCGATTTTTTAAATTCTTGTACCAATGGAAAGAGGGGACTCTCGGCTTTCAGCTGAGGGCACTTAGACTCCTGGGGAGGTTTCTGGGTACTCAGAAACCCCCCCTGCGTGCGCTACACTGAATATAACCATAGCCTCTATTCACTTTTGAAGTATTAAGAATATTGAATTGATTTTCACAGCATTTGATAATTAAAAAATATTCAATTTGAAATATAATTATGGCACAAGATCCACATTTGTCTCCTCTCAAAAAAAGATTTTTGAGTTTATTAGCAACTGTGAAACCCAAAAGTCATCATAAAGGCCCATATACACTGGGTGACTTAGAGCTAAAATTCGCTCTAAACATGTTTGAGCGGCATTTAGCTCAAAGCCGCCCAGTGTGTATGCCCACGGCGATGTGTGGTGAGCCCCGCTGTGCTCTGCACTATACAAAGCCCCCCCCCACCGTCGGTGCCGGGGGGGAGGACGGTGATAAATAACCAGCCAATCAGCTTCTTCCTGTCATTTTTCAAACTCAGATGGTAACATAGCAGGTAAGAGCTGATTGGCTGGCTGTTTATCACTCTCCATTTTATCACTTTTCAAAGCTTGATACATCTGTATATCTACTGAGTAACAATGCTCATGCACAGCAGTACACATCCAATTTAACACCCTGCTCATATCGTAGGCATTGCTTTCCCAATTTTCTGTCCTTTTGGTAGGCAAGTACACTATGTCCTAATTTGATCCAGAGTTTCCCATTATAAATACTGGCTAGTTTAGTTTTGTTACAATGTTTGCCTCTAAGCACTGTGACCTCAGTGCTGCATTACCATTATCTATCTATATGGAGTTCTCCCCTTGTTTGTGTGGGTTTTTCCCAGGTGTTCTAGTTTCTTCTCATTTCCCAAAATTAGGTTAATTAGGTTCATTGGAATCTGACAACAAAAAAAACATAGTATGTGTATGTATATGTTAGCCACGGGTTCTCAATGTCGGTCCTGAGGACCCCACACAGTGCATGTTTTGCAGAATCATAAGCATACTTCCCAACATGACCCTCTCCAGGAGGGACAGAATACTCTATTCCTGGACTTCCCACTTAATTAATGATTGATATCACCTGTGTTGAATCTCCTTTCTTATCTAATCAATTCACGTGTTCAAAACAGGTAATGGTAATCATACAAGGGAAGTCAAGAGCATTGTGTCCCTCCTGGAGAGGGATATGTTGGGAGGTATGTCATAAGTGAAATAATTAGCTCCACCTGTGGATCTTTTAAAATGTGTCAGTCAGTAATGAGTGCACCTGTCGGATGACCTGGAAAACTTGAACTGTGTGGGGTTCTGAGATCCAAGTTTAAGAACCACAGCATTAGGCAACATACCTTCCAACATGACCCCCTCCAGGAGGGACACACTGCTCTGTTCCTGGACTTCCCTCTTAATGTATGATTGCCATCACCTGTTCTAAACAGGTTAATGGATAAGAAAGGTGTTTCCACACAGGTGATGGCAATCATGAATGTATAGGGAAGTACAGGAACAGAGAATTGTGTCCCTCCTGGAGGAGGTCATTTTGGGAGGTATGAGGCAATGTAGACTGTTGACAAATAACATATATAGGTTTATTTACTAAGATGGGGGTTCTATTGGAGGTGGGATGTTGTTATAGGCAACCAATCTATTATCTTCTAGAAGGTGAAAAGTAAGTAAGAGGTAGAGAAGAAGATTCTCTACACTAAAAATGCAATAAAAACCCGTTATCGCTCTAAGCCTCACCCACCAGGTTACCGCGATGGGGGGCACCGCCAGAAAAATCTGGCGATGCCCCATAGAAGCCTACCCCCCTCACCTGTGTCCGGGCAGCACAGATATGTACTGCCCGGACTTGTGACCTCCTCCTCCCTGCAGTGTACATCCTCTTCCCGGGAGCAGGGAGGAGGAGAGCCAGCCCCCCCTGCAGCAGCAGCACCCAGGCTGGGTAAGAGAGGGAGGGGGGAACCGTTGGGACCCGCTGCTCATCGCCGGGTCACCGCTACAGACAGCTCGGTACTTGTGTATTATAGCGGCGCCCATCGCATCGCATACCATAAGGCATGCGATGGTATGCGATGCAACGCGATATCGCGCGATATTGTACAATGTCATACAATTTTAAAATTGTATGACATTGTGTATGGCATACAATGCCATACAATGCGATGCGATGCAATTAAAAATTGTATAAGCACGCTAATGGGTGCTTACAATGTTAAATGCACCCCCACGCCACCCCCCCACTATAAACGTGAACCCGAAGCGTGGCGAGCGCTCCGAGCCCGCGAGGGGCGGCGGTACGTGTCCTCCGACCTTTTCATACCCCCACTATCCACGTCGGCGTGGAGTTGAGAATAGAAAGTGTGGCGAGCGCACCGAGCCACCGAGCCCGAAGCGTGGCGAGCGGACACCGATACCTTCACAGGTATCGGCGTCCCCTCGCGGGCTTTACAGGTATCGGCGTCCCCTCGCGGGCTTCACAGGTATCCGCGTCCGCTCGCCACGCTTCGGAATATATATATATAGCAGAGTATGTCTAGCAATTAAGGGTTAAGAATTGTTAATGTTGGCAGAGACTGCACATTTTCCATGACAGTGCAGATGGTTTTGTGGCACCAGGGTTTTTATGTTGTTATTTTTGCTACTGGCATCTAAGGGAACAACGTGTACAAGACAGAAATTAAAACTTTCCGAGAAAAATCACAGGACTCCATTTATATTTTGTTTCAGATTAGAGGACTCTGATGTTCTAAACAAAGAATGTTATTCATACATTGTCTGTGACACTGGTGTCTATTCATGAAGCAGTGAAAAGAGTGGAGAAGAGGCCAGTGGAGAAGTTGCCCATGACGACCAATCAACTTTGTAGTAAGCTATAGCAAGTGCATTCTATAAAGAAAAAAGCAGACCAGAAAGAAAAACACAAAAGTCTGGCAACCAGTGTAATGATGTGTACACAACATGTGTACAGATCTGCACTATATAGTCAAAATTGTATGCCATCACATGCATGCCGTGCGATGCGATGTTATCGGGGATCGCATCGCATGGCACACCTCACCGTGTGTAAACACCATGGGCGAAATGTAATAGGGTGGGATTTTTTAGACATGTGCGATTTTTGGTCAAAAAACGGCGGAAATCGCACTTTTTCCGAAAATCGCACATTTAATAGGTTGAAAATCGCGGTAAAAATCTCACTTTTTACCGCGAAATCGCACTTTTGAAAGTGGCGATTTTTAGTCACATTTCAAATCGCATCCAGATGTTTTCCCATTATAAAGTATACAACTCGCAAATGTAATAGGGTGCGATTTTTGGTAAATGTTACCAAAAATCGCAAAAAAAATAGACCAGGTTCTGACAGGCGAATTTGACAGAACCATGCACAGATCATTGAGATGTGTGCATGGTCCTGTTAATAAAAATGTGTAAAAGTGTTTTTATTTTTTTGAGATTTAATATTTTTATTTTCCATTATAAAAAACATAACATCCGATATTATTTACAGGTTAAAGTGCTTTTGCTTACATTTCATATTTTTACATATATTTGCAGTTCGCATTACATTTCATTCTGTTGTTTTTACATACTTTATACCTGTTTTGATTTATTTTCTTATTTGCTATGTTTGACAAATACAACACACTTACATTACATTAGACACGCCACATAACTTGACAAAAAAAAAAAGAAAAATGAAGAAACAGAGAGAAAAAAAAAAAAAAAAGGAATAATACTAAAAAACATATATGAAGACTAAGCTTGATGGTTCAGCGGTGTCCCACCTGACACCTGTCCTGCTGACTATTTTATATTGTATACATTATATATAACATAGTTGATTATCTCTTTTTGCACGTGCACCTGCGGTTTCATTTCCGGTTATTCTAGCAACACTTTCTTGCTTTTATTTTATATTACTAATGTGATTATTTATTTATATATATTCCCCCCCCCCTACTTTACATGTGCAATTCTATTTATCTGTTTATTTACACTCTTCTATCTTATTTTTGTTGTGCTACTTATTTGTGTGTTTACCTTTCATTGTGTTTACTACACTACGACCTGCTTATGTCTATCTATTTACAAGTGAATTAGGAATTCTCTAGTGTGTGTCCAGAATTATGCCATCTGTGCCAAATTTTCATATACTTATCATTCTTTGCCCTACCCATATAAATGTATTTCTCGTGTAAAACTGTGTGATTAACTAATGGTATGAATGCTGCGAAATCCGGACCATCCTTCGCAAGCCATGATCTAGCTATTAATAACTTGGCCAGTGCGCATATGCTAGTTATATATATTGTATCACATTTGTTTTTTGTTTCTACTGGGCAGATGTTTAGAACACAACATTTAGGGGTTAGTATATTAACAGGTATTCCTGTGTTTATCAGTAACTGTTTCACTTTGTCCCAAAATATTACCAGGATTGGACATTCCCACACCAAGTGCCAAAAGGTCCCGGGCATACTTTTACACTTGGGGCATATTGGTGATGTTCTTCCCCCCATTTTCACCAACCTTGTCGTGGATAGATAGGACCTGTGCAAAATGTACAACTGCACTTGTTGCACTCTTATTGAGTTGGTAGCTATCTGTATTGAAGCCATTGCCTTTTCCCACTCGTCTCCCGTCATGGGGCCGATGTCTACTGCCCATTTTTGGCTAAGCTTACTTAACCCGTCCTCACCTTTTGATTCCTGCAGTATATTGTACAGCCTTGAGACCCATTTTCTTTTCCCCACTCCCATCAGGGCTTTCTTTATAGGGGATATCGAGAGCAATGGTGTTGTATTAATAAATTGGGCCACAAGTGCTGTTCGCAACTGCAGAAATCTAAAGAAGTGTGCTCTAGGGAGTTTAAATTCATCAGCCAGCTGCATGAAAGATTTTAACCCATCAGGTCCATACAACTGACCCATGGATTCAATCCCATATTGGCCCCATATCTTTTCTATCTGTAGTTCTTTCAGTTCTTTAAAGCGTTTATAGTCTGCTATGGGGTGATCAGCTTCGATGCCTGAGAATTTACTTATAGTTCTAGCTTCTCTCCATACCTTCACAGCCTGTACTACAAGTGGTGGGTCTTCCTTAGAGATATTATTCTTTAGTAAATAATGCATTGGTGTACAGTTTGTGTTTTTTTGACCTACTAGCAATTTAATTATGGAATTATTCGCGTCATCCTTAACCCACTCTCTGAGGTGCATTAACTGACCTGCTATGTAGTACATCCTGAAGTCGGGGAGACCCACCCCACCCTGCCCCTTTTTTCTCATTAGTGTGTTTATCTGAATTTTAGCCCTTTTATTGTTCCATATAAATGAGGATATTAAACTATTTATTTTTTGGAACAATGATACTGGCAAATAAACCGGTGCCTGCTGCAGAACATACAAAAATTTGGGTAGTACAATAGTTTTTATTAGATTGACCCTGCCCGTCGTGGTAATTAAAAGTTTGCTCCATGTTTTGAGTTTTACCGTAAGTTCTTCCACTAATGGTTGTATGTTCAATTGTACAAATTCAAATGGATCTCTTGACACCCAAATACCTAGGTACTTAAATGTCTCGGTCCATTTTACCAGCATTGTAGCTCTGGGAGTGGATTCTTCCTGCTCATTCAGGGCTAGGATACTGGATTTACTCAAATTCACTTCGAATCCTGAGAAGCTACCATGTGTTTTAATCAAATGCAACACATGTGGAGCAGATTTTATATAGTCAGACAAAAATATTAACAAATCGTCCGCGTATAACGCGACCGTGTCATTTACCTGCCCAGCCCTAAATCCAATAATATCTGGGTGCGCTCTTATTGCACAGGCCAGTGGCTCAATGGCTAATGAGAATAAACTTGGCGACAGGGGGCAGCCCTGCCTTGTTCCCCTAGATAGGGGGATGGCAGTAGATGTCCAGCCATTCACCGAAATTCTAGCTGATGGGTTTGAATATAATAGCCGAACCCACTTCAGATAATTTGGTCCAAACCCAAATGCTCTCATTACAGCCCATAGATATTCCCACTCTACTGCATCGAATGCTTTAATAGCGTCGAGTGACATTATTGCTGGATTGCTCTCCCCTTCCCGAGTTATTTGTATATGCCTGAATACTTTTCTTATATTGATAGAGGTCGACTTGCCAGGCATAAAACCCGTTTGGTTGGGGTGTATGATTTTTTCTATATGCTTATTCAGCCTTGTTACCATTATTTTTGCCAGTATCTTGGCCTCTGATGGAAGCAAAGATATTGGCCTATAGGCTTCAAGGTCTCTAGGGTCCTTGCCTGGTTTAAGTAAAAGAATGATTTTAGCCTCCATCATAGATTCAGGACAGACACCCACCTCAAAACAGGATGTGAACATTTCCAGCAATAATGGGGCAAATATCTCGATGTATTTTTTATATATATCAATGGGGATTCCATCGAGACCGGGGGCTTTGCCCCCGGGTAGAGTTTTAATAGCCTGTATGATCTCTTCCAATCTTATAGGGCCTTCCAAATCTAGGCTGTCTTCTGCTGTTAAAGACGGAAGATCTAATTTATTAATGTATTCTTGTACTTGGAGTACATTATGTGGTGATCTTGATTCATAGAGGGACCTAAAGTAATCCCTAAAGGTTGCTCCTATGTCTGCTGTTTTACTTTGAATTATCCCATGTACATTCATTATTTTGGGTATGGAATTTGTAGGTTTATCGGCATGGACTAGGTATGCTACTGTAGGTAGCTACCTGATTTATCAGAGTTTGCATAGAAATATTGTGAGCTATACTTCATTGCTTTTATATTTTCTGCTTTGATGTATTCTAGCCACCTTTCTTTAGCATTATCCCAATCTGTTTTGGCCTCTGCTGTTTTTACCGCCAGATATTTAATTTCACTTAAATTACACTCCTTCTCTAGCTCTAATATTCTCTGCCTACCTGCCCTTTTAATCTCCCCCGTTTTTTTTTTAAGTGAGCCTCTGATATATGCCTTAAAGGCGTCCCAAATTATAGCTTCCGATGTAGATCCTCTATTTGTTGCCCAAAACTCTACCCACTGATCTGTTAGAGCCCTCGTGTCGCCCATGCTTGCCAGCCAGGATGCATTGAATTTCCAGAATGTACACCCCCTGTCAGTGGATTCTGCTAACTCAATTACTAATGGGGAATGGTCAGAGATACCCCTTGTTTTATATACTACTTCCGTTACCTGAGGAAGCAATTTTCTAGATAGCAGGACTAAGTCAATTCTTGAGAATGCTGTGTAGGATGCCGAAAAGCAGGAAAATTGAATTAGCTCTGGGTTTCTTTCCCTCCACTGGTCTACCCAACCCATATCTTTGATAAAGTTCCCAAAGCTTTTACTTCCACTATTGCCACTTCTACTTCCCTGCTCCTTTTTCCATCTATCCAACCTGGGATCTATTACATTATTAAAATCACCTAAACAGATAACAGGAATATCCGGCGAAATTGCAACAAAGTCTGCTACTTTTACCAGGGTATCAAAGGAAAAAGGAGGGGGAATATACACCGCAAGAAGGTGGACATGTAGGGCATTGATAATACATTCTAAAAAAATATACCTTCCACCTGGGTCGATTTTGACCCTGTTACAGACAAAGGTTACAGTTTTTTTGATGAGTATCGATACACCCCGTGCTGACGATGTGAAAGGAGCGTGGTATACATGGCCCACCCAGGCCTTTTTGAGAGTTTGTAATTTGGCTCCCATCAAATGGGTTTCTGTTAAACAGACTATTTCAGCGCCACTTTGCTTTATCTGCCTCAGAACCAGTGAACGCTTTATTTTATCGTTCAGCCCCCTGGTGTTCCAGTTTAAAATGCGAACCATTGATTAATCATAAATGCTATCTTTAATGTATACCGAGCTCCTAACACCTCACTCCGCAGGACTTCATTTAATGTCATGTTCAAACACCGCTTCGTCTTCTCGACTAACAATACATTTACTACATCACAAATACATTTACACACAACACCCCCCCCTCCCCCACCCTGTATGATCTAATCCCATAGACATACCTATAACCCTAGAAAAAGAAAAGAGAGAAGAAAATAAACCAAAAAAAAAAAACCCACTATTGACTCTTCGCTAATTACTTAACCCCTAGGGCAATTAACTGCTAGCCACAGAAAAAAAACGAGCTCCCTCCCCCCTCCCCATGCCCGCACTGCCTCTTTAGCTATTATTTGTCTACACATTGTAGTTTAGTTTCCCCCGCCCCCCTCCGCAGCCCCTAGCCGGACTATTTTACACATTTTAAAAATTTTCCCCTTTACTACCTTTTTTTTTTTTTTTTAATTAATCTTTATATATATTTTTTCCTTTTATTTAACCACACTTTCCTATTCGGACAATATAACCAATAGCAATAACTGTACTACATTGACATATTTACACATTCATTTAGCTAACACTTGTTTACTCCCAGGGTAAAACTCATCCAGCCAATTGGCTACTTCCCCGGGTGTGAAAAAGAATTTGGTGCTGCCATCCACCGCAATTCTTAGTTTAGAAGGCTATAGCATAGAGTAACTCAGGTTCAGATCTCTTAGCCTCATTTTTATATCCTTATTTTACCCGCTCTTTCTGGACATCTAACGGGAAGTCCGGATATGTAGCAATTTTCTTGCCATTGTACATAAGATCAGTTCTGTCACGAGCCATCCTCAAAATACAGTCCCGGTCCTTGAAATTAAGAATTTTAGCAATTAGAACACGAGAAGGGCCCCCGGGTACTGGAGGACGTCCAGGTATACGGTGGGCACGCTCTACTGCGAACTGAGCCGAGAATGCCTCTCTGCCAAACGCTTGGATCAACCAGGTCTCCAGAAATTTCTCTGGTTCTTTTCCTTCGGCCCGCTCCTCAAAACCAATAAACCGTATATTATTGCGTCGGAGTCTCCCCTCCATGTCTGACACTTTTTGACGCATATCTGTGAATTGGCCCGATATCAATTTTACCTGGACTTGCAAGGGGGCAACAGTGTCTTCTAATAATGACACCCGATTCTCAACCTCGGTTACCCTTTCCCGTGTCTTCTGGGCATCATTCCTAAGAAGCATTATGTCCGATTGGACTTTATTAAGCTGTTCCATGAGTCTAGATTCACAGTTATTTACAGCTTCTAAGACTTGCTGTAGCGTAACTTCTGGGGTTTGTTGTATATTGCTGCTTTTAACTGGGGTTGTCATGGGGGTATTGGATTGGGAGCTGCTTCCCGACTGGACTTGGGTGCGGGCATATTTCTCCAATTTGGCTGCCGCTTTTTGACCTGCTTTACTCATTTTACACAGTATACTGGGACCTCACTGGTCTGTCTCTGTACCACTGTGAGAAACCCCTTCTTCAACTGGCACCGTAATACAGTATATGTAAAGAAAAAGCGAAGTTACTCACTGCTGGTTTGGGACTTTTCTGCTTTAGCTTCTGCTGTATATTCCACTTTTAGAGTGTAGCTGCTGGTCCTCCGTGGAGACTTTTACTTTTTAGGCTGGCTTTTTATGACACCCGGATCCACATGCACCTTGCTGCCTTCACCTGGCTGTATTTTCCACCGCCGATACGTTTGTGAGTCAAACTCTGTACTCACTAGACAGTCTGCTGCTGTTAACTCCCGGCGTCTGCCTCTCACACAGGCATCCGGGCAGCGGGGGAAATTGCCTTATTGTGGCCGGCAGCACACGGGGGTCCCACCTGGGAAATAATGTTCCAGCCACTTATAGCACAATGTACCTGTGCTTCTCTGCCGGGAGGCCCGCACTCTTGCCTGGCGATCGCCTCACACCCGACCGCCGTATTTAGGCTCAGCTTGGCCTGTAGCTCACAGCCGGGTAGTCCGCACTCTTGCCCAGCGGTCGTCTCACACCCGGCCGCCGTATGCCCGGCTGCGGCGTCCCCGGACTGTGACGTCAGACGCCTTCCTTCTGCACGAGCTGATGCTTCGCGCCTCGCCGTCACACGCCGCTCTCGCCACTGGGGTCCAACAGACTACACTGCCCGGCACCTCCACTCCAAGTATGTCAGCCCGCAACCGGCTTCTCCACTGCCGATAGGAAAGGGGTCTTTGTCCGGCTAACTATGCTGCACGTGGGTATGGGAGAGCACACATTTTTCGTGCAGCCGGCATGGGGAGGCTAGAGCACGCTCACCTACACTCCCACCGCCGTGGCCACGCCCCCCAAAAGTGTTTTTATTAAAAAAAAACGGCGTGGGGTCCCCCCTCCTAAGCATAACCAGCCCCGGGCTCAATGAGCCGGTCCTGGTTCCAAAAATATGGGGGACAAAAAATCTGGGGGTCCCCCGTATTTTGAAACCAGCACCGGGCTCCAACAGCCCGCGGTGTCATGCCACAACCGGGGGACACTTTTTACACAAGGTCCCCCGGCCGTACCATGAGCACCGTGGCTGGTCAGCCTTGGACGGGGTACCTGGAGGAGTGGGGACCCCCCCAATAAAGGGGTCCCCCCCCAGGCTTCACCCGTCCAGGGCTGAAGCCCGGGGCTGTCACCGGCGTCCGTGGCCAGTGGACGCCGGCCTGATAGGGTTAAATCGATCATACGTTACATTGCTTTATACCGGAGAACTACAAGTGCCAGCAGACCTCCCCCGCATGCTGGGACTTGGAGAACCACAAGTCCCAGCATGCGGGGCATTAATGGGCCCGCTGGGACTTGTAGTCCACCTGTAAAAAGAATGTTTATAAAAAACACACACACAGAGAAGTAAAAGTTTATTACACACACATCCACACACCTCACTTTTACACCAGCGTTACTTACCATTCCTGGATCCAGCGCTGGTCTGGCTGCTTCACAGCCGGCTCCCCCCGCACTGACAGGCAGCGGGGAGAACCGGCTTTCTCCGTTGCCTCTAACAGCTTCTGTAGCGCTGTCCGAGTGCTACAGAGGCTGAGAGCGCGATTGGCCGATACGTCTCCATGGAGACGCATAGCTCAGCCAATCGCGCTCTCAGCCTCTGCAGCGCTACAGAAGCTGTTAGAGGCAACGGAGAAAGCCGGTTCTCCCCGCTGCCTGTCAGTGCGGGGGGAGCCGCCAGACCAGCGCTGGATCCAGGAATGGTAAGTAACGCTGGTGTAAAAGTGAGGTGTGTGGATGTGTGTGTAATAAACTTTTACTTCTCTGTGTGTGTGTTTTTTATAAACATTCTTTTTACAGGTGGACTACAAGTCCCAGCGGGCCCATTAATGCCCCGCATGCTGGGACTTGTGGTTCTCCAAGTCCCAGCATGCGGGGGAGGTCTGCTGGCACTTGTAGTTCTCCGGTATAAAGCAATGTAACGTATGATCGATTTAAACCTATCAGGCCGGCGTCCACTGGCCACGGACGCCGGTGACAGCCCCGGGCTTCAGCCCTGGACGGGTGAAGCCTGGGGGGGGGGACCACTTTATTGGGGGGGTCCCCACTCCTCCAGGTACCCCGTCCAAGGCTGACCAGCCTTGGTGCTCATGGTACGGCCGGGGGACCTTGTGTAAAAAGTGTCCCCCGGCTGTGGCATGACACCGCGGGCTGTTGGAGCCCGGTGCTGGTTTCAAAATACGGGGGACCCCCAGATTTTTTGTCCCCCCATATTTTTGGAACCAGGACCGGCTCATTGAGCCCGGGGCTGGTTATGCTTAGGAGGGGGGACCCCACGCCGTTTTTTTTTAAACTTTTTTTTTTTTAGCACAAAATCGCATTTATGAAAATGCGCACATTTTCATGACTGAAAATGCGCACATTTTATGACTAAAAATCGCCCGAAATCGCGGCAAATCGCATTTTTTTTGCCGCAAATTCGCATCTTATTACATATGCGAATTCGCGGCAAAAAATGCGATTTTTAAAGGTGCGATTTGGTGCGATTTTTTTTTAGTCTAAAAATCGCACCCTATTACATTTCGCCCCATAAGTTAATCAAATTAACTTTTTATTTTTAATTTATTCACTTATCGCAAATGCTCTTATCACATAATACAAATATATGCACAGCACAGGCCAGTGTCCAATTGCCTTAAAAATAATTTTCTAAAAATACCAAATTAAATAACCTTTAAGTGAGAGAATTAAAAATGAAAAAGCTCCTTTGATTAACAACACTGATTGTCAGCTCTTTCTTATTTATAATTGTTGTATTTATTTTAGAGATGTGCAGATTCGGATTCCAGAGATCCGAGCCCCCACGGACGTCATCATACCGAGCCCGGTTCCGAGCAGCGCTCGGAGATTCCCGCCTGACTCCGGTCCGTCCGCGTGGTCAGAACGTCATCTCCCGGTGCCGGATTTCGCGAGGCTTTAAAAGCGGCTGCTGCGCCTGCCATCTTCACTCCAGTCTAGTAGTGGGTTGGGAGAGGGTGTGTTGGTGCTGCTGCTGGGGCTTAAACTTGAGCTTGACCTTGACCCTGAATGCAATATTTTTTAATCGCTGGGGCTGTCTCTCAGTGCTGCTGTGTAGTCTAACTGTGTACTTGTAGTACTACTGTCTCCTCTGTGCGGTCTACCTCTGGTGTGCTGTGCTGTAATTAATTATTTTATTCGCTGGGGCTGTCTCCCTCAGTGCTGCTGTGTACTCTGTTCTCCTCTCTGCTTAGGTGAACAGTCTAACTGTGTACCTGTAGTACTACTGTCTCCTCTGTGCTGGGGCCTACCTCTGGTGCTGTGCTGTGCCTGTAATATTATATTATATATCAATAATTAATTAATTATATTATATATATAGTCCACTGGTGCTGCCTGCACTGAATCTGCCAGTATTATTTAGTTACTCAGTCCACTGTTGCCACTGGCAGTGCTACTGCCTACCTAGTGTACCTACCTAGTACATACTAGGCTGCTATATCTAATTTAAATAAAAAATAATACTTGTGCTGTGTGGGACTGTAAAAAATAATTCCATGCTGCTGGTGCACTGACGTGTGCCACTGAGTGCCACTGCCAAGCAGTACCTTATATAAAATTAATTATTATATAAATTCTGCTGGTGCACTGCATAAAGCTACTGGTGGTGTGTAATATAATAACTACCTTTTGTGGTGACCACTGGCAGTGCTACTGCCTGCCTGCCTACCTACCTAGTAGTTTATTTTCTCTACCTACTAGGCTGCTATATTATTAATAATGAATTGAATTATATATAGTCCACTGGTGCTGCCTGCCTGCACTGAATACTGTGAATAGAGGTTGCCAGTATTATTTACTCAGTCCACTGTTGCCACTGGCAGTGTTACTGCCTAAGTGTACCTACCTAGTAGTACAAGTACATACTAGGCTGCTATATCTAATTTAATAAAAAAAATAATAATACTTGTGCTGTGTGGGACTGTAAAAAATAATTCCATGCTGCTTGTGCACTGACGTGTGCCACTGAGTGCCACTGCCAAGCAGTACCTAAAAATAAAATTAATTATTATAAATTCTGCTGGTGCACAATACTAGTATTACTGACGTATCTACCTGTCTTGTGCCTAGTACTGCCATATCTACCGTCTGGTCTGGGGCTCACTGCCTAATACTAGCGTATCTACCTGTCTGGTCTGGGGCTCACTGCCTAATACTGCCGTATCTACCGTCTGGTCTGGGGCTCACTGCCTAATACTGCCGTATCTACCGTCTGGTCTGTGGCCCACTGCCTAATACTGCCGTATCTACCTGTGTGGTCTGGGGCTCACTGCATAATACTGCTGTATCTACCGTCTGGTCTGGGGCTCACTGCCTAATACTTCCGTATCTACCGACTGGTCTGAGGCTCACTGCCTAATACTGCCGTATCTACCGTCTGGTCTGTGGCCCACTGCCTAATACTGCCATATCTAGATGTCTGGTCTGGGGCTCACTGCCTAATACTGCCTTATATACCGTCTGGTGCGTAGTACTGCCTTATCTACCGGTCTTGTGCCTAGTACTGCAGTATCTACAGTGTGGTGCCTAGTACTGCCTCATCTACCTGTCTGGTCTGGTGCCCACTGCTGAGATTTCGCGAGGCTTTAAAAGCGGCTGCTGCGCCCGCCATCTTCACTCCAGTCTAGTAGTGGGTTGGGAGAGGGTGTGTTGGTGCTGCTGCTGGGGCTTAAACTTGAGCTTGACCTTGACCCTGAACGCATTCGTATGAGGGACTTGTCTTTTAAATGCATACAACTGATTGCATTCCACTAATGAGAGTAATTGATTGCTGCACCAATCGCCCACTGCTCCTCGGCTGCACTGTGTAAACAGTGCTCAATCAAGCCAGATAGGGGTCTTGGTACTTGTTTTAAGGTTGTAGCAGGGGAGTGCACAGGGCTGTTTCTAGACAATTTAGCTCCCAGGGCAAAGAAATAAAAAATGCGCCCCCACCCCCCCAAATACACATAAGAAATTGCGCATGCTGAAGGCGCGCTCGGCGAAATAGGGGTGTGGTTTATTTTTATAGGGGGTGTGGCTTAATATAAGGGCGTGTCTAGCAGGAAAACAAATACCTTACATCTCACTTTTGCAACCTGCATGTCCAGACATTGGTTACCGCAAGAATTGTCATTGTCCTCCCGCATTTAAGTTGGCCGGCTGAAGGCCACACAGTGACATAAAAATATAAAGGCCCACACAGTGACCTAGTACGCCTCACAGATCAAGGCCAAACAATGACAGGCTACTTAAATCATTATACACTTTTTATCCGTGATGCCAATTACACATTACGCCGCACACTATGATGACAATTACACATTACGCCGCACACTGTGATGACAATTTCATATTACGCCGCACACCATGATGACAATTACATATTACGCCGCACACCATGATGACAATTACACATTATGTCGCACACCATGATGACAATTACACATTATGTCACACACCATGATGCCCATTAGACCCCACACTGTGATGCCCATTACACCCAAACTGTGATGGCAATTACACAATACTCCCCACACGAATGCCTATTACACATTATGCCCCACGCGCCGCTGCCGTACAACTGATACCGTTTACTAATATGCCCCCACAGTGCCAGATATGCCCCCACATTGCCATACATATATGCCCCCACAGTGCCATACATATATGCCCCCACAGTGCCACACATATGCCCCCACAGTGCCACACATATGCCCCCACAGTGCCACACATATGCCCCCACAGTGCCACAAGCAGCACAACTCACTGTCTCTGGCCCTGGGTCTCCCCCTCCAGTCCCGCGCCGCTGCCATATGCCCCTACAGTGCCAGATATGCCCCCACAGTGCCACATATATGCCCCCACAGTGCCAAATATGCCCCCACAGTGCCAAATATGCCCCCACAGTGCCACAGATATGCCTTCACAGTGCCACACATATGCCCCTACAGTGCCATATATGCCCCACACAGTGCCAAATATGCCCCCACAGTGCCACAGATATGCCCCCACATATATGCCCCCACAGTGCAAAATATGCCCCCACAGTGCCAAATATGCCCCCACACAGTGCCACAGATATGCCTTCACAGTGCCACACATATGCCCCTACAGTGCCATATATATGCCCCACACAGTGCCAAATATGCCCCCACAGTGCCACAGATATGCCCCCACAGTGCCACAGATATGCCCCCACAGTGCCACAGATATGCCCCTACAGTGCCACAGATATGCCCCTACAGTGCCACAGATATGCCCCTACAGTGCCACACATATGTCCCTACAGTGCCACACATATGCCCCCAAAGTGCCACACATATGCCCCCAAACTGCCACACATATGCCCCCAAAGTGCCAGAAGCAGCACAACTCACTGTGGCCATGGGTCTCCCCCTCAAGTCCCCTGCCATCGCTGGTGGTGCTGCTGCTGCTTCTTCTTCTTTCCTGGGGAGGGGAGCGGAGCGTCTCTCCTTCCCTTCCCCTTCAATGTGTGTACCACTACCTGAGCCGTCAGCCATTCATACCTCGCGGGCTGGCTCCTGATTGGCTGCCGGCCCGCGAGGCGAGCTCTGATTGGCTGACAGCCCAGTGACCGAGGGGAAGGAGAGACGGGCGATGCGCTCCGCTCTCCTCCCCTCCCCAGGGAAATCATCCTGGGGCTGTGCTGTGGCGGCCGGGGAGAGGGGGAAGAAGGTGCGGCAGGCGGCGGCAGCGTGTGCGTCGGGGTTGGGGGGGAAGCTGCCGGGCGCCCTGGCTGTTTACAGAGGCGGGCAAGCCGTGCGGCGCCCCGGGCTGCTGCACGGCTTGTCCGCCTCTAGAAACGGCCCTGGGAGTGCAGCTACTCGTAACACCTTGAGCGAAGATCAGTACTTCTCTACCGGCAAAGGACATCCTCCTCGACCGAGCGTGCAGCTTCACGAGGGACGCATGTGAAGCAGTGAGCAAAGGGAACACCCGCCTAGCGAGCCAGATCACCTGAATCCACCCTAGCGATCAATAGAGTTACAGAAGTCGCAGTCAGATAGAACTCTTCCAGCTGCCACCTAGTCATTGATTAGCCCCCTCGCCTCCACTCATTAGGCAATGATTGATGAGACGACTGGTAATAAATTAGTAATAATCACAAAATTAAACAATCAGATTACATTAATTAATCATAATCACACAATCAAGCCAGATAGGGGTCTTGTTGGATGTTAAAGTGATCAAAACAGTTACACACTTGCAGACAAACTCTGTGCTGCACAAAATGCCCACCGCTCCTTGGCTGCACATGGTAAACAGTGCACGATCAAGCCAGATAGGGGTCTTTTTTGGGCCTATTTTTTTAAACTGCCATCCTGTCTGCCGCTGCAGTGCCACTCTTACATGAGCCATGTGTTTGTGCCGCACACTTGTGTGGCTTAGCATAGTTATCCAGCTACCTCGGTGCAACCTTTTGCCCTAAAAACAATATTGTGAGGTGTAAGGTGTTCAGAATAGACTGGAAATGATTGGAAAATAATGTTATTGAGGTTAATAATAGCGTAGGAGCAAAAAAAACACCCAAATTCTGCGATTTTAGCAGTTTTTATGCTTTTTTAACAAAAAAATCAGAACCCAAAACCCAAAAAATCCAAACACAAACCACTTAGGAGGTGTTTTGCCAAAACCCATTAGAACCCAAAACCTCAAGGTAAGCAGAACCCAAAACCCGAAAAGTGGCCGGTGCACATCCCTAATTTATTTTTGTGGAGGGAAGAGTAAATCCCTCGGAATTCTGAAAGCAGCCATCAGTGAATCACACTGAGGGTCCGGGATCGGATCTGGAGATCATACATGCTGCACAGATCTCCGTACAAAATTTGTGCAGCAGTCATTTTATCCGGTGCTTTCCGTAGCACTACTGCCTTCATTGCAGGACTCCAGAGGGGTAAGCATTACAAAATGGGTACAGCGTGTGTAGTGTGGGGCCTCTAAAACTCTGCTCCCACTGCACCCATTATAAATACGCCATAGCCGCCACCCCTTTCAGTGTCAGTGAAGCCAGGAGCAGTCCTTGAGACTGCACTGGCTTCAATGTGACTGGCAGTGATATCCCTCCCTATGGGACTGCCAGTCCAGGCTGCGATAAACAGAGAGATGGTTTCTATGGGCTGCAGTTAGTGCAGCCCAGATAAGCCAGGCATGTACACATGGATAGTATCGTCACCACTGCTGGCATGCCCCAGGCCTGGCATCTTTCAATTACATTATACAGGTGCCAACAAATGGCAGTGTGATGGTTTTGCCTTGTAAATGATTGCCGGTCCTCTACCTCAGGCAAACTCAGACAAAATGACATATTGACCTAGTGCCAGATCTTTCCTACTATTTATAGAGCCATACAACATAATACAGGAATGACTACATGCAGGGCAAGCTTATTGTGAAATCCAATATCCCCAAGAGACAGACAGCGGGGGAAATTTACTAAGGCAAATATGCCTAAAAAATTTGTATTCGTACTAGAAAATACGAATATTTTAGGCATATTCGTCTTTTTGGCAATTTCTATGCCAAAAATACAACAATTCATATTCGTATTTATGGCACATTCGTATTTACAAATACGAATGCATACGCCATTAAACAAATACGAATCCCCATTAAAAAGTATGATGATTCCTAATTTACTAAGCCATAAGTAATAAGAAAATACACTTCATTTTCCAAGCGTTTTTGGCCTTAGCCTGCACGGATCAGTAAGATCCATGCAGGTTGTAAACCCCCCCAATGGGCAAAACCAGCCCCAGGCTCAAAGAGCCGGTCCTGGGTTTTAAAAAATCAGGGACCAAATTAAATAGGGGTTCCCTGTATTTTTTAAAACCAGCACCAGGCCCAAGGGTCAGTCCTGGTTCCCAAAATACATGGGACAAAACGAGTAGGGGTTCCCCCGTATTTTGTGAACCAACACCAGGCCTAAACAGCCAGCCGGGTAATGCCACAGCTGGGGGGAAACTTTTTATACAAGTCCCCCGGCCAAAGCTTTAACCCCCTGACCGGTCAGCCTAGGCAGGGGTCCTGGGGAAGTAGGGACCCCCCCCAATGAAGAGGTCCCCCTCTCCAGAACTTACCTGCCCAGGGTGAAGCCTGGGGCTGTCCCCGGAACCCCTGGGCTGTGGGTACAGGCAGAGGTGGATTGGGAATTAAAAGCGGCCCGGGAAATAATTTGACGCAGCCCTAGAGGGGGGGGGGGGGGCGCGGTACCACAAATGTTGGGGGGCGTGACCTAGTGATATGGGGGCATGGCCTATTTCAATGAGGTCACGCCCCATTTTCGCCGCTGTGGGGGCATGGCTAGTAGCTCACCCACACCCACAGCCCACCCATTGACCCGCCCCTTGAACCGCCTTATTTTTTTTTTTTTACATTTGCTTCAAATCTATTCTTGATTTCGCACACAGCAATACCACATACACGTTACATGTCACACTGTAATGCCAATTACACGTTATGCCACACACTGATGCCCATTATACATTATGGCACACACCGTGATGCCCATTACATGTTACGCCGAAGGCGCGCACCAAAAATTTGCTCCATAATGCCTATTACACGTCACACATCCATATTATACCACATGCCATAGTGCCTATTACAGATTATGCCAGGGCTCAACAATTTTTCATAAAAGAAGGACAACAGTGACAGTGCGCACCAGAGGCCGTGATACCCATTACGAGTTATGCCAGGGCTCAACAATTTTTTTAAACTAAGGACAACAGGGATAAAGCGCGCCAAATTACACCGTATTGCTTGCTACACGTCACACACCCATTACATATTATACCACGTGCCATAATACCCATTACATGTTATGCAACACACCGTAATTTGCACGCAACACGCTATAATGCCCATTACATGTTATACCAAACACTGTAATTCCCATTACACATTATGCCACACATCGTGATGCCCATTACACATTACTCAACACACCGTGATGCCCATTACACATTATGGCCCGCACCGTGAGGTTCCATTATACATATGCCCCACACCTTGATGCTCATTATACATATGCCACACACATGATGCCCATTATACATATGCCCCACAGGTTGGAGTCAAAGGCAAATTGAACTACTGCGCACTTCACAAAGCAGATGCGCACTGCACAAATAGCCAGCACACACACGGTTTAAAAAAAAAATGAAAGTTTACCAGTTACAGGAGGCCCAATTGGACCAGCGGCGGTGGTGGTGACAAATGTGCACAGCATGAGGCAACAGCGAAGGCGCAAAATCTCGCGCTGGGGAAGTCACCTCACTCAGCAAGAGAGTGACCTCCTGCCGCCAAGCGAGGAAACACAATAAACAACGGCAGGAGGTCACTGCCACCAAGTGAGGACCCGCAATGCGTCAGAGCTCAGCCAAGCTACTGCTGAACACCCGGCGAATCGGACAGGTGGCAAGCCTACACACACATTGTATAATGACATGGGGCACACTGACACACACATTGTATAATGACATGGGGCACGCTGACACAGACATTGTATAATGACATGGGGCACGCTGTCGCCACAGCCAGGGGTGGGGGGGGGGGGCGGCGGGGGTGCAGACATTACTCACCGCCGTGCCTCCGTCTGCAACATCCAGCTTCCCCAGACAGTGCAGCATTGCCCAAAACAAATATGGCCGCCGCATATGTGGATTTAATATATGCATATATGCGGCGGCCATATTTGTTTTAGGCAATGCTGCCATTTGTGACCAGGCTGGGCTGCGGCCGCTTCTAACAAAGGTAAGCGGCCCAGCCAAAGTGAAATCTGGTCCGGCCCACCGGGAAACGGCCCGGTTTCCCGGTGGGCAAATCCGCCTCTGGATGCGGGAGTGTGTGTATGGGTAGCGTTAGGCTGCGGGAGTGTGTGTATGGATAGAGATAGGCTGCGGGAATGTGTGTATGGGTAGAGATAACCTGCGGGAGTGTGTGTATGGTTAGAGATAGGCTGCGGGAGTGTGTGTATGGGTAGACATAGGCTGCGGGAGTGTATGTATTGTTACAGTTAGGCTGTGGCTGTGCATGGTTAGAGTTAGGCTGTGACTGTGTATGGTTAGAGTTAGGCTGTGACTGTGTGCGTGTATGGGTAGAATAAGGCTGTGTGTGTGTGGGGGTGTATGGTTAGGGTTAGGCTGCGTGGGGGCGTTATGGTTAGGCTTTGGGAGGTGGTATGGTTAGGATTAGGCTGCCTGGGTGGGGTGTATGGTTAGGGTTAGCCTGCCTGCAGGGTGTATGGTTAGGGTTAGGCTGTGGGGTATATGGTTTGGGCTGTCAGGGGCGATGTAGTGTAGTGTAGTGTACTAGGTGGAGATGGGTAACAACTGCGCTGAGTTTGCAGTATAGATGGTTGCTGCGGGACTTATCCTGGGTACACTACAGAATACCCTATACCAAAGTATACGTACAAAAGAGGGGGTGTGGGTATATCCTGCGCTAACCTTCACTGCTTAATACTAGTTGATGTATAAAATGGATGAGTGACACAATGTGTTAGTAAATCAAAGTTTGCTTTATTTTATAAAAGGTAGAAAAAATACTTAGTACAACTGATCATTTACAATGATAACAGTTCTCTGGGGTGTCCTAATACCGGTATATAACAAGACAAACTTACACAGAACATGTATGTGCACTACTCCTCTGTGGGCATTTCTGGTGTTTAACCAATAAAGTCTCAAAGGTAATCCGGAGAGAGCAAAGTCACTTGGTTTATAGCAAAGAATTTGCTTACCAGTAGATGGTGTTAGTGATGTATATTAGGTTTCCAGGGTGCGATCCTCGTCTGCCGGCAGACTGAACCTCCTATAGCAGCAGCGGTCTGTGCGGCTTGCTGTGTCAAGAGGGATCGATTACTCTGAGATCGACGCGTTTCGCCTGTATCACACGCTTCCTCGGGATAAAACAGACTCTGTTTTATCGACGCGTTTCGCCTGTATCACAGGCTTCCTCGGGATAAAACAGACTCTGTTTTATCCCGAGGAAGCCTGTGATACAGGCGAAACACGTCGATCTCAGAGTAATCGATCCCTCTTGACACAGCAAGCCGCACAGACCGCTGCTGCTATAGGAGGTTCAGTCTGCCGGCAGACCAGGATCGCACCCTGGAAACCTAATATACATCACTAACACCATCTACTGGTAAGCAAATTCTTTGCTATAAACCAAGTGACTTTGCTCTCTCTGGATTACCATTGAGACTTTATTATTTAAACACCAGAAACGCCCACAGAGGAGTAGTGCACATACATGTTCTGTGTAAGTTTGTCTTGTCTTGTTATATACCGGTATTAGGACACCCCAGAGAACTGTTATCATTGTAAATGATCACTTGTACTAAGTATTTTTTCTACCTTTTATAAAATAAAGCAAACTATTATTTACTAACACATTGTGTCACTCATCCATTTTATACATCCACAAGTATTAAGCAGTGAAGGTTAGCGCAGGATAAACCCACACCCCCTCTTTAGTGTAGTGTACTAACCTTGCCCTTTGCTCCTGCTTGAGTTTCATCATGTGGCAGGGAGTCCCTTACAGCAGATGCGCTAATCTGTCCCGGATATTCATGTAAGCACACACACTTCTCCCAGTAACATCCCTGGTGGACAGCACAGCAGACATGGACACGGCGGCGGAAGTCAAGGAAGCCTGGAGGCACAGCACAGCAAAAATAGTGAGCTGGGCACTTCTGCTTAGCGTTCCCCACACGCATACTGTATATATACACCAACCCCCCCATCCAAAACACACATACTATATACACACACGCACATCCCCCCACAAATATGTTTATGCACACATCCCTCCCACACACATACTGTAAATGCACACATCCCCCACACACACATACTATATACACACATATATACTGTATATGAACACCCATACACACACACTATATATGCACACATCCCCCACACACACATACTATATACACACATATATACTGTATATGAACACCCATACACACACTATATATGCACACATCCCCCACACACACATACTATATACACACATATATACTGTATATAAACACACACACTGTATACGCACACATCCCCCCCACACACACATACTGTAAATGCTCACATCCCCCACACACACACACACACACATATAATGTATATGCAGCATACCCTCCAACATTTTATAGATGGAAATCGGTACAGGGGGCGTGGTCATAAATATAGAGGCGTGTCCACATGTAGAGGAGGTGTGGCAGCACCTCATATATCCGTAGCCACGCCTCCACCTAAGGATGAACATTAATTTTAAAATTGTACTGCACCCTCATCCAAGTCCCGCGGCCGTGACGCCAGTCAGATCACCAGTGGTGGGTGTGCAGGCAGTGTGCGGGAAAGGTTCCCAGGAAGCGTGCTGAGTGCTGACGTCAGACGACGCTTGAGCGCTGGCTGCCGGGACGCCGCACAAGCCACACTGGGACACAATTATCCCCACTGGACCTGCGTATATGCATCCATGATCCATCACAGCCTGCAGCCATCGCCTGCGGGGTCATAGGAGCGGCTACCGACGAAGAAAATCGGTACAACGGTACATTTGATTTTTAGCCGGTACAGTCCGTTAAAAAAACGGTGCTGTACCGGCTAAAACGGCACAGTTGGAGGGTATGTATGCAGACATATACCCCCCCCCACACACATATACTGTATATGAACCCCCCTACACACACACACACACACAACACACTGTATAAATATGTACACATCCCCCCCCCCCCACACACACACATATACTGTATATGCACACATATACCCCCCCACACACAGACACATATACTGTATATGAACCCCCCTACACACATCCCCCCCAACACACACACATACACACTGCATATGAACATCTTTCTCCTCCCTCCCCCTGAAAAATAATACCAGCACATGTCTCACATTCTGTTCGCCTCCAGGATATGGCTCGGCGGCTCCCTGCTGTGATCTCTTGGGGGCGGCAGGGCCAGGCTGTGGACATGGTGTGTGGCGTCACTGGCGTGGGTAATGAAGCCACGCCCACAGTCCTATCCCGCGGCGGCTCTCTATTTACGCTGCGCCTTCTGTCAGACTGTCCGCACGTGACGGCACAGTAGAATCCAGCTGTGCCGGACTGACGACCTCTCCGTAACTAGGCCGGCCGGCCTGCAGTCATGACCAGCCGGCCCGACAGGGTGGATTGGGCCGGCCCAGCGGGATTTCTCCCGGTATCCCGGTGGCCCAATCCGCCCCTGGGTACAGGGCTGATCTTTGTGTAAAATTTAGAATAAACTATTGGGTTCTGCTGTGGAACTATGAGTCCCAGAAAGCCTGGTCCGCATATTGGAACTTGGAGAACCACAAGTCCCAGCATGTGGCCATTAATGGGCTTGCTGGTACTCTTAGGGGGTTATTCTGGTTCGTGCGGCTGGGCCGTACGCGTATGTGCCGGGGTTTTTTTTTATCTGCGCATGCGTACCATCTGCAATGCGCAGGCGCGACCACTCCACAACGCTCACGGACGGGTCTTTCCGTGCGAAAAAACCTGTACGCGAGAGTACGGTCATTGTGGGCGGCATAGGGGCGTGTTGAGGGGAGCGGCCGAAATAATGAGGGAAAATGGGCGTAAACATGGGCGTACACGGGGGTGTGCACCAAAAATGAACGGTGCTACTACCGCTCGATCGGCGAAAACACCGTTCATTTTCAGACACAAAACAGGCGGCCGCCACCGCCACCTCAGACCACCCCTACAGAAACCGCATGACAGCGGACGCCTGGGTCTGCTAATTAACGCTGATTACTACTCAAACACATACACCTGAATGTAATAAGCAATGCTGCAGTCTATTAAGTCCAAACCATTATTTCACTACCTGCAAGCCACACACAGCCCTCAAACACATTGGAAGCTTATCTTTCTATACTTCTCTACATTTAAAGGTTTGTTTAATTTAAGGTAAGAATCTTTTTAAGACCTGCTTATATATGCTAAGGTAGGTATTTGTTAAACATTTATACACATTCACTACGTGTTTTCATATACTTTACACAGTAGCACACTCAATCTACACAAGTTGACATGTGTCAACATGTTTTATATTTATGATACAAATACATAAACCACATCTAACAGCTACAAAGGATGTTTCAGCAATGTTTTAAGCCCATGGCCACTATTTTGCACACAATCTTTGTATAGTACCCAAAATACAGAACTGTACCTCTTTCTGATCTGCTATGAATTGGATTTTACTACACTCTGGATGTAAGATGCCACCAATCACATTATTGCAATCACATCTCTCTAACAAAGGATTCCTACATCTGCTTATTACACTGTAAACTCATATATATTTAAATATTTAAACATGTTTGTTCACAAGCAATTTTATCATGTTTGGCCGATTCACACATCTTTAACATACCTGTACCATGACTGTTTTTTTAGGGAGGACACATATGCGTTCCTACACAAATGTCCCTTTTGACCCCTGTTTGTCTATCTCACCCACTCCATGAGGAAATCATTGTTCTGGACCTGCTTTTACCTACTAATGTAGGAGCTACCTCACCTGCACACAAACTGCTTTCTCACCTATTAAGTTGCTCTGCACATGTGCTGACACGAACTAATTAGCTGGGAAAAGTTGGATATGAACATGTGAATGGCCATGGAGAGGGTTACACATGGGAAACTTCTACCACACTTCAAGAAATGCACAAAAATACCCTGGTCAGTAAGTACACATAAATGTATTATTTGTTTGACACAAGAAATTACACATACAACAATTGTGTGGTAATTGTGAAAATAAATTTATTTGCTGTTCAGCATCACAGCTTATTTGACACTTTAATGTCATAAATAAAAATAAAATATAAACTATAGACAAAAATAACAATCAGCCAGAACAAGAGGTTGCATATCTCCAAACATGTGTTACCCTGCAAATGCAATGGTGAAAGAAATGTGGACACCAGAATACGAACTGCAACAACCAGGGTGAATACTAAGCATGATACACACCACCAAAAATGTATCCTGCATTTCTAGAGGTCAAAATAAGAACTTTACTGCCCATGGCACGAAAATGGATAGATGGCCAACTCAGGAAGTGGATGTCCAGTGCAATTTAAACATTTGGGGTCCAACCACAGAGGAAGTGAACCAGGTGTCATTATTTTGGCCCTTTTTTCCCCTTTTTAGATGGGGCCTTGGGGACAGGGGCCTTTGGCTCTGATGGCTTGCACCGTCTTGCCCTAGTGGACATAGGAGGGTCAGCAGAGGTGGAAGGTTGGGGAGCAGCTTGGGGTGGCCCAGCAGATGGGGGATTGTCCCTTAGGGACCTGGCAGTGGTGAGCAGCTCCGCCAGAATGTCATTTTGGCGGCTGAGTTGTTGGGCAATGCTTTGCATGCCAGCCGCCAGAATGTCATTCTGGCGGTTGAAGGCCTCACACTGCTGCCTGTTTGTGTCCTTCCAATCCGCCAGAAAATCCCCAACCTGCTGCTGACGGACCGCAGCCTCCACCCCTTGCTGCTCAATCCTATCCAGCATCACCATCCACCTGGCATCCCATGTGGACTGTGGCTGGGGGTGTCGTGTTGGTGGAGGCTGGACCACTTGCTCCACCTGTGGCTCTGCAGAGGAAGATGCTGCCGGTTCATCCTGTGTTTCTGCTACTTCTAGGATAATAATTGAAAACAATGTCACCATCCCATACACACAAAAAACTATCTTACCAAATACAATGCATTACTGTGACTTACCATCAAAAGCAGCATCAAAGACCTCCACCGGGAGCTCACTATCCATATTGGATATCCCTCTGACCTCGGCCACATCAATGACATCCAAGGCGTCCTGCTCCAGGGGGGGAATATTCCAAATTATCTGGCATAGGCCCCCTCCCGGTGGACATGCTGTGGTTGTACCGGTCAGTCATCTTCCTCTTCAGTGTAGTTTTAAAGTCTGACCACCTACAAGTTCAAAAATACAAATATCACCATGAGATATGTGCACCACTGTGCTAGTGAACATCATGACTACGTTACATTTCCTAGTGTGGGTGATCTTATGTTTTTTAGGCATATGTTTCCCACACACACATTAATGTCTCCATTATGAGGCATTTCAGTGTCTCATCTCATTCATTAGGCCACTAAATGCACATACTGTACATAGATCACTATGCAGAAATGACATCATCCATGGCCAAATTATGCACCTCCACCTGGTGTGAAACTACACATTCCACCATAGCTTGACAGTGTTGTTATTATGGAGTAATTTAACTATGGGAAGGCATACTGGGATGTGTAGTTTCTCACCAGCTACATGTGCACAGTTTGGACATTCTTGTTTCAGTAGCATCATATGGAACATGTTACAACAACTCTTTTTCAACAACACTCTTTCTGTTGTCCCATCACATACTTCACATGAGCAGAACTGTGCCCATAACCTCACATCACACCAATGGTGCATGTTTCATATATAAATGTGGGTTATTAGACATGGTTGTGTTCACATGTGACATTAAAGTGTAGCACTATCTACAAACACACCTTTCTATTATTCTCAAAACATACATGTAACATATGTACACACATATGAAATTACCAGGGGGAGAAACACACTTGCCTTTTCTTCACTGATAGCCAATCTCTGACCACTGTTGACACCTGGTTCACTTCCTCTGTGTTCTTCTCCCAAAGGTTTCTCTTTGCACTGGCACCCGGCTTCCTGGTAGGCAATTCGATCCATTCTCGTGCCCTGGGCACTAAAATTCTCAATTCTGCCTCTAGAAATGCAGGGTTTCTCTTTTTGGTGGTGGTATCCTGCTCAGTCCTCGCCCTAGATGTTGCAGCTCGTTTTCTGGTGGCCCCAGTTCTCTCACCATGCACCTGCTTGGTCACACCTGTTTGGAGAGATGCAACCTCTTGTTCTGGCTGGTTGCTTGGCCCTTGTGGAGCTGGTGGAGTTTGAACAGGGCCTGTTAGTGAGGGGCCCGCTAGGTCTTGCAGGAATCGGTACATCTGTCAGACCACACTTAGGTCTACAGTCATTAGGTCGACCCCACTAGGTCGACTGGCAGGAAGGTCGACCTGACTTAAGGTCGACATGGGCCAAGGTCGACATGACTTAAGGTCGAATTTGCATAAAGGTCGACATGAGGAAGGTCGACTGGTCATAAGGTCCACATGGGTTTTTCACTGTTTTTTGACCCGAATGTCGACACAGTCGACATGGACACAGTTGGCAATGAGAATCGGACCCTCGCATTGCTCGCTTCACTCGCAATGCTACGGGCACGGTGGCTCGCTTCGCTCGCCACAGCTTTAATAACCTCCTCCACGCCCTAGTGGATGGTAGGGCATGAAATACCGCCTGTCGGCACATGTCGGCTCAAAAAACAGTGAAAAACCCATGTCGACCTTATGACCAGTCGACCTTCCTCATGTCGACCTTTATGCAAATTCGCCCTAAGTCATGTCGACCTTGACCCATGTCGACCTTAAGTCAGGTCGACCTTCCTGCCAGTCGACCTAGAGGGGTCGACCTAATGACTGTAGACCTAAGTTCTAATAGATGACCGCTTCCCGTCTTGCAGCCTACTCCTCTCTTGGGCCCTCCTTCTCCGCTCCTGTTCCTTCTTGGTCAAAGCTTCAAGCAGGGATTCTGCTGTAGCTCTCTGTAGGGCGTCCTCTGCTGCGGAATCATCTGAGTTAGACATGTTTGCAGCAATTATGGCCTGCATCTGATGATATTTATATGCTAAACTCCCGCCTTGAACAAGGGGCGTATACTTTTCACCGCAATGTAGCAGCTAAATTACACAGATAATTTCCGCCGATAATTACAGCGGAAATTACGCAGGTCTCAACGCACCTGAGCATTCACCTGTACATGCACATGCTACATGGTTAAATGTGTGCACCTGTCATTCCAATGATGAGTTTTTTCAGGTGGTATCTGTTGGAGTTCGTGTATGCTTTCTGAATCACATTTAAAAACATAACAACGTTATAATGCTTTCCTTACATTTGTTATGAGGATGAATTTGTCATACACCAACATGTTGTATGTGCGTTGTTATCAGCGTATGTATTAGTAGATGGTTGCGTGTATAATTTTTCGCACACTGTATATACAGTACGTCACTCTACATTGAAAGCATAATGTATGTTATGGTGTGCATATCGGAACGCTCCGCGAAAGTTTTTATTCGCATACATATTGTTAATGTAAGATGGATTAATAAAGTTAACAATACAAAAACTACCTTTTCGTCCAATCAGCAACCACCAAAACTTATATATGTACCTGCAATTAATAACTGCGCTATTGCCAATATGTCTGTGACAAGGGCTGCACCCTTTGCTATTGTGGAGCTGCAGGCCTTGGTGCAAGTGATGGACCGGCGCCTGGGGCCCAGGGGCCCATATGTCAGGAATGATGACAAGCGGCGGGCGTATAACGCTGCCCGCCGCTTAGTCTACGCCCGGACCGGCGTCCGCAGAAGCCTTGGCCAGGTGGAGCGGCGCTGGTCTGACCTGCGGCCGCCAGTGCTGCTAAGCACAATTCGCCGCCATATTGGCCGATGTAAGTATATATTTACAAATATGTCTGCGTTTGTTAGCAATGATTTCTGTAGTTTTTATAAATATGTGCATGAGTATGTGGGTGTATATGGGTTGTATATGGGGTGTATATGGGGGGTATATGGGGTGTATATGGGGGGTATATGGGGTGTATATGGGGGGGTTTATGGGTTGTATATGGGGTGTATATGGGTTGTATATGGGGGTATATGGGGGGTATATGTAGTCCCTCTGTTTTTGGGTGTAGCATATCAATTAGTTAGCATGATAAATGTATTAAATATAACAGAAATTATAATTTGTAAGGTTATGAGCATGACTAATGTGAATTTTTCTATCCCCCAATTTTATGAAACCCAAACTTCGATTTCTATGCCATCAACATGAACATTTCAGCACGCGCAAGGGCACGCCTGGCAGCCCCGGAGGAGCCAGCCCGGGAGGAGGCAACCCAGGAGGAGCCAGCCCGGGAGGAGCCAGCCCGGGAGGAGGCAGCCCGGGAGGAGCCAGCCCGGGATGAGCCAGCCCGGGAGGAGGCAGCTTGGGAGGAGCCAGCCCCAGAGGAGGCAGCCCGGGAGGAGCCAGCCCCAGAGGAGGAAGGCCCAGAGGAGGAAGGGCAACACCAGGAAGAGGAGGAGGAGACATTGGGGCCTGGTGGTGCCCACCCCATTTCAACCTCCCCTTCCACCAGCCACTCCCCTACCCCCACCCACACCCCTACCCCCACCCACACCCCTACCCCCTCCCCACCCCATTTCCAACCCCCCTACACCTCCCCACCACCCACCCCCAAACCTCTCCAATCCCCACTCCAACCCACTACCTCTATCCCAAGTCCAAATCCATCCCCCTTGCTCCTGACCCCCCCAACTACCGGACACCCAACCAGCGGCGAGCAGGATGGCTCAACTAGCCGTAAGTAAATAATGTGGCTAATGTTTACCTACACATTTCTACACATAAACAATCCCAACAACCACATATGTGTATCCAACATCAACATTAGATGCAACATATCACTGCAGGGCGACCATGAGGTGTGGCCTGTCCTTCTCCAGGAACAAGGGTCCCCTTGGTGGTTTTTTTGAGTGTGGCCATGCCTCACCCCTTGAATAATTGACATAACAGTACATCCAATGACATATCCGACATTAGTGGTGTTGTAGTTATGTGGGTCCAGGTGTTGTGTAACTCCACTTCCCAGCATGATGTGCAACATTAATTTATAGATTGTTTTGTTAATAGTGTGTGAGGCCATGCGGATGCATGCTTTACAAACACAGCTTTAGGCCTATAATTTGTACAGCAATGTCCTTAATTTTAAATAGTAAGGAGTGCTTAAGCCGCAACAATGTCATAACCCTTAAATAGCACAGCCTAATTGTGAGGTTAGAGGTGAGTCCCCCAAAACAAAACTACCAATTGGGATACAGCATACATTCATCCAAGAAGGAGTAATTTATTTAATGTTATGTAATATGTACAGTATGTGTGTGTCAACAGAATAGTATTTAGGACCGTGTTTACAGCATACCCATCTTCAATGTAGTTGAAAAATGTATGTGGCCTTCACACTTAACTCACAACTTCTTATTATGTACAAATACAACAAACATTTGTGTATGTTATATATTATTATTTTTTTTTTATCCCTTCACTACAGACACTGAACAGCACCAGGAGGAGGTGGACAACATTTTGCGGGAGATATTTCTAACCCTATTTTATTTAAATATTTTTTTTTACGTTTGGAGGCCCTTATTTAATTTATTTTTATCCCCCCCCTTATTATGTTTGTTATTAATAAAAGTTTATGTTCAGTTAGAAGTTGCCTGTGTATTTAATAATAAATATGTTAGAGGGCTTGTAAGGGTAGGTACATACAGATGTGTAATGTAAGTTAAATTTGTAATTTGAGGTGAGGGGTAACGATTGATGTGTGAATGTGTGTGTTTTTGAGTAAAATAACACATAGTGAAAATGCATGAATGTTTAATGTTGTTAGATTAAAACATCACACATAACATCAGGGTAGGTATACATGTTACACATTTTGGACAAACTAATTATGGACATAATTTAGTACATACACACAAACACCAACATACATTTTTTTAAAAGTAAAAGCAATGTGGGGACACATAGATAGTGATTAAAATGCCACATTAGAACATAACAAATATACATGTAATGAGGGTTAAAATGTTGTTTTATTAGGGTCTTTATTAAGGAAGACAATTGAGTTAATAGAAAACAATTATTAAAAAACAATTAGAATAATTAATTAATTGTCTTAATTATAGTTGAAAGGCAAGATTTGCAGGTCCATATATGTGAAGGGTATGCCAGCGTGCACTGACGTACGCTCACTCTCACGAGTGGTGACATACGCTGAGTTTTCCATTGAAAACAATAGAGACCCATCCGTGCAAGGTGGCGTACACTCAGATAGCTGCAAGAAGTCGATGGGAAGACGGAGGAGAGACGTCCGTAAACGGTGGCGTACGCTCTGTTGTACGCCAGTTGTCAGAGTCTAAGCGGTGATCTGTCCGTGTACGTTGGCGTACGCTCAAGTGTACGCGTACGGAGAGCGTACGCTGATATGGAGCGTACGCACGTTTGGCCGCACCAACCAGAATAACCCCCACAGTTCCACAGCAGAACTGATAGTTAAATAAAAACACAAACACACCAGAAAAATAAAACTTTAATGCACATGGAGCCCTTTCATACAGATACTCACCTATCTTGATAGTAGTTCTGTCCCCTACTCCAGTAGAAATCCAATATGGGAGTACCTGTGGAGGGAAACATACTTACATTCTGCTAGGGGGCGACTTGGAAACAACAACAACCTGAAAACCCGACACCAGTATGAACTCCAGAGGAGACGCAGAATGCCTGTGTAAACACATCACGTGTCACCTCCTCACAGTCCACTCTGGTGCCTGGTGTCTCGTTTTTTTATTTTTTCAAGTCCCCTGGATGCCTTCATGGACCCAAGAGGACACAATCTATGCTGGAGGACTTGCACAGGTACCCATACTGGATTTCTTCAGGAGCAGCTTACGGATGGAGGTAGTCCTACCTACGTCTCAAGATAGGTAAGTATATGTATGAGTGGGCTCTGAATGTAATAAAGTTTTATTTTTCTGGTGTGTTTGTGTTTTTATTTAACTATTGGTTCTGCTGTGGAACTAAGAGTCTAAGCAAGCCCATTAATGGTCCGCATGCTGGGTCTTGTGGTTCTCCAAGTCCTAGTATTTGGACCAGCCTTGCTGGGACTCATAGTTCCACAGCAGAAACCAAAGGTTTATTCTAACTTTTACACAAAGATCAGCCCGGTACCCACAGCCCAGGGGTACCGGCGACAGCCCCAGGCTTGAGCCTGGGCATGTACAGATGGAGCCATCCTCGGCCGGTGCTTGCCAGATCCCTTGCGTGTCCCAGTATCACGACGGCTAGGCAGCGTCTCCCTGCCCGTCTCCGATTCAGGGAGATGCTGCCCAGTTCGGGGGGGGGGGGTCGGGCGGCGAGGGGTACCAGTGGGGGAGGTGGCGGAGTCTGGCGGCAGGCTCCATTTGCCAAGGGGCGCGTGTGCGCTCGTGCGCGCGCGCCCCTGGCGGTAGCTGTCTGCCAGCCCCTGCAAACTTAAAGCTGGCTCCATCTGTAAGCTAGCCTTTATTGTGGGGTTCCCACTTCCCCAGGACCCCTGCCTAGGCTGAACAGTCAGGGGGTTAACCCCTTACCGCCGCAGCCTGTTTTTGCCTTCCTGACAGAGCCCTTTTTTTCAAATCTGACATGTATCACTTTATGTGGGGATAACTTTTTATTGCTTTTACTTATCCCAGTGGTTTTGAGATTGTTTTCTCGTGACACATTGTACTTTAAGTTAGTGGTAAATTTTGGTCGATACAGTCTGTGTTTTTTTGTGAAAAATACCAAAATGTCGTAAAAAAAATTGAAAATTTAGCAATTTGCAAAATGTTAAATTTTCTGCTTGTGAGACAAATAATCATACCACTCAAAATAGTTAATAACTAACAAAGACCATATGTCTACTTTATGTTGCCATCATTATTTCAACCTCCTTTTAATTTTTTTGGACACCAGGAGGCTTAAAATATGAATAGCAAATTCTCAAATTTTCAAGAAAATTTCAAACACTGATTTTTTTAGGGACCAGTTCAGTTCTGATGTGACTTTGAGGGACTTGTATGTGAGACACCCCCATAAATGATGCCATTTCAAAAACTGCACCCCTCACAGTATTCAAAACAGCATTTTGGAAGTTTGTTAACCCTTTAGGTGTTTCACAGGAATTAAAACAAAGTGTAGGTGAAATTTCAAAATTTCATTTTTTTTGCAGATTTTCAATTTTAATACATTTTTCTAAGGAACACAGTAGATTTTACTAGAGAAATGTGACTAAAAATTGATTCCCTCAATTCTTTTGTTTTCATAAATATCCTATATGTGGCCCTAGTGTGCACGTTGACCAAACCACAGGCTTCTTAATAGAAGGAGCACCTACTTGATTTTGGAGCCTCCTTTTTATGAGATTATTTTTTAGGCACCATGTAGGATTCTAGGTACCATAAGATGCTAAAAGTTAGGAACCCCCCCACAAGTGACCCCATTTTGCAAACTACACCCCTCAGGGAATTCATCTAGGGGTATAGTGTACATTTCAAACCCCCAGGGGTTTCACCAATTTTGGTACAACTGGGCTGTGAAAATGAAAAATTACATTTTTTTACACAAAAATGCAGTTCTGGCTCAAAATTTTTCATTTTCACAAGGAATGAAGGAGACAAAGCACCCCAAAATCTGTGCCGCAATTTCTCCCGAGTACGGAAATGCCTCATATGTGACCAAAAAATACCATTTGGGTGCATGGCAGGACTCAGAAGGGAAGGAGTGATATTTGGATTTTGCAGCACAGATTCTGGTGGAATGAATGGTGGGTGCTATGTCGCATTAGCAAGACCCCCGAAGCACCAATACAGTGGAACCCCCCCCACAAGTGACCCCATTTTGCAAACTACACCCCTCAGGGAATTCATCTAGGGGTATAGTGTACATTTCAAACCCCCAGGGGTTTCACCAATTTTGGTACAACTGGGCTGTGAAAATGAAAAAATTCATTTTTTTACACAAAAATGCAGTTCTGGCTCAAAATTTTTCATTTTCACAAGGAATGAAGGAGACAAAGCACCCCAAAATCTGTGCCGCAATTTCTCCCGAGTACGGCAATGCCTCATATGTGACCAAAAAATACCATTTGGGTGCATGGCAGGACTCAGAAGGGAAGGAGTGATATTTGGATTTTGCAGCACAGATTCTGGTGGAATGAATGGTGGGTGCTATGTCGCATTAGCAAGACCCCCGAAGCACCAGTGGAACCCCCCCACAAGTGACCCCATTTTGCAAACTACACCCCTCAGGGAATTCATCTAGGGGTATAGTGTACATTTCAAACCCCCAGGGGTTTCACCAATTTTGGTACAACTGGGCTGTGAAAATGAAAAATTACATTTTTTTACACAAAAATGCAGTTCTGGCTCAAAATTTTTCATTTTCACAAGGAATGAAGGAGACAAAGCACCCCAAAATCTGTGCCGCAATTTCTCCCGAGTACGGCAATGCCTCATATGTGACCAAAAAATACCATTTGGGTGCATGGCAGGACTCAGAAGGGAAGGAGAAATATTTGGATTTTGCAGCACAGATTCTGGTGGAATGAATGGTGGGTGCTATGTCGCATTAGCAAGACCCCCGAAGCACCAATACAGTGGAACCCCCCCACAAGTGACCCCATTTTGCAAACTACACCCCTCAGAGAATTCATCTAGGGGTATAGTGTACATTTCAAACCCCCAGGGGTTTCACCAATTTTGGTACAACTGGGCTGTGAAAATGAAAAATTACATTTTTTTACACAAAAATGCAGTTCTGGCTCAAAATTTTTCATTTCACAAGGAATGAAGGAGACAAAGCACCCCAAAATCTGTGCCGCAATTTCTCCCGAGTACGGCAATGCCTCATATGTGACCAAAAAATACCATTTGGGTGCATGGCAGGACTCAGAAGGGAAGGAGTGATATTTGGATTTTGCAGCACAGATTCTGGTGGAATGAATGGTGGGTGCTATGTCGCATTAGCAAGACCCCCGAAGCACCAATACAGTGGAACCCCCCCACAAGTGACCCCATTTTGCAAACTACACCCCTCAGGGAATTCATCTAGGGGTATAGTGTACATTTCAAACCCCCAGGGGTTTCACCAATTTTGGTACAACTGGGCTGTGAAAATGAAAAATTACATTTTTTTACACAAAAATGCAGGTCTGGCTCAAAATTTTTCATTTTCACAAGGAATGAAGGAGACAAAGCACCCCAAAATCTGTGCCGCAATTTCTCCCGAGTACGGCAATGCCTCATATGTGACCAAAAAATACCATTTGGGTGCATGGCAGGACTCAGAAGGGAAGGAGTGATATTTGGATTTTGCAGCACAGATTCTGGTGGAATGAATGGTGGGTGCTATGTCGCATTAGCAAGACCCCCGAAGCACCAATACAGTGGAACCCCCCCCACAAGTGACCCCATTTTGCAAACTACACCCCTCAGGGAATTCATCTAGGGGTATAGTGTACATTTCAAACCCCCAGGGGTTTCACCAATTTTGGTACAACTGGGCTGTGAAAATGAAAAATTACATTTTTTTACACAAAAATGCAGTTCTGGCTCAAAATTTTTCATTTTCACAAGGAATGAAGGAGACAAAGCACCCCAAAATCTGTGCCGCAATTTCTCCCGAGTACGGCAATGCCTCATATGTGACCAAAAAATACCATTTGGGTGCATGGCAGGACTCAGAAGGGAAGGAGTGATATTTGGATTTTGCAGCACAGATTCTGGTGGAATGAATGGTGGGTGCTATGTCGCATTAGCAAGACCCCCGAAGCACCAGTGGAACCCCCCCACAAGTGACCCCATTTTGCAAACTACACCCCTCAGGGAATTCATCTAGGGGTATAGTGTACATTTCAAACCCCCAGGGGTTTCACCAATTTTGGTACAACTGGGCTGTGAAAATGAAAAATTACATTTTTTTACACAAAAATGCAGGTCTGGCTCAAAATTTTTCATTTTCACAAGGAATGAAGGAGACAAAGCACCCCAAAATCTGTGCCGCAATTTCTCCCGAGTACGGCAATGCCTCATATGTGACCAAAAAATACCATTTGGGTGCATGGCAGGACTCAGAAGGGAAGGAGTGATATTTGGATTTTGCAGCACAGATTCTGGTGGAATGAATGGTGGGTGCTATGTCGCATTAGCAAGACCCCCGAAGCACCAATACAGTGGAACCCCCCCACAAGTGACCCCATTTTGCAAACTACACCCCTCAGAGAATTCATCTAGGGCAGGGGTGGGGAACCTCAGGCCCTGGGGCCGTATGCGGCCCCCAGAGCCGTCTGAGTGGCCCTCCTACCCACCAGGTGGTTTTGCCGGGAGTCAAGTAGAGGGGAATTCTCTCAAGAGGTCTGTAGTTCTCGCAAAATTCCTCTTAATCAACAGCATCTGGAGACTGTCAGTCCTATTCAGTGGCAGCCGCCGAAGCGTGGGATGGCTGCAGCAGGACAATTTGTAAGAGACATTTTTACATATGGCCCCCGAAGGATTTTTTCCCCATACAAACGGCCCTTGGCACAAAAAAGGTTCCCCACCCCTGATCTAGGGGTATAGTGTACATTTCAAACCCCCAGGGGTTTCACCAATTTTGGTACAACTGGGCTGTGAAAATGAAAAATTACATTTTTTTACACAAAAATGCAGTTCTGGCTCAAAATTTTTCATTTCACAAGGAATGAAGGAGACAAAGCACCCCAAAATCTGTGCCGCAATTTCTCCCGAGTACGGCAATGCCTCATATGTGACCAAAAAATACCATTTGGGTGCATGGCAGGACTCAGAAGGGAAGGAGTGATATTTGGATTTTGCAGCACAGATTCTGGTGGAATGAATGGTGGGTGCTATGTCGCATTAGCAAGACCCCCGAAGCACCAATACAGTGGAACCCCCCCACAAGTGACCCTATTTTGCAAACTACACCCCTCAGGGAATTCATCTAGGGGTATAGTGTACATTTCAAACCCCCAGGGGTTTCACCAATTTTGGTACAACTGGGCTGTGAAAATGAAAAATTACATTTTTTTACACAAAAATGCAGGTCTGGCTCAAAATTTTTCATTTTCACAAGGAATGAAGGAGACAAAGCACCCCAAAATCTGTGCCGCAATTTCTCCCGAGTACGGCAATGCCTCATATGTGACCAAAAAATACCATTTGGGTGCATGGCAGGACTCAGAAGGGAAGGAGTGATATTTGGATTTTGCAGCACAGATTCTGGTGGAATGAATGGTGGGTGCTATGTCGCATTAGCAAGACCCCCGAAGCACCAATACAGTGGAACCCCCCCCACAAGTGACCCCATTTTGCAAACTACACCCCTCAGGGAATTCATCTAGGGGTATAGTGTACATTTCAAACCCCCAGGGGTTTCACCAATTTTGGTACAACTGGGCTGTGAAAATGAAAAATTACATTTTTTTACACAAAAATGCAGTTCTGGCTCAAAATTTTTCATTTTCACAAGGAATGAAGGAGACAAAGCACCCCAAAATCTGTGCCGCAATTTCTCCCGAGTACGGCAATGCCTCATATGTGACCAAAAAATACCATTTGGGTGCATGGCAGGACTCAGAAGGGAAGGAGTGATATTTGGATTTTGCAGCACAGATTCTGGTGGAATGAATGGTGGGTGCTATGTCGCATTAGCAAGACCCCCGAAGCACGGTGAAATGATGAACCTAATAATCCATAGATGTGTGGTATATTTTAAAACACTCCTTCATACATAGGCCGGGTTTGTCGGGGCAAGTTTCACAGTGGAAAATAGTTTGCTTTCTTATTCCCTTTTTATAGCAAACTTTGCACCTTTTTTGTGTCCTACCCTTTTTTCCAGTGGAGGGGATTTCGTTAGGAAAATGCTGCCCTGATACAATACGGGGGCCAGTACTAGAAGTACTGGGGCCCTCTGCCTGCTGGTTCCCAAATATTAGGCCCTTTATGACTTCCTCTTGAAAGTGCATAAATGTCCCCGTCTGGCTGGTAGAACGGAATAGTACGTAAGCGTTATACAGTGCCATCTGGATGATATACACGGCCAGCTTCTTATACCATATTTTTGTTTTCCGCAGGGCACTGTACGGCTTCAGTACCTGATCTGAAAGATCCACTCCGCCCATGTACTTATTGTAATCTAGGATACGAATAGGTTTTGAGGTGTGGGTACTGGTACCTCGTACAGGGACGGAGGTGGTACTGTCTCCGTGAATTGTTGTCAATATAAGGACATCCCTCTTGTCCTTATATTTGACCAACAACATATTTTCGGTGGATTGTGCCCTGCTTTCACCCTTTCTCAGTAATTGGGCAACGTGCGTTTTTGGGAGGACTCTTTGGTTCTTGCGCACAGTACCGCAAGCTGCTGTACCTCTTGAATCAAGGGCCTTAAACAGGGGGATGCTGGTGTAAAAGTTATCCACATAGAGGTGATAACCCTTATCCAGGAAGGGGTGCACTAAATCCCAGACAATCTTTCCACTAACACCTACGAGGGAGGGGGGGCATTCTGGCGGTTCAATTCTTGTGTCCTTCCCTTCATATACCCTAAACCTGTGGGTGTACCCTGAGGTACTTTCGCACAGCTTATACATTTTTATGCCATACCTTGCCCTCTTATTGGGAAGGTACTGGCGGAATTTAACCCTTCCTTTAAAATGTATAAGTGACTCGTCTACACAAATGAATTTTTCGGGGATGTACATCTCAGCAAATTTGGCGCTGAAATGATCAATGACCGGCCTGACTTTGAATAGCCGGTCAAAGGTGGGATCATCTCTGGGTGGGCACTGTGCATTATCGTTGTAATGCAAAAATTTAAGGATCGTCTCAAAACGAGTCCGGGTCATGGCCATACGATGAAGTGGGGTGCTGTACAGAACATCTGTACTCCAATATTGTCTAATTTCTGGCTTTTTAACTATGCCCATATGTAACACCAGACCCCAAAACGTCATCATCTCTACTGCATCTACAGGGGTCCACCTAGCAAATGATGACGTGGGGTTTTGAGCAATAAACTGCTGGGCATATAAATTACTTTGGTCCACCATTAAATTTATAAAATCATCAGAGAAAAATACTTTGAAAAAGTCAATTTCTTTGAGGCCTGTAGTATCAAATTGGATTCCTGGGTTGGCCAAAAACTCAGGAACCTGGGGCTCAAAATTGTCTGGTGGTGGGGTCCATACGGGATCAATCATTTGGGGGGGGGGTCTCAGCTGCTCTACGGGGGCGTCTTTGAGGGGGTCCCTCATCACTAGAGGAGGAAGAGGAGCTTAAGACGAATGCAAATTCATCGCTTACATCACTGGCTGTGTCAGTGTCAGAGGCAATAAGGGCATATGCCTCCTCCGCTGAAAACAGTCTTTGGGATGATTGGGACATTTTTATTATTTTTGTGTTTGTGTAAGTGTAGTGTTTCAACACGTGTATAGTGTAGGGGGGTACAAACTTTATTTCAACACGGGGGGGTATGTAGTGTGTATGTAGTGCTTTAACACGTGTAAGTGCACTTAAGGGGCAGCAGCTTCAAGGCAGCTTTTGGTACAACCTTGAAGGGGTTAAAAGAAAAAAAAAAAGCTCCTGCGCCAAAAATTCAGCACAGATGTTGGTCAGTAACGTCCGTCACTGATCAGCGCTCAGCGGCCACAGGACACCCACAAAATCACCGTGGGTGTAAAAAAATTTAAAAAAAAAGACCCCACAGCACCCTCAAAAAATAAATAAATAAAAAAAACTGCTGATCAGTCAAAGGCAACAGGAATTTAATCCAAAAAAAAAAAATGAGATCAACCCTGTGCCAAAAATGCTCATCAGTGATGTACGTCACTGATCAGAGCTCAGCGGCCACAGGACACCCACAAAATCACCGTGGGTGTAAAAAATTTTTTTTAAAAAGACCACGGCGAATCCTACTCTATTTCTGTTGGTTCGCCCCAAGGAATGATCAGCACCTGCATATGCTAGGCATCTCCTATAATTGCCACGTTTTAAGGGTCAAATGAAGTCTGCCCCAACTTCGGTGCAACTTGGTTTTATGGTGGACAAGTTATTGATGATTCTTTAGGGAAGACCAAAAGGAAACACTGACTAATATGGCCTAACTGGGGATAACACTAGCTAATGACTCCTGAGCCATAACCAGGAGAAACAAAAGTAAGCTGGCGACCACATCGCAACCCAAAACGCGACCTTATCGCACACTAAAAACACGACCTCCTCACAGGCACACAAAGCACAATAGAACACCACACAATTATACACAGCAAACCACACAAAACAAGACAAGAGCTTCCCTTGAAGGGATTAGTGAAACCCTGCGGCACACACTGAATAAACTAGGGCCTGAGCAGGAGAGATAGAGTGTGTGTCAGGGAGAGAAAGAGGAAAAGAAAGAAAGGGAGAGAGAGTGAGTGCCAGGGGATAGATAGACAGTGTCAGGCAGTGATGTTGAGTGAGATACACTGTGCCAGGGAGAGAGGAGGAAGGAGATGCAAGGAAGAAAGAGAAAGTGGAAAAGACATTGGGGGAGATTCTCTAAGAATCTCCGCCCCCCTTCGCCGCCCATCGCATACTTAATTATCGCATATGTTGTAACATATGCGATAAATAAGGCAAAGGACAGCTCTTGCGTTAAGAGCTGTCCTTTGCGGTGAGAGTCGCCGGGTCCCAGCAGGTCCCGGCGGCTCTCCCCTCCCTCCCACACCCAGCGCTGCTGCTGCTGCGCCGGGCTCTCCTCCTCCCTGCACTGATCCTCTTCCGGGTGCAGGGAGGAGGAGAGCCCGGCGCAGCAGCAGCAGCGCTGGGTGTGGGAGGGAGGGGAGAGCCGCCGGGACCTGCTGGGAGGTCACAGGTCCGGGCAGCACTGCGCTGTGCTGCCCGGACACAGGTGAGGGGGGAGGGGGCGATGCGGGGCGGCGGGGGGTCGGCGCGGGGCGGCGGAGGGTTGCGATAGAAGCCCATTGGCTTCTATGGGGCATCGCCAGATTTTTCTGGCGATGCTCCCCGCCGCGGTAACCCGGCGGGGGATGCTTGCAGCATCCCAAAATGCCGTAAAAACCCCGATAACGGGGTTTTTACGGCATTTTTAGTTTAGAGAATCCCGCCCATTGTCAGTTGGGGAGAGAGAGAGACAGTGTCAGAGAGAAAGAGGTAAAGAGACAGTCAGAGAGAGTGTGAGAGATGGATGGAGAGACAATGTCAGGGGAGGGAAAGAGTGTCATGGGAGAGAGAGATAGAGACAGTATCGTAAAGAAAGAGAGCTGGAGAGAGACAGTGTTAGACAAAGTGTCAGGGAGGTGAGAGAGGGAATGAAGGACAAAGTGTTAGAGAGGGAGAGAGAGAGAAAAATTATCAGGAAGAGAGATGGTTTTAGAGAGAGAGGCAGTGTCAGGGAGAGAGAAGGTGGGAGAGCAAGAGAGAGTACCAAGAAGAGAGAGTGAGAGAGACAATGTCACTGGGAGAGATAGAGAGAGGGGGCAGTGTCAAAGAGAGAGCGGGACAGAGCGACAAGGTCAGAAAGAGAGAGGTCTGAAGAGACAGTGTCATGTAGAGAGAGAGAGAGAATGAGAGTGTCATAGAGGGTGAGAAAATAGGTGTCAAGGATAGAAGAGATAGAGACGGTGTCAGGGAGAGAGAGTGTCAGAGAGAGAGACAATGTCAGGTTGAAAGAGGGATAGTATCAGTGAGAGAGGGAGTCAGGGTGTGTTAGAGAGAGAGATACAGTGTCAGGGAGCAAGAATGTCAGGGAGAGAGAGCGAGTGTCAGGTAGAGAGCTAAAGAGACACAGAGAAATTTACTAAGATGTGAGTTATATTTCACATGGGATGTTGCTATGGGCAACCAATCAAAATCGAATTATTAATTATTTAGCATATTCAAGAAAATAATATATAGTTTCTGGTTGCCCATAGCAACATCCCATCTGAAATAGGACTCCCATCCTAGTAAATCTCTCCTGCAGTGTCAGGGAAAGAGAGAGCATTTCTGGAAGAGAGAGAGATGGAGAGAGATAGTGTAAAGGCCCATACACACTGGGTGACATTGAGCTGAAAGCCGCTGAAAACAGCATGTTTGAGCAGCTTTCAGCTCAAAGCTGCCCAGTGAGTATGCCCCGGCGATGAGCGGTGATCTCTTCTGCGCGTTCTCGCATCATCGCCGGGAAAGCCGGTAATACCAGCAGATGAGCGGCTTTGAGGACGGCTTTGCATAGCACTGCTCTATCCTCTCCCCGCTGACGGTGCCGGGCAGGGGGAAAGCCGCTCAGTGTGTATGCACTGAGCGGCTTTCCCCCCAGCAATGATAGCGATCATCGCTGTCCATACACGCTGGGCATATTCGCCCAGTGTGTATGGACCTTTAGTTACAGAGAGCCAGAGAGATGGACAGTGCCAGAGAGAGAGAGAGAGAGAGAGAGAGAGAGAGAGAGTGTGTGTGTCAGGGAAGAAAGAGACAGTGTCAGGGAGAGAGAGACTGTCAGGAGAGGAGAGAGAAGCAAGAGCTTCCCAGCATTAGGCCCTGTCCCCCAAATACTACTGAATCACGGCACTGTGCTGCACTGCGCCATCCCCTGCAACCACAGTAGTTATGCCAGTGCTTAGAATCATTTTGCTCCACAAATGGAACCATCAAATGGAACCAATCAATCCTGATTCAGGATTGTTTGGAAAGGGTCGAATTCGGGCCCATTCTGATGGTGGGGGGTCTACGCATGTGCATATTTATGCATGAGCAGACCACCTGTGCAAATGAGTATAACACTCGCCAAGGCATTCGCATGGGTAGGAGGGCAGGCAGGGGGCGGCATCAGTGGAATGCCCAGTGTTTTATGTGCATCCCCATAAAAATGCTGGGCATTTCCCTGGGAATGCAGGTGGGCTGATGCCTGCTCGGAGCAGGCGACGGACGTCACATGACATCAGCGCCCGCCCAGGGGCGGATTGGCCCGCTCGGAAACCGGGCCATTTCCCGGTGGGCCGGTCCAGATTGCCACCTGGCTGGGCCGCTGACCCTGCTATCAGGGCCGGTGCTGGCGTCATCCTATGTGGCTATGCTGCGGCCGCATAGGATGACATCACCCGACTCCTGCATCAGCGGGTACCTGGAGTTGGCCGGGACAAGGAGCCCCTGTGTGGCAGGACTTGGCATAGTTGAGTAGTGCCGTCCCTCCCACCCCCTGGTAGTGCCGTCCCTCCCACCCCCTGGCAGCAGCGTTCGCCCTCCTACTCCCCGGCAGCAGTGGCGGCGGACCGCCCTCCCACCCCCAGGCAGTAGCAGTGGCAGACCGCCCTCCCAGCCCCCCGGCAGCAGCGTCCGCTCTCCCACCCCCCGGCAGTAGGCGAGCACCCCCTTTTTGTCGATCTCCAATGGTAATAAAAGTCAAATCTGATTGACTTTTATTACCAAAGGGGAAAGAACTCATTCAGTGGACAGCCGCATGTGAAGGGATGAGTATGCTAGCGAGGGTATGCAGGTGGCGCTATTGGTGTTTTTTTTTTGTAGTTTGGCAGGGCGGCGGGCAGTGCTGACCTGTTTGCTAGACCCCCCTGCCCTCCGGCCGCAAAGATGGGTGCGTGTACCCAGCACATGCACATGCACAGAAATACAGCGGTCGTTTGCTGCTTAACGCCACCTTTTGGGATTCTGACATCCAAGCTCTGTCCTTGTGATGATGTAACATACATCAGAGAGATCATATACAAATGTTTCATTTACACAAAATGTTGTGCAAGTATCAAAAGGAAGCAATTTGCACAACCACAATAAGTTCCATGTGTCTGTATATGTAGTTATATCATTATTATATTCATTACCAATTATGGTATGCTTTTCCTACTGAACTTCCCTTGAGCTATGTGGCTTGTGGCTGAAGCCGTATTTGTTTATATATACACAGTATACAGTATCTGTTTTTGTTACAGAACCATGAAAAGAGGTTTGAAGACAAATAGTTTTTTACTGGTCCTGAGATCATGGTCCCAGTTAACTCAGGGGAAGGCACCTACTACAGTTTGCTAACTTTACAAGTTAGCAAACCGTATAGGGTCTTTATAGGTTCCCAGAAATCATATTTATGGGAGTATTCAATCCTGGGTGAAATTTTAACCAGGTGAAAAATCGGGACGAATTCGACTTGCCCTATTCAATCCCGGCGTAATTTTTTTGCCTGGGTGAAAAATCGAGCATCGGTGAACAACACATAAATCGGTAAAACTTTGGAATACCAATTACACATAAAGCCACATGCCATAATGCCAATTACACATAAGGCCACACATGATGCTCATTGCATACTATATAACACACCCTAACACACCGTAATGCCCATCACATACTATTTAACAAACCGTAATGCTCATTACACATTTAACACATAAGTGCCCCTTACCTAAATGTTCCATGCCATGGGCTTCATGCTCGATGCCAAGGGGGACAGAAATTGCTTGTTGCCAAGAGGGACTGAAATTGCTGGCAGGGAGGGAAGGTAATCAAGGAGGGTGGTGATAGTGAAGATAGGGAGTGATAGTGCAGAAAGGGAGGGATGGTGGGAGTAGTAGTGTGGAGCAGGGAGGGAGGGTGGGAGTAGTAGTGTGGAGTGAGGGTGGGAGGGAGTAGTGTGGAACAGGGAGGGAGAGTGGGAGGGAGTAGTGTGGAGCCCCCCCAGCTGTCAGGGGAAGTGTGCGGTCGGCACAGCAGTGGTGCTTGCAGTCACATGGCCACCAGTGGGGGGACCTCTTTTCTGGTGTGTGTGCAATCCACGCAGCCCCTGTCGCCGGTCCTGCCCACTCCCGGCTCCCCGCTGTACCCGGGAGACGTGCACTGTGCTGCTATTTAAAATTCACATCTCCCACTAGACCGCGCTAGCCAATAGGCGCTCGCGGTCCAGCAGCCACCAGTTGATTGGCTGCTGGACCGCAAGCGCCTATTGGCTAGCGGTCCAGCGGGAGACGTGAATTTTAAATTCGTGAATTTTAAATAGCACCACATCTCCCGGACACAGCGGGGAGTCGGGAGATAGTGGGGGAGACGAAGTAGGCACTAGGCAGACGAGATTGCAGGGGAGCGGGCGAGCTGGCGGTGCTGGCACGGCTCTGGCGCCCTGATAGCTTCCTGCGCCCGGAGCTTGTGCTCCACCGGCACCACCCTCGCTACGCCTGGTGCTGGCTGGCTGTGTCTCTGACACGCTGGTACTGCTCATTATACACAGAGCTGGAAACTCCTCCCCTCCTTGTACTGTCAGAACATAGAGCGATGACATAGCAGGAAGCCATTCTGTCCAAATCTCCAGAGCTACAGTGCTTCTATGGGCTGCTGTCTGTGTAGCCCAGCAGAAGCAAATCCTCTGCAGTGAGCATGCCCAGACTTCAGTGAGTCAGTGTGATGCAACTGAAGCACACTATTTTATTCTCCCGCCACGCCCTAGTGGATGGTAGGGCATGAAATACCGCCTGTCGGCACATGTTGGCTCAAAAAACAGTGAAAAACCCATGTCGACCTTATGACCAGTCGACCTTCATCATGTCGACCTTTATGCAAATTCGACCTTAAGTCATGTCGACCTTGGCCCATGTCGACCTTAAGTCAGGTCGACCTTACTGCCAGTCGACCTAGTGGGGTCGACCTAATGACTGTAGACCTAAGTTCATTCTAATAGATGACCGCTTCCCGGAAGGTATGCATTGCACCAGAGAGGTGCAGAGAGGAAGTTTATTTTATTTTAATAATATTTGTGTGTAGATCTTTATTAAGAGTAAACTTTTGTGCTCTTTAATTAATATTAGAGTTATTAAAAGTGTGTATTTTTTCTCTGTACCTGTGTTTATGTGCATGTGAGTACATCATTTATTTACAGTAATTGCATACAAACACTTGTACAGCGCAAATCAAACTAATAACCTGCAAATATATAATGACTGTTTCATAACTCCCAACTTCTGTCCGTATGAAATAGGGACACTCGCGCGGCGAAGCCGTGCGAGCGTCCGAAAAGGGGGCGGACGTATGCAAATGAGGGCGCGGCTTATGCTAATTAGCCGCGACCTCATTTTCATACGAGAATAGACGCTGTGCGCATGCGCACAGCGTCTATTCTACTAGATTGGGGGTCTCCTAACTGTCACCCCCCGCAGCGGGACAATGCCTGCCGCGGGTGGGACAGCGGGACAGGACCCGAAAATCGGGACTGTCCCTCTAAAATCGTGACAGTTGGGATGTATGCTGTTTGCAATGATCAGTACCCAGGAAATTGCAGCCCCCCTTAAGACTAAAGGCAGGAGCCGCCACTGCTGTCGACCTTCCCCATGTCAACCTAATGACCCTGTCAACGTAACCCAGTGATGGCTAACCTTGACACTCCAGCTGTTGTTCAACTACACATCCCAGCATGCCTTGCTACATTTTTACTATTTGACCACGCTAAAACTGATGCAGGGCATGCTGGGATATGTAGTTCATGAACAGCTGGAGTGTCAAGGTTAGACATCACTGACCTAACCCATGTCGACCTTCCTGCATGTCGACCTAAAGTCATGTCGACCTAGTGGTGTCGATCTAATGCTTTCGACCTACTTGGTGGTGACCCAATGACCGTATCCCCATACAGCTAGGACTAATAAAACTTTGTACCCCATCCTGGACAGAGCAGAATACATCCAGACATTCCCTGCTGGGGTTATAAATAGAGCAGCCAGCTTCCCTGAGGAGAGATGGACATCAGATGGATGGTATGGATGGACACCAGAAGCCCACCATCAAATGATGGCTGTGCTTCCGCCATTGAATATTTCAATGTGATGGTAACTGACCATCACATAATTCAGTAGCAAAAAAATTGTTATGATTTGTGCATGTGCAAAAAAAAAAAGACCTTTTTGCTCATGCACAAATAACTTCAACAGGGCCACACATACGCAGAAGCAGAGCATGCCTGGCCGGGTGGCGGGACCATCAAATCACTATCAAATGTTTACCATTCAATGGTGGCAAAAACAGAATGCCACCATCAAATGGTAAAAGTGCTACCATCGAAACAAAATCCCTAATGGTTAAGAAACATCGCAGTGCGACGATGTCCATAGTCTGAAGTATCTGTCAGCTAGACTGAGCCCACCCCATTGGCTCCAGAGTTCCCCCACACAGTAGGTGTGGCAGTGTAAATGAAGTGAGTCCCTTCATTATTACCTCTGTAGGAGAGGAAGTAAGCCCATCCTCATTTCCATGGAAGCCCAAGAGAAGCATCTCAGGTGACAGCCAGGGTTGCCGAAAGGTATGCTGGGCCTGGGTAAAATTTGGGGGTGTGGCCAAATCACGGGAGGCATGGCTACCTCCCACAATTAGGTCACACCCCCAAAAAATATTTAGAGGGGTTAAAAACGTCGAGGGGGGGGGGGGTGGGTTATTGTCCCCGCCCCCTCAGCAGCAGCACACACCTACAGCATGAGTCATGTCAGTGAGATGCTCATCCTGAGCCTGATGTCAGCACAAAACATGCTGTATGTGTGTGTGCCCTTGCTGCTGCCCGGGAGGGACAGAGGGTCAAGGGGGGGCTGGAGGGGGGTTCAGACCAGGGCCCCCGCCGGGCCCTTCCAGCAAGCCCGGGCCTGGGTAATTAGTACCCCCCTCTCGGCAGCCCTGGTGACAGCTAGCAGCTGGAGGACAGGGTCTGTGTGAGACTGCAGATCACCCATTCCGTGACAGAGTACAAGCCCAGCTAGTGACACAATCTATGTAAATAAGACAGCAGGGAGTGAATAGATGGGGATTACAAGGAGGTAAAGGAACATACTGAGGGTGCTGGAAAACATAATGCGCCTTATTCTAGTTCACTCTTTCTGACAAAAGCCTTCTTAGATGGACAAAACCATGTGCACTGCAGGTGGGGCAGATGTTACTTGTGAAGAGAGAGAGTTAGATTTGGGTGGGGTTTTACTTCAAAGTGAGATCTATATTGCAGTGTAGAAATAAAGCAGCCAATATTTACCCTGCACAGAAACAAAATAACTCACCCAAATCTAATTCTCTCTGCACATTTTAAATCTGCCCCCCTGTAGTGCACATGGTTTTGTCCATCTAGGAAGGATTTTGTCAGAAAGAGTGAACTAGAATAAGGCCCAAAGACTCCAAAGACTCCAAAGATAACCCTTGTGAGTTTGATAAGTTTAGTGACAGACTTCATGTACAAAGGAGGCACTATATGTATATACATAGGCATGCGCACAATGAGTGTTAGGGGTGCACAGGCACACCCTAATGCTGTGCCCACCCTTATGAATACCTCCCTGCCACTAACAATACCAGCAATATATTTGACCAAAGACTTTTGTTTTTTAGAACTGTATTCCATTAAAAGAAGCGTCCATCAATTAATTATATGTGTGTTTTACATTGTTAATTGTACTAGACCATTGTTATATCACTACATACCTGCATCATCCATATATGTTTAGGACTTTGTGACTTTATATGCATGTACTGTTACACAGAGTAATTAGAAGATTAAAACTGAAATAGGCCGGAGATTATGGGGTGGCTGAGAGACATTTTATATTGTAGCTAGTGCCAATAGATAATGGTAGACATGCCTGATTGGTGGTGTTAGACACACCCAATGGGAAGTGTTAGACACACCCCTTTGATGGTGTACCACCTAATAAAATGTGCTGCCCAGCGCCTATATGTATATACAGGTAGCAGCCCAGTGTTTTAAGGATTGTCTCTGCAAATAATAGTTACTAAAGGAACAATGCAAAGAAGTATGACAGGCATAAGATGCAGGAGTCTAGTAAGACCAACCTTCAGGAGACAATTCCATTAGTAGTGGCTACAGCTCAATGACAGAAATTGGGGGAAATTTACTAAAGCAAATATGCCTCAAAAAATCGTATTTGAATGAGTAAATACAAAAATTTTAGGCGTATTCGTATTTTGGCATTTACTATGCCAAAAATACACCAATTTGTTTTGTATACACCAATTTCGTATTTGTATTTACAAATACGAATGTATATGCCATCGGAAAATACGATTAGGAATCACCATTCAAAATAATGGTGATTCCTAATTTACTAACCGGCCATTTTTTCAATATGGCTGGTAATTATCGTCAATTAGCGGGATACGGGCGCTAATTGCCGGTAAAATACGCCTGGAAAATACACTTTATTTTACAGGTGTATTTGGCAGAAGCCTGCACAGATCGGTCAGATCCGTGCAGGCTTCAGTGTAAAAAAATCAAATTAAAAAATAATTTATAAAAAAACGGCGTGGGGTCCCCGCCAGGGAACCAACTGAATAGGGGTTCCCCGTATTTTCTAAAACCAGCACCAGGCCCAAGGGCTAGTCCTGGTTGCCAAAATATGTGGGACAAAATGAGTAGGGGTCCCCTGTATTTTTAGAACCAGCACCAGGCCCAACCAGCCAGCAGGGTACTGCCACACCTTGGTGGAGACTTTTAATGCAAGTCCCCCCAGCCAAAGCATTAACCCCCTGAACGGTCAGCCTGGCAGGGGTCCTGGGGGAGTGGGCACCCCCCCAATGAAGGGGTTACCCCCTCCAGAATTTACCTGCCCAGGCTGAAGCCTGGGGCTGTCCCCGGTTCACCTGGGCTGTGGGTACTAGACTGATAAATGGTGTAAAAGATAGATAAAACTAGTGTATATTGCTGTGGAAGTATGAGTCCCAGAAAACCTTGCCGCATGCAGGGACTTGGAGAACCACAAGTCCAAGCATGCAGGGCATTAAAGGGCCTTCTGGAACTTGTAGTTCCAGCGCAATACAAATAGTAAAATAAATACACAGACACCTGAACAATAAAACTTTATTACATGCATAGCCCTTTCATGAAGATACTTACTTATCTTGAGCAAGTAGGTCGCCATCCATCCATCTGTGCGGTCCTAAAGCAATCCATGGGGTACGTAAGAAAGGAAATTCTACTTACAAGGCTCCTCCGGCGTAGATCGGTCCTCTTGGTTCCATGTAGCATCCACGGGTCTTGGCAAAACAAAAAAACACTAAACCAGAGCCACCAGACTGAGGAGAAGCCGGGGATGTGTTTACATCCTGCGGCTCCTCCTCTCGAATGCCGCTAGTGGCTGCCTAGCATCTCCTGATTGGTCGCTAGGTGTTGCTAGGTGGCCAATACCGGCATTCAGGAGGAGGAGCCGCACGATGTAAACAAAGTCATCGTGCGGCTTTTTCCTCAGTCCTGTTTGGTGTCGGGTTTAGCGTTATTGTCACAAATGACAATAACGGGGTTGTGCAATGAGGCCCAACCCCTCCATCCAATACCACACCTCCATTTCTGACACGTCCATGCTTCCAGCATGCCAGGTCCATTTGTACCTTCTAATGTTGGGATGTATGCAGTTAGGAGCTAATTGGTTGGGACTTTACCTCTCATTATTGTCCTATGCTGTATGAAAAACACCTCATTCCCCACAGAAAAAAAATAAAACACACTCTCCACCTCAAAAAAAAAATAAAACATATTGACCCCACATGAAAAAAATGCATAGTTGTCTCAATTCCACACAGAAGATTGACCTCTCTGCAGTACTTGCTGACATGCTTAGCTCCACCCTCGAAAAGTACCAGCCCAAATACTTGGCTACGCGGCAGCTGCGATGACTGAGGCCCAGTGTAAAAATCATTCAATGGTGAGCAGGATTTGGACATATTCGCTCGGGTGTGAACAGATTTGCAGCCTTGCATATTCATTTGCACAGCGAGCACATTCATGCGCAAGGCGGGATTTCACTGGAGTGGGGCAGAGGCTAAACTGATCACTGGCCTGTGAATCTGTGCGATCAGGCCATTAATGTACACTTCAAATCGGTGATATCCAGTCAGGGAAGGCAGAGCCTCTAATGTCATACTCCAGTATACTATAGAGTTTTGACTAGAATAATACAATGAAGACAGTTAGCTTAAAATTATAATCATTTTTATAATCAAAACTATTTACAGCGCTTCACTTGTGTGTAAATTTTGCTCTGTTATTAGCCAATGCCACCAGAGCCATTGACCTCACTGCACGCAACTGGCAAATGCCAGGGATTGCTGCAATGGTACAGGCACCTCACATGTTTTAGATAAAAACCAGGAAGCTCTGCGCAATGTGTTTGTTGATCAGAACCACATGTATCTCTCCATAACTGCTGCAGATCAGTGAGGAGGAGTGTTGGGATCCAGCCACTCACATGACGGCAGCTCTTCCAAAAGCAAATTGTGCTTGCGGGGCGTTTAACTAACCAGAATATTTAAATGAGAGCAAGTCTTTAAATAAGGTATTCTTTGCCCTGACATCAACTTCACACAAGTCCATTGACTGACCTTTGTGCTGCTGATTTCATCATGTCTCAAACAATGATGAATGCAAATGGTTGCAAAATGAATGGGGCACACACCTATGTAAGTAGGATGAGTCTTTGCCTGTATCATAGGAAACCTGTTTTATTATCATTAATTAATAGTAAATAGTTAATAGTAAACATTTCTGTATTGTAGATGGTGGTGCTGTAGTCATTAAGGTCAGAATGTATTGATATGTTTGCATCGCAGTACTCTGTTTTTTTATGTTTCTGTTTTTTTTTTTCATTTTTTTGTGCTTTCAGTAAGTAAGGCGTATGTACTAAAAGCATGTACAAAGTGCAATTTTTGCTAGTGGACAATTTTGACTAAGCGATTTTAATATATTTTTTATATGTTCACCAGTCTGTAATCTAGGAGGTTATTCTGGTAGACTTGTAAGGCTGCGAATTTCGCAGCCTTGCGAGTTCACCAGACGCTGCTCCACCACACGCAGGGCCACCCCCAACCCCTTACACGCCTTACACGCCGCAATCCCCCGCAGGCATGCAAATGGATGTTTTGCATAAACATCCAATTACAGCCTTGTGGTGTCTCAGATCTGCGGGCAGCCTGACGTCAGCTGCCCACCCCTGCATCATTGGGAATTTACCATGATAACGCCCAGTGTTTTAATAGGAACGCCCATGAAACACTAGACATTCCCGTGGGTGAATCCCCCGGTCCGCCATCCTTTGACCCCCGCCCACACTGTTGTGTGCAAGCGCCAGGCGAATAACCTATCCGCCATGGCTGCCCGCACACATCGGCTGCACCTGAGCATGAATAACTATGCGCAGTCGAAAAAAATCGCTCCCCTATAATTACACGCAGGGGAGCGTGTAAAAGAAAATCGCCCCCTTAGTCAAAATTGCCTTGCCAGCACAGTCTACTGTATTTTGCTCAGCGATATTGACTTTGCAAGGCCGCGCATCGCTATTGCCCGCAGGGGAAACACTGCGATTAGGACTATCTAGTCAAAACTGCCTGACAAAATTGCACCCTGTGTACACCCCATAAGACTTGAGGCGAGATGCACCAGACTTTAAAAAGTGATAAAGTTAAGAGAAATAAAAAAAAACAGCCACTCATCTCTTAGCTGTTATTTTACAGGCTGTGTTTAAAAAATGACAATCATGAGCTGGTTAGCTGGTAGTTTATCACTCTCCACTTTATCACTTTTTGAAGTTTGGTGCATCATCCCTTATAAAGTACCAACCAATCAGCCCCTAAAAATTCATGTTATAGGTTGTGTTTGAAAAATGATCTGGTTAGTTGGACGTTTATCTCTCTTCAAAGCTTAATACATACGCCCCAGAGAGCCCTGAAACATAAAACACCCTGTTATATAGTCTGCATTGAGACAGTTTCAAAAAAGTGTATCAGCAACACATGGTCTGCCCTGAGACAGTTATCACTCTCCCATTCATTGTGCAGTTAATTATTACAAGTGTTTCTTTTTTTTAGGTTGGCAAATAAGCAGTGCTGTTTAAAATGTCTTTGTATAATGTAAACTAAAAAGTATAGGTACTCTTTACCTAGAACGGCGACCATCGCGACCATCGAGTGCACTAAAAAACGGGTGCGATGCGATGCCCGCGATGGCCGCGATTTCCCATAGGGATCAATGTTAAAAGTGAGATTGGACGCGATTTTAGTGTTCAATGCCTCAATGCCCGCGATTTTTACATAGGAAACAATGTTAAATGGGCCACAGAGCCCAAATAGTCACCGTGAAGTCTGAAATGGCCCCCACAATTGTTAACGCCACCCCACGATCAACGTCAACCCGAAGCGTGGCGAGTGCAGCGAGCCCGCGAGGGGCGGCGGTACGCGTCCTCCGACCTTTTCATACCCCCACTATCCACGTCGGCGTGGAGTTGAGAATAGAATAGTGTGGCGAGCGCAGCGAGCCACCGAGCCCGAAGCGCGGCGAGCGGACGCGGATACCTTCACAGTTATACGCGTCCCCTCGCGGGCTTCCCAGGTGTCCATGGCGACGCGGACACCTGTGAAGCCCGCGAAGGGACGCGTTTACCTGTGAAGGAATCCGCGTCCCCTCGCGGGGCTCGCTGCGCTCGCCACGCTTCGGGCTCGGTGGCTCGCTGCGCTCGCCACACTGTTCTATTCTCAACTCCAGGCCGACGTGGATAGTGGGGGTATGAAAAGGTCGGAGGACGCGTACCGCCGCCCCTCGCGGGCTCGCTGCGCTCGCCACGCTTCGGGTTGACGTTGATCATGGGGTGGCGTTAACAATTGTGGGGGCCATTTCACAGTTCAAGGGCACTATTAGGGCTCTGTGGCCCATTTCACATTGTTTCCTATGGCCAAATCGCGGGCATTGAGGCATTTAACAGTAAAATCGCGTCCAATCACAGTTTTAACATTGATCCCTATGGGAAAATCGCGGGCATCGCGTCGCACCCGTTTTTTATGTACCCGCGATGCCCGCGATTTTTTACCCCCGACGCTCGCGATGCCAATCGCGGGCGCCGTTCTAGGTAAAGAGTACCAAAGTATATTCTAGATGGGTTTACCCATCATTTCTATCATATTTGGTAACACATTTTGTACTGAAAAATAATGAGGGAAAAATTTTCTTAAGACATAAGGTATATTTTTTTACAACAAGGCAACAAGGACCTGTGTAGGAAAAAATAATTAATACCTCATATTTTCGTTATCTAACTAATCAATGAGAATTATTTGTTCAACGACAAATCTACCATTTATTCTATTTTTTTTCTGAGAAATTTTTGCAGAGTAATGCTTGGCTTACATTATACAGTTATCTGATCAATATGCCTAATATATAAGGATCACCCAGATAATTGTGCAGTGTGTGGGGTGACCTATCTGAAAATACAGATGTGTCCTCATACCTCTTATTCAAGTATGCCAAGCAGTGCAAGTTGTCTGGAGCAAGTAAGCCACCAGGTACTGCTACAGGCCTCTTTTTTTGCTGAAAAAATGTGTTCGGGGGTTATTCAGACCTGTCTCCAACGCTGCATTTTTTGGGCAAAACCATGCTGCACTGCAGCTGGGGAAATGTAACATGTGCAGAGAGAGTTAGATTTGGGGGGGGGTTCTGTGCAGGGTAAATACAGGCTGCATTTTTCTCACACTGCAATTTAGGGTACTTGTTTCCTAGCACGGCCACACCGATTTCCATCGGGGTGGTCGTGTCGGAAAAATCGCGTCGATCGCATCGCATGCGATTTGGTCGCATTCAATGCGATCGACGCAACCGACCCGATTTTTTAATTGAATCAAATGTGAATAGGGTCCCTGGGACCCGATTTTACATTGGATTCAATGTAAAATATTCCCTAGACCCCCAAATTTTACTACGTAAACCCCACCCCACGATACACGACAACCCAAAGCGTGGCGAGCCCCGCGAGGGGACGCGTATAACTTCACAGGTATATTCGTCCCCTCGCGGGGCTCGCCACGCTTCGGGCTCGGTGGGTCGCTGCGCTCGCCACACTATATATTCTCAACTCCACGCCTACGTGGATAGTAGGGGAATGAAAAGGTCGGAGGACGCGCACCGCCGCCCCCTCGCGGGCTCGCTGCGCTCGCCACGCTTCGGGTTGGCGTCTATCATGGGGTGACGACGGGGCCATATATAATGTGAAATGGGTCATATTGGCCCATTTCACATTTTTCACATTTTTTTCCTATGTGAGATGGACTTAATCAAGTCCATCTCATCTTGTGCCATTATAATGGCACAAGACCGACGCGATGCTCCCGATTTCAATGTTAAAAAATATTTTAACATTGAAGCCTATTGCAAAATCAGGGGGCATCGCGTCGGTCGCGTCGGGACCAATGTTAATGGTCCCGACCGACGCGATGCCCCCGATTTTTCCTTTGCCGGCAAAATGGACCTGATTTCAAAGGAAATCGGGTCCATCGCGGGGATCGTGTACCTTAACTTAAAGGTACACTATCCCAACGATTGTGGCCGTGCTAGGAAAAAAGTACCCAATTTAGATTTCAGTTTGAATACACCTCACCCAAATATAACTCTCTGCATATGTTACATCTGCCCCACCTGCATTGCACATGATTTTGTCCATCTGCAAAAATAGCAGCCTTGCCTTGTATTGGAAGCACAATGGAACTTGGCATTAAAAAAAAGCTGCAGGCGCTGCATGGTAAAATTTTCTGTGCAGATTCAGACTCAGTCGCACACAGATATACATTGCATATCAAATTTATTAGCGCAGTTTCCTGGTGCGTCCTAGTTACATTGAGTTGTGACTAAGATACATTTTCAGCAAAAGAAGATGCAAAAAGACACTTACAGTAAAGCTAGCAGAGTCTCATAGGACCTGGTGTGCTGAGAAATACTGCAGCATGAGGACACATTTGGGGTGACAGAGAACAGTGCTGCCTGCTCGCTGTCACAGCTCGCCCTGTCAGTATTCAACTGACACCCCACCCCCGCGCATACGACAATTCCCCCTCACTCCATTTTTGGAGTGAGGGGAAATCTGCGTATGCGGACGAAGAAATAGCGAGACTCGCGGCTAAATGCAGCAGGCCCCCTAGAACATAGAATAGGGTGAGCGGCCACCAAGGGGGTTAAACAGCGAGGCGATCCACGCTGTTTAACCCCCCCCCGCCGGATACATTGAATACGGGCCATTTGTATTAATGACAGATTTTATGTTCACTTTGAGCTGTGACCGTTTTTAGCTCACAAAGTAAACTCTCCACCTTACATCCCCCCACCCCCATCCCTATCTGCTCCTACCTCCAGTCTTGGTCTTCACAGCGCTATCACTCCATATCCAGCAACTTTGAAACAGGTCAGTGTCCCTGCAAATCTTGCTTTCACTTTTTGTTATGATGTCTTTTAGCACACAAAGGAGTAGTTTGGTCCATCGAGTGGTCATTGGTGGAACTTAATCTCATAGAGGTGAGGAGTAGTTAGACTTTTATATATAGACTAGCTGAGGTACACAGCATTCATCGGGTTTGATTGTGCAATTAGCATTACCTGAACTTTATTTTTAAGCTTAACCATTAACGATGCCCATGGTGTGACCAGCATACCACCAGTCTGTGGTGGGCTCCCAGATCTGAGAACAGGTTTTTTTTTTTTTTCTTAAACCCCATGTCCTCTACACCCTTTAGGTTATGCAACTGTGTCATATCTTGCATCCCTGGCCCACTTTGTGTAGTGGCTGTACCCTTTTTTGGGGACCCAGGAGTGTCGGGATTGCAGGTGTTAGTGACTGTGAACCTAATCTGGACCCAATCCTGTCCTCTACCCCTTCTATTTTATGCAACTATGCCATATGTTGGTTCCTTTACCCACTTTGTGTAGACCAGCAGGGTCGGGATTGTGGGTCTAAGTGGCCATGAACCTAATCCAAACCCAATCAATGTCCTCTACCCCCTCTATGTTATGAAAATTTGTGCTTCCCTGACCCACTTTCTGTAGTGGCTGGACCCATTTTTGGGCCCCCAGGACCCCCAAGGTGGTGCTAGGGTGTCATAACCCCACAGTATTTATTTCCAGATTGTAAGACGTATGTGTACCAAGTTTGGTGTAAATTGCTCCAGGCATTCCAAAGTTATGCTGGATATCTTGCTTCCCTGACACACTTTGTGTAGTGGCCGGACCCCTATTTTGGGCCCTTGGGACCCCCATGGGGTGCTAGGGGTGTCTTCCTCCAATTTTGTTTCCAGATTGTAAGTCATATATGTGTACCACTTTTGGTGTAAATTGCTCCAGGCATTCCAAATTTATGCTGGATATATCGCTTCCCTGACCCACTTTGCGTAGTGGCTGGACCCTTTTTGGGCCCGCGGGACCCCTAAGGGGGTGCTAGGGATGTCTTACCCCCACAGTATTTATTTCCAGTTTGTAAGTCATACGTGTAGCAACATTGATGTAAATTGCTCCAGGCATTCCAAAGTTATGCTGGATATATCGCTTCCCTGACCCACTTTGCGTAGTGGCTGGACCCTTTTTGG